>NW_028278433.1:0-365632 GCF_059751315.1 Micrasema longulum
CACAGAGACAAACGCGTTATACACAACTTTTCCACATACCTAAATGCAGAACAAATTCGTCAAAAAACGCTACGATTAACCGTATTATGGATACGTATAACAGGAAATTTAACGAAATAGATATATTTACCAAAAATATTAAATTTATCAAAACTGCCATAGGTAATAAATTGTCTTTGTCCGCATCCTCCTCTCCGTTGCTCTCTATCCCTGAACATATATAAGTTTTATAGTGAGAAAATCTTTTAATATAATTATGTATCCCCGTACTGCGGGCCAACTGTTTGTGACACCTGATTTTTATAATCCGAATCATTTCTATTAAACTTATATGTTATTCTTATTTATATATTATGTAGGTGCATATAATATGCATTTGTGTGTTCGTTTTGAATCAACGTTCGCGTATTGTCAATCCTTATTTTATTGTTGTCATTATTTCGTATTTACTGCATTTTGTGATTACCTACTGTATTGTATAGGACTCGTCCCACATTATTCATTCGATGTGTATCAGTTAAATTTAAAAAATAAAATGCTTTTTTTTTCTTCAGAATACGGTTTTGAAATTTAACATACTTAAAAAAAATAAAAAAAAACAATTTATATCATTTCGTCATTTGAATTTTAACAAAAAGGTTTCTAACTTTTTACTAAGCTCTTTATTGTACCATTTTTAATACAATTTACAAGTTTTAAGCAAATATATTATTTTCATACTTACGCACCCATACAAACGCACCCTCTCCCTCTTTCATTCCCACACGCACATGTATCCTCTCCCTCATTCATTCACGCATACACACATTCACATACACATGAATACAAACGTCACACAAATACAATTACTAAACTTCTTTTCTTATATATTATGTGTCATTATATTTACAGTGGATTTTTTTAATTGGCTTTAGTATTTTTAAGATTTTTCTAATTATTTTGTTTATGTAATAGCTGTAAAAATCCCAAATAAAATGAAATAAAATGAAATAAAATAGAAATAAATTCTGGAGAAATTCCATATCAAAAACAACGCGGCGTTTTGTCAGGAAATAAAAACTGAAAAAAGAGTTGGAAGTAATATTAACCTGTAATATTTTTATTTAAAGTGAAAAAATATTTTAAAATAAAATACCTACATTGCACTAAATGTTATTAAATATTTGTCTAAAACCACTTACCGACTTTTCTATGTCTACCGGTTTTGAAAGGTACTCGTCTCTTCATTAGAACACCAATTTAACCAACATGCAAAACCCACTATACAACTTCACCATAGTTTTTATTAAAAGTCATGATTTTAATTGAAGAGTTGATTTGCGAATTCAGAGAAATTATTATTCAGCTCACCCCCTCCCTCCATCCCCTCTACATTTTTTCATCTCTAAATATTTCTCAAACAACAAAGAATATTTTCATAATGTTATCAGTGCATGTTTTTCCTAATCGGTGCATGTGCTTATTAATATGCATGTCGTGTTTATTTTATATTTTTGTGTAACAACTATGGTGAATATGTTGATTTGCATGTTGGTTTGATTGGTGTCCTGGTGAAGAGACGGGTACGTCTCGAAACCGGTAGACAATGAAAAATCGGTAAGTGGTTAAATTCAAATATTTAATAACATTTAGTGAACTGTTTGACCACAAAGTTAATGCTAACACCTTCATTGCGTTTGTATAAATTGTTGAAAATAAACTAAGAACATTTTGTATAAAAACGCAATTCAATTTCGAACACAATTTTTCACGTATAAATATGCTAAATTAGTAGGCGCTTTGATATGAGACATTTAAAATTATAAATTGTTTCTGCATTGTTAGCCAGAATGCTTTTATACCCGATAGTAATGTTTTATTTAGCATTGCATAAATGGGATATGATTCCATATAAATGTTAATTTGCAACAATATTTATGTAGCGTTTTTGATTAACCCATAGATTATACTCAACAATCTAAATATTTAGATTTTTATGTAAATCGTGTCAGTTTTAAATCACTACATACTGGTTTATTAGATTATTTAAATGATTGGAAAATCCCAAAAATTCATTTGTCCTTCAAAACCAATTCGTATTATACAGTAAATTTATAACATTTTTATATCATTGTTTGGAAAAAAGTCAATATTAATTATATTGATATTTTTTGTAGATATTTTTTTATTAAACTCCATAGTTAATGGTCTAGATAAAGTTGTCAATAAAATTATCAATAAAACGTATTGGTTTTAGTAACTTATATCTTCAGGACTGGTGATGTCTTCTTAGGCGAAAGCGCTCGTAGGTCAAAATGAAATAAAAGTGAAACTTAACCAAGAAGTTTTATTGATATTTTTATTTTTAATTTTATGTAGTAAATATTAAGTTAATATTTGTTGTTTTGTATCAAAACAGTAAAATTGTATATTTAATTAAGTAGGCATCTAGTACCTACCTACATGATATTATTGTTCCAGTGGTATGGTGATTTTGCTTACACGCTTACGTAGCCAAACGCACTAATTACAAGACCAGATATTTGGTTCGATAAGACATATCTTGTCTTTATCTCAGCGCTGTCAATTCATAATACGAGGCTTCTTAATACAGATTATTTCTTAAACCATGACAACGCATTCCGGTAATAATAGTGACACAACTCAAAAAACAGTTTTTTTCATGTAAACAGTTTTACCCGCACCCGCGCTATGAGTAAACTAATTTTCATTAGCAAAGGTACAACATAAAGCTTACTCACTTATTCCATTAAGTTATATATATTTTTAAAAATAACAATGGCATTATGATAAAAAATATGGTAATTTTTGTTTTTAAGGCCACATCAATATTATAAGAATTATGCCGTTATTTGTGCGGATAAGAAATGAATTCTGGAATTCTGCACACTTAACTCAAAAAAATACAATTTTGGACTTATGTCATTATTATCGCTCAGACAAGATGTAGCTATTCCAAAAATAAAATACGATATCAAAAGCTTTACGTAGCCTCTGTTTGAACTTAAAACATTATTGTGCATTTATCGTAACATAAAATAAAAAAAACAAACATATTGCTTAGTTCGCATTTGAAACAGTTTTTCTTCTAATTAAAATCCTTTTTAAACTTCACATTAAAACCCCATTGACTGACGGATAAATTGTTATTAAAAAAAGATCGAGATACGCAGCGATGGTGTACTAATGCAGTGCCTTATGCATCGTGGGGAACAAATAAATTAATGATAACTATGATGTTCATTTGAAAACTACTATTTTGTAGCAGTGGCGAACGGTGATTTTATTTACAGCTAAGTCATAAAAAAATATAATTTATTTGTACCTACAAAGTAAGTACATTATAATAATGTAAGTGACCGTAAAATGCTTTTTTGTCATTGGTTCTGCGTGATACAACAATTCTCATCTATGAAATCAACTCAAACGACGTAACTTTGTGATATATTATATTGTGTAGCTATATTATCCATTAATTTAACACATAACTTATATAAAAGCTTTTAAAAAATAGCACAATCAATTCAGTCAGTATTGGGTATTCTCATTACGATTGAAATGTCAACTGGACGATTTGTTCTAGAAATTAATAATGCCAAAAACAGCCGCGTCAAGCGCCACATGTGTTGAGAGTCATATGTCAAAAGTATCATCTCAAAGAAAAATAGTCCTTAAAAAAAGTGTTTTAAGTACTGTTTTTCGAATCGAGAATCTTCGAAGAATTTGTGTAATTCGCAAGTTTACTATAGGAGAAAAATTCCGCCACTGTTTTTAAGATGTTCAAAATACATTACACTTGGCTAGCTCCTGGGCCCAATGCTGGCGCTGGGCGTGCTTTATTAATATTTGGAGAAAAATACAAACGGTGACAATTATTCATAAGAAATAGTAATTATTTGCTTGTTTTTCTGTAAAAAGTCAAATATAATGGTAAGCTGTGCATAATCGCTTTTATACACGATACGCCCCTGTTTTGTAGTCGTAGCTACCCCATTGTTGGAAATGCAGCCAAAATTAAAATATTTGGGTAAACCTCAAGAATATAAATATTTCAGACTTGTTTTTAATGAAAAAGATGCTAGATGGAAATTCATAAGAAAAGAAATATAATGTTTTTAATTAAATTATATTTTGTGGTTTGTGTAGAATTGGTTTGCGAAGTTAAGTGAAACAAATATGATATAAAAGAGCCGGGTGAAGGAATAAGGCTTATAAAGATTTCTTCCCCAAGATTATCACGCTTTAGCTCTTAAAGTCAAAACTTTAAGTTTAAGGATTTGTGGGGAGACATTTCCAAAGTTGAGTATTTCTTATTTCATCCCCTTCGGTTCCCATCCCTGGGTATTATTTGTCGGAGAGTTAAGTAGTTTCTTGGAAACTTACATTTTTATCTTAGTCTTTTGATTTCAAATTCTTCATTCAACTTGGGATTTGCATAGTTTATTAGAATAACGCACGTGATTCCAGAAGAATTATGGCTAGTTCCGTTTTTATCTGATCGACAAATATAATAATTTTAATTTAACATACGATCAAAATATAATGTAAAAGTCTAATCATTTGCAGGGTTAATTAATTTATTTATTCATTTTAAATTACTTTTGTTTACAAATTCAAGAACTTTTTATGGCTTTTTAGGCTGAGCCCTTGAAAAGCCACAATAATTTACAATAAGACAACATACATAGTTATATAAAATAAACAGTAATAACATGTGATACAATAGTGATATAAAAATAACAATCCAAAATTAAGCATAACATAAAAATGCATTTAATTAATAAGTGAGTACGTAATGTAGAAAGAGGTCAATATTTGCTAATCTTAAGCTTTAAAAAGGTTTACAACCTCGTCTCTAAGACAATTGCAAATATTTATCTTAACGTCTGATTTAAATGATTGTTTTTCATTTTTAAATTTATTTCAACAGAGAGAGAAAACATTTTTGAGAAAGGAATATGGAAGTCTAGGCATTTACAGGGCTTATGACCTGTCATTGGCTGGTTTAATTGGCAACTTTACACTTTATTTAAATAGTTTAAACTTCAAGCCGTCGTCGCTTTATTACAGTATTATTTAGTGAATACATATAATTGGATGGCAGGCCCTACTATGTATACATTTTATATATATATTTTTTTAAATATTATATATATTTTTTTAAATATTAATTTAACCTGTACATCTGTTTGTATTCGAAATAAATAAAATAAAATAAAATAATAGAAATCAGTCCGCTTTGTTGTAGGTTAGAACTTTACTATGTTGGGTCCGGGGCTTGAATCCCGTTAATGTCGATATAATACGTATCTGTAGGCCAAAGATTAACTATAGTATCTCCAAAAATCCAACTTTTGTGGAGAGACAAATTGGTGATTTTTCGTACTAAAACATCTTGTATTTTTCAATGAGAGGCTTTTATCTAAACACACAATTTAAAAATCTTTGGGAGCCCTACATGTTTTCTTACTGTGGAGTATCTTGTTGTTTAGCCGCGGAAGACAGAAGAAGCCGTCGAAATGCGGTCCTACAAAATAATGTTGGGAACTGATTGTTTGTGTTTATTAATCTATGTAACTGTATTAAACAAACTTTTGTTTTAAAGTTTTGTTAGAATGACTTTACTTACACAATTTGCCTAAGAGATCAAACTTCTACAGCATTAAGCCTACTTTCATCTCTGTTTTTTTCAAAGTCAATACTTCGCTCCCATATTTAAGGGTCGGGACCAGGACTCCATGGTGAACTGTTATTTTTTTTAAATAAAATTAATTAACATATTTCATCTGCCCATATTTGAACATCTATATTCTTTCAAGTCTTTCATCTATTGATGTTTGTAAAGTTAAAGAAAAATAAAAAATATATATTTAAATAAATTGTATCTACTATTTATAAAATCAAAAATTGCACTATAATTTCAGTGCTCTTTTTTTTAAAGCCATATATTGCTCGTCAATTATTAAAAAACAAGAATTGGGCGGTGGTCCCGTGGATTCACGAATCAGGGGTCTGCGGTTCGAACCTCACTCTACCGCAACATGATTTCCATTTTCTAATGGTGAGTTGAAAATGGCCACCAAAATTTAAATATTCGGGTAAATTAAGTAGATGTAAATATGTTAATTATTAAATATTAGAACGCTAATATTTCTTTTCAATTAAAAAAAAATATAAAAATTTATGAAAAATGTTTTTAGTCGTTTAAAATATGTTCTATTTGTTCCACAGTTGTTTAAATGCTAAAAGACCAATAATTGAATTTATATTTATGTTAACCACTTTTTAAAAATACTATTTACCTTTTTTATATATTTATTTTACGATTTTTTACTTTTGTGCTGTAAGTTAATTGTACGATTGATATAATTTATGCCTTCCTGGTTATTTAAATCAGTAGGTGTTACAATGCTATAATTATTTATATGTGGATACTGCGGAGGTACCAATAAGACTAATACATTTCAAGTGCGCACAGTCGAAATCATTTTATTACGAAATACTAAAACAATCGTTAACGTATGCTTACGTGATGATATTATATTTATATCTAAGTTTACAAAATGATAAGATTATATAAAGAGTGGCATGAAACAAATAAAAAATGCCGTAAAAGATACAAACATACATTGTCCTTTTCATTAAAATTTAAAAATGACGTGATTTAAATTAAAGGGGTCTTTTTGTCAAAATCGTGCAGTTGGTTTTATAACATTAATATTTGAGAACGAATTTATTATTGAGGATCAGTTTTTTTTGTATTGGTAACATAAAATACGCGCCTTTGTTTGAAGTGAATTAAATGTCATAAATAAAGCGTTTGCGAGAGCTCTCTTTATAAATTCTCGTATCAGTCTAAAGTTCCTTAATTTTAACTATTTGGCTCCGGCGAAAATAGCCACCATTTCAATTATATTTATACCTGTAATTAATAAAGTAATTGAGTAAAATGTGATTATGTTACAAGTCATAAAAAAGGGCAGTCTTTCTGCTTTGAACTCTTGAAGTTAATTTTACATTCAGTGGTATTATCGTCGAGTTGAAGAAAGTGCTGACCTCGCTCTTTCATGACATTGACCGTGGGGAGTCCAAGAGGCTGAAACTCTCTGAAATTTAAACTTACGTCAAAGTTAACAGAAAATTTACATAAATTTTGTTTATTTTATATTCTTTATGTTTACACACTAACACAAGTTTTTTTAGTGTTTTAAAAAAAAAAGTAAATAAATGCATCTTCTTATTCTTCTTTTAGTGGTACCTTGCCAGGTATTCTCGACGTTGGCGATCACTACAGCAAAAACATCTCGGTCCTGCGTTACTCTTGTATTTCGCAGCCACGACAACTATTGGATGAAGAGATGACCATAGTGGTTTCTCGTTACCTTCCCTGATGGATTTTTCTGTCGGGGTTACCTTCCCTTAGCTGGTTGGTTCTGGTTTGGAGGCGCCAGAAACTCGCCTTTTATCCTTACGTTATCTGCTGTGATCACACTGTTATGAGTGTGACCCCATTGCTTAGGGTTCGCCACGTGGACGCTAACGAGTAGGGCTAGGCAATAGTGTTGCCGGTGGAATGCAACTGAGCGTTTGCAGCATTTTATAGAATCACACCCTTCAGCAAGATGTGACTCACTGCGACTCCACTGACAGTTTGAACCTCTAAAATAGAAGAAATAAATGTACACTAAAATTTAATTACCTGGCTTAAACAAAACTAAGTACCTGTGTACCCTTATTTATCTTCATCTTCTAGTGCCGCTCCCATCGAGAATTGTCGACCATAACTTGAATTCTCTTTCTCACTCCTCTTGATCCTGGGCCATTCTGATGATTGCTACATCTGGTATTCTAAACCACTACCGAAAATTCCTGAACCACAATGCTCTTGAATCCTCATACCTCGCAACCCTCTTCCACTAAAAGCTGTAGAAGATTGTCCCTTGTAATCTGGGCAATATTTTAAAGGGAAAAAAATAAGAAAATAATTATACGTTTATAAATAAGTTTAAGAAATAACCAATTTAAAACGTACATATTATGTATGATTACTTATGTCATAATCAACAATATTTTGAGTTTGTCAAAATTTTATAGACAAGAACTGGATTCAACACCCTGGGGAGCCGTTAACTTAACCCAGCCAGTGACAGGTCATAAGCCCTGTAGATGCCTAGACTTCGTTATCAACTTCTCTAAAATGTTTTTTATTTCTGTTGTAATATGTTGATTATATCATAATATTCGATAAACTTAAAATAAAAAGATATAACTTCAGCAATACTTTTATTTGTTTATAGAATGGATAGTTTATACATCAAATCATAAAACCAATTTGTTCTTTTGATATTTCTCATATTTCCTTAATAGTAAGGCTCCATTGTCTTAGGCGTCCACTTCATCTTATTCCGGTCCAGTTTTGAACAGCGTGGGCGGAATATCACTTCAGCTTCTTACTAAGTTCCTGCCGCCCACTTCCGGAGCTATCCTTGGTTAATATGCCGCCCCCGTCCCGGAATGAGAAGTTTTAAGACCAGAACAATGAATCCACGCGTTACATAACAAGTTATAATGCTTAATCATAATGCTAAATCTAAACTTGTTTATAAAATGCATCAAACTACACATTATGTCGTGCAGACAATCAGTCTAGAAAATATACAAGTGAATGACAGGTCATGAGCCCTTCCAATTTACATTATTCCTTCCTCAAAAATGCCCTCGAAAAAGACGAGCCCTTTAAAATATGATTGAAGAAAGAAATTATTAAAAATGCAGTTTTGTATGTGAAATAGCACCTGAACTCTGGACGGATGTTTTCGCCTTAAATACTACTCTCAGATAAAAATGCCGAAGGAGGAAATCGAGTAGAGATAAGTATGTCTCGTAGTATGGTGGTTATTTTGTTTTTTTACTATACTTGAGGTCCTAGGTTTGTTTTCGGTCAGGGTGGACGTAAAATGTCGATAATCAAAAAGACGTGACGTGTCGTAGTTTTACTCTGCAATATTTCATTATTTCTGGCGCTTGAAGCGTACGACTCATCACCGTACCTTCCATGTAACAAAAATGAACAAGATGCTCTGGGATTGGAGTACATAGTAATTTATTAATTTCTGGAAATTACTAGGAGACATTGCATCCATTTGTTTATTTTAAATCATAACATAATGCACAAATAGTGCTGTGTGTTGTTTCAGAGAAATACATTGAATTTTTATTTTGAAATATACATGCTTCTACTTTCCATTATGTTATATCCAAACTCAACATAGGGTTTTTAGTATAGCGGAGTTTGGGATACGTCACTATTTTATTCAATGTATGTGCTGTTTTAATAAAAAACGGTAAATGTCAAGACAACGCCGCTAAATAAAGAAATATATAAAAAAATAATGACTTATGATATTTATCTCAAAACAAAGTTTATTGCCCCGAACCTTTAAATTCTTTAATATAAATTAGCACGCTAAGATCAAACTCATCTTTACCGCCCAAATTATTATTTTTTTCTCTCATCTATAAACTTTTCAAAAATTCTTTATCACTAATGTTATTTATGTTTGAGTATTTCGTCTTATCGTATATGTAAATACAGGTATTCATAAAACATTAAGAAAAAATATTGTTTAAGAGAACACTTTAATTATTAGGAGTTAACATTTTTTTCAGAATCTCTAAGTTCAGTCATATCACTCCACTACTTTGGGAACTACACTGGCTACGTTTTCCACAGAGGGTCGAATACAAACTCTGTTGGCTTATGTATAAGTCACTGCACAACTCGGCTCCGGAATATCTAAGGGAACTATGCATTCCAGATAAACTAGCTGACAGGCGTCTCACGCTTAGATCAGCTACGTCTACGGCGAGAGGAAAATTTATTATACCTCTACGCAAACAGCGCACTAAATTTGGTGAACGCGCATTTGCGGTCGCAGGCCCTATGGCATAGAATGCTCTCCCAGCAGAGGTGCGAGGCTGTGAAAGTGAAGTGATGTTTCGGAAAAAACTTAAAACCCACTTGTTCTCTAAATCATTTGAATAAATCCGTAGCACGTGACAACAAAATAAATTATTTTAATTAAATTACAAATTTAAAAGCTTCAATTAAATTAACTTAACAATAGAATCACCATGTAAAGCGCCCTTGAGGTATTTTATTACGAAAATGGCGCTATATAAGTTATCCATAATTAATTGTCCGTTTTTTCTAAACTGCAAAATCAGCACCAAAAGGTAAAAACAAGATGATTAAAATTTACGTCATTCGAAAGAAAATGTTTTGTTCTACAAGCTTTTGTATTTGTTTTTACACTTTATTTTATTGCAAGCCTTCAAAATAAAATGTCAAGTAGACAGAAGTGAGCATTTTTGACACCTTTTGTTTGCGTTCAATCTAGGGAATAAAGCTGCCTAATCTGCTGGCAATATTTCCGCAGTGTAATTTGTTGGAAAATAATGAAGGAGAATACGTTATTGAATAAATTTTTTTTTGGTTGTGTCCTCTTGTTCTCTTCGTTTGTAAAAAATGGATATAACTTATGTTAACACTCAATATAAAAAAAATTGTTACAACCTGTTCTTTATAATTCTGAAATTTCACGATAGAAAATAAAATCAATCGATCAGCAATCAGCAAGTATATTTATTTTAAATATACAGTGTTAAATATTCGCTATAACATCTCAAGAATTTTTGTATTTTTGACGGTCGGTCGATAAGAATGCTTTCTATCTAACGAGATTCTAATAATTTAATCAAATAAATTAGATTATGTAAATTTTACGTGCTTACATTTTTTGTGTAGACCAGAAATGAAGTTTAAAAACCCCATAAAGTAGACCAATGATAGGTAGGTGTTTACGACTGTTTTTAAGAATATAGAAGCCAAAGAACTTTTGGGTTTTTCTGACACCTTTGTTAAAATACATTTATTATGTGGGCACAGTTCATTCGTTTTGCATGTAAAATAGAAGCATTTTTTTTTAAACAACTCGTTTTAATGTCATGGAATAGTTCTAATTTAATTGAATCCAAACAAACTTATTTTATAGAACAAGTTCATTAGCGGTGATATTGTGTACGTCCGCCTCATAGTGTATTCGCAGACCCGTTTGCCTAACACGCTTGCTGTCCTGGGTTCGATTTCTGGCAAGTTCAACATTAAATCGTACTTGCTGAAAATTCTTTTTCTAAAAAAGTACTTCGATAGTATGAGGGAAACCGATGGAAAGATTCTAGGTCTTTAAACGGTCTTCGGGTAGGTGAAGGGAGAATTATTAATGTAGTAGTTGTTTTTGTAGTTTTGCAGAGCAATATTTTATTTTATTGCATAAGAATTCTTAGAATCGTCTCGCGTCGTTGTAACAATTATTATTCAAAAACGTTTAATATTATAATTCATGGTAGACTTTATGGTTCGGTGCCTCAAAATAGAAGAAGATCTTCATCGCATCAAAGGTAGGTCCATTTCCGTACTCCTTTTCTTTGCTCAAATATTTCAACCTTGCTCAAAATTGCCTCAATTGCAACCTTACTAATATACATTTTCAAATTATACAATCCGCCTTTCTTTAAAATATCGTAAGACTGATCCCCTTGCCATGCAACAGGTAAATAACTTTGAGCCAGTACCTTAGTCTATCGTAGATTCCATCAATACGAATTTCCCAAATAAATTTTATCAATTATTAATCTAAAATATTTTGAAAAAAAAGTTTGAACGCAATTGTGAGTATCCTAATATACTACAACTATCAAATACTGACACCTGAAGCGTAAGACTGATCACCTTATCATGTAACAGATGATCGAGATACGCTACATTTGGTGTAGCAATACAGTACTCTATTTACCATTGGGTGGGGATAAAATTACAACAATAATTATTATACACTTAATAGCTATGTCTTATAATTTATAAATATGCTTTTGCTAATTGAAACATAACATAATTTAATAATCTGTTTATTAAATTACACAATGTACCGTATAAATGCTAATAAATATTATTATTTTACAGAAATATTTTATTTTTATTTTTACTGTAAAAATTATCACTTAATTGAATTACAAATTAACATATTACAACAGAGATGAAGAAACTTTTAGAGAAGGTAATATAAAAATCTAGGCATCTACATGCAATGAATAAACTTCTATATTACCTTCTCTAAAGTGTTCTTCATCTATGTTGTAATATTTCAATATTAAAAGCTCTCGGGAAGTTGAATCCAGTCCATGTCTACAAAAATTTGGGCAAACTAAAAATATTGTTGAATTAAAATTATTTAAAAGAATAAAAAAAAATTGGAGCATCGTCTTAACTTTGCTATAGAAGAGTCCGACTCAACACAGGACTTTCTATCAAGTCAGGAATTAAAAAAAAATATTATCATCTTTCCCTATCCGCACCTATTGGTGCATAGGGCACTGCATCGGTACACCAATCGCAGCTCATCTTGATCATTTCTGATACATGAAGATAAGATAATCAGTATTACGCTTCAGGTACCAGCCCAAGGATGAAATATGAAGTATGAAATATTTTAGTGTGAAAACACACTATTAAATAAACATTTTAAATTAACCCTGTAGGGAATCGAACCCGAGACCTCTTGCATGGAAGGCAAATGCACTGACCATTACGAGGCCGAAGCAAAATATTAAAAAATGAGGGAGTTCAGTTCTGCGGGAAATTGGAAGTAAAAATGTTTTCTTACACGGAGTAAAAATTAGAGCTATAGAATTAAGAATAGTCTAGAAGGAGCGTAAAATCATACATCGGACTGCGTCCAAAAATGTCCAAAAATGTCGTCGCGTCATTTTTCCAAATGAGTAAAAATAAAATCACAAAACAAATTTAAGGTTAAAAAAAAGCAATTTGTTAATTTCTCTAAAATTTGTTTGTTCACGCGGAAACATTGATTGACACAGCAGAGTAGATAAGTAAAGCGTTATTTAATAAGAGTAATTTAATAAATGAACTTTGAACTTAAAATGTAGCACAAATTTTATTTTACATAAAATGGATATTTTTCTATCATGTTAAATGATATTTGATGTTTTAAAGATAATGTCGGTCAAATGTCTACCACAGAGTTGTTTAATCCGAGGTCCAATTTTGATAAGTTCTCTCATTAGATGAGCAAAGTAGGGTAAAAAAAATTATTACCTTAGCAACACTAACAAAATGTTCATTTTGACTTTGACAATCTGACAGATGGAAAAATAATTAAATTTTTAAGTAATGTAATTGCTATTTACACATTCATTTGCTAATTACACATGAAATGTGATCCCATCCTGTTTCTTTAAGATCCTAGCAGTATTTCAACACTTTAAAAGGACACAACACGGCATAGTTGAATTCGAATCGGGAGTTGCGTACTGAGCGACGTCTATAAAGACACTAACGGGTCAAAACGTAAAACTACTAATTTATGAGTAGTTTAGTTGCCTTTTGTTTGATGCTCGTATGCAGTTTCTGGACTATTCTTATTCTATGATTAGTACATTTAATTGTAGTGCAAAGTTTCTTTAAAATGTATGAAAAATTAATGTATTACTTTGGATATAATTGTATTAAAAAAATAAAATAAAAATTGATAATAAAAAACTACTTTGTATTACGTTTCTGATTAAGCAAATGGCTAATTAAACTTGATCTAATGTTTACCAGTGAGTAGGACGAATGGCCTATCTTGGAGATCTAAGGTCGAGGTTCGATTAACGGACCACGCACATTTGCGCTATACACAGATGCGTCATTAATAAATACTTGACATAATAAACAATAAATAATTCTTTGACAAATAGGTACATTAATTAGGCTATTATAACACATTATGTTTGTGAAATTTACCAAGCGGCACATTAACGATAAGAAAATTATAATAATTATAATCACGTTTACAAATACACTGTACTCACCTGGGTCGTAACATCAATACCAAACAGACTCCGATTATGTGCAACAAATCCTGTCCTGACCCTAATCAGCCTCTCTATGATAATGGAAAGAGGATTTATTTATTGACACTTTATATACATATACAATAAATATACATATAAGGGCGGGCATATTGCCTTAAGGCAATTTCTTCCTACCTACCTAAACCGTTCAGTTTGAGAAAATTATAAATACATGGACATATTGAATCTTACAATTTTATACAAAAATTAAAAGCAAAGATTAACAAAAATAAATATATGTATAAAAAAAAAAAACACTTTACTATGAAGAGAGGAGAGGGGATGGGAAGGAAAGAAGAAGGATAAAGGAACAATTTAAATATTTAGATAGTGACATATCAATCTCGACTTAAATGTAAATAAAGAAGGGGCGTCTCTAACATTAGTGGGTAGATTATTCCACAATCGAGCGGCTACTACTGTGAAAGAGGAGGCAAAAAAATTAGAGCGATGACAGGGTATTAAAAGGGTTCTCTCGTTACTAGAACGAAGAGATAGTCCGTGTTGTGAAAGAGGTTGGATGAGCTCTCTCAGATAAACAGGCGAAGTGGGATTATTTAAAATATTGTGAAAAAGTGATAGAATGTGAATGTTTCTTCTATGCCTGATACTGAGCCAGTCTAGTTGCGTGTGATACTCGGTTATGTGGTCAAATTTGCGAAGATTAAAGATATAACGAATACAAATATTCTGCAATCGTTCTAACTTATCAAGCAATTCAGAGTTAGCATCTGGATAACATACATCCGCGTAGTCAAGGAGTGGAAGAAGTAAGCTCTGGACTAATGTTTGCTTAACATTAATTGGCAAAAAATTCTGTAATCTTTTAAGTGAGTGCAAACTGCTATAAAGTTTACGACTAACTTCGTTAACCTGATCGTGGCACTCTAAATGCTTATGAGGATCTAGAAAGTTGACAGCTTTAAATACTTGGGAGTTCATATAACTGGGGATGAAAGCATGCACAAAGAGCTCGCAACCCGCCTAGGAATTGCTGGAGCAACTTTTAACATGATGTGCGTTGTCTGGAACTCTAGTCTATACTCGGTCAAAACGAAATGCCGATTGTTCAACTCATGCATAATGCCAGTACTTCTATATGGGAACGAATCTTGGCACCTTACTAAAGATCAGAAAACCAAACTTTTGAGTTTTGAGAGTAAGTGCTTAAGGAGAATACTAGGTATAAGGTGGTTCAGCAGCCTCCTATAACAAGCGTCTTGGCGGGGGTGAACCTGACTTGGACACGTGCTGCGCATGCCCCCCGAGAGCCTAAACCCAAGTTGCCCCTTCTGTGAACCTGCGGGCTCGCGCCGTCCTGGAAGGCCGTCGATGACGAGCTTTCAACTTTATTTGGCGGAACTAAGGGGCGCTGGGTTGACGTGGAAGAAGGTGAGAATACTAGCTGGCGATAGGGTCTCTTGGAGGCAACTGGTGACGTCCACATGCTCCACTTGCGCGGATGTGGAAAGGAAAAAGAAGATTTAAATTAAAAAATGGACACAACAGGTAACACCTAATTGGAAAATTTCAACAAATAAACAACAATGTTTATAGTATGTCCGAATATTTGTAGACATGCTGAATTTCCTCCCTAGGGAGTTATTTTGATCTAAATTTGTTGCAACACAGATTTTGACTTCAGGTCACACAGTTGGGAATATGAAAAGAAATTGATTGTAACATAAATGGGACATCACTTATAGCATTAAATATTTTGAAAATGTATTTAAGGTTATAAAGTACAACTTAAAGTAATAAATTACAGGTTGTAAACAAATAAAAGTATGGAAGGGAAGGAGATACAATAAATCAATGCATTTAATGAATAAGTGAGTACGTAATATAGAAAGAAGTCAATATTTGCTAGTCCGAAGCTTTAAAAAGGTTTACGACCTCGTCCCTAAGCCAATTGCAAATATTTATCTTAACGTCTGATTTAAATGATTATTTTTCATTTTAAAATTTATTTCAACAGAGAGGGAAAATATTTTTGATAAGGGAATATGGAAGTCTAGGCATTTACAGGGATTATGACCTGTTATTGGCTGGTTTAAGAGGCAACTTTACACACTGTGTAACATTCACCATTCTGCCTTTATTTAAACTGACTTAAGTTGACTTTTTGAAGCTGAAACCTTTATCACGGATGAATACCACTGACGAAAGAGTTGAGGAAATGTGGATGTTAAACAAAGGCAGAATGGTGAACTTTACGAAGTGTGTAAAGTGACCAGTTAAACTAGCCAATGATAGGTCAAAACTTTGTAAATGTCTAGACTTCCAAATTCCCTTCTAAAAATGTTTTCCTTCTCTTTTGCAACAAATAAAGATCTAAAAATGATTAAGTTAAAACACAAAATAATAACAACACTAAAATGATGAGTCCAGAAACATATATTATGCATATAAGGAGAACACGAAAGCTGAATGAATGAGATCTTGAATGTAAGAGAATTCGTATTACAGTATATTGAACTTGTTTCTAGACTCATGCTGTGAACTATGAACACCCGTAAATAAGCGTGAACGCGAGTGTGAAGGTGTTTCGCGCCTTTCCACGGGGTTATTCCCCGTTCCGTGGCGCCTTTTTTCAACGCGTGAATTACCCAAATTGGAAAAAAAAACACAATCAACTAAATTGAAAATACAACGCATTTCACCAGATGATTCTTGATCTAAGTGTATTAAATTTACATCGCCCATGCAACTTCAATACCGCGGATGAACCATTCGTCAAAATGTTCAGGAGGGACAAAAAACCTTTCGAATGCAGTTTATTTTGTGTTGTTGATTTATAATAGTTTTATTTTGACATTTTAAAAGTAAAACGGCTCTATAAAGTACTGTCGAGTAAAAAAAATATTTTTTAAATATATTTAAATTTGTAATTTTGAATTCCCGAAAAAACGGTCATCGCATTGGCCACGCCCCTCATACTTCACGATCTATGATTCATGTTAATTTTCAACTTCAAACCGTTCAAATTTTTATAGAACATCGACACAAATCTTGACGTCACAACTATCAATGCCAAACATGTCGCCTTTTTCTTGTGACATAATTTCTTTTTAAAAGTTATACATGGTTTTTCAGGACCAGAATTTTTCTCCAAAAAGCCATTTAAAAAAAACTTTTCACTTATTATGATCTCAAAACGGAGTAAATCTTTAATTTCTTGGACTAGCACCCCTTCCGCAAACCAATATCCTTCCCAACAAAAAAAATTGCGATGAAATCGTATTTTACCAACGAAGCGATACGCACCAGACGCGGACAAGGGAAGCGGCTGGGTAGGAGAGGGGTAGGGGTTTGTGGAGGGACTGCTTGTCCGAGAAATAAGAGGTTACTATATTTTGAAAAAACACGCTTTTTTTTTTAAATGACCTTTTGGAAAAATTTATTAGGATTTTTTTTAAAGCTTGCCAAAAGAAGTGTTTCTCTGAAGTTTTGCAGTCTGGCCATAGAAAACCGTGTATTTGAAAACATTTCTTCACAATATCCATATTGATTAAGAAAATGTTATTAATTATTCTAAATCTATTTCATATATTCTGATCGGTATTGGTAGTATGTGTGATATTTCCCCATTGTGGCAGTTAAGTACGGCTTATTCCCTGTATTGCCTCGAAGCATATCGCAAAATATATAAAACGCTAAAAAACGTCTTTCGGTTTTCTTGACTTATGAGCCACGCCATATTGAACTTACATAGACGACATTAAACATAAGTTTGTATTTTAATAACGTAGAAATATTACAGTTTACAAAGTAAATTTCATAGAATTAAGAATAGTCCAGAAGGAGCGTAGAATCTTATTTGAATACATCGGACTGTGTCCAATAATTCCCCCACTCCGCCTTACTTTCGCCGCTTGCATTCATGAAGTCACCAGGTAATGTTGCTTGATGAGAAAAAAAATCACAACACAAATGTAAGATAAAAAAAAGTAATCTGTAAATTTCTCTAAAATTTTATTGTGCACGCGGAAACATTGATTGACACAACAGAGTAGATAAGTAAAGGGCCATTTAATAAGAGTAATTGAATTAATGAACTTTGAACTTAAAATATTAAACAAATTTTATTTGACATAAAACGAATATTTTTACATCATGTTAAATAATATTTGTTGTTTTAAAGATAATGTCGTTCAAATGTCTTCCACGGCGTTGTTCAATCTGAGGTCTAATTTTCATTGATTCTTTCATTAAATGGGCAAAGTAGGGTAAAAAAAATACTACCCTGGCAACACTAACGAAATTTCCATTTTGTTTCTTCGACAATCCGACAGATGGAAAAATAATTCAATTTTTAAGTAATGCATTTGTGATGTACACATTTATTTGCAAATTACAGATGAAATGTGATTGCATCCTGTTTCTTTATGATCCTAACAGTATTTCTAAACTTTAAAAGGACACAACACGGCATAGTTGAATTCAAATCAGGAGTTGCGCACTGAGCGACGTCTATAATAATAATATGGTGGCCTCCGTGGTGTAGTGGTCAAGACGCTTGACTCACACACGGAAGGTTCGGGGTTCGATTCCCGGTAAGAACACAAAAATAACATGTGATTTTTCTCAAGCCTGGGTGTTCTGTTATGTAATTCAATAAATTGCATTAAAAAAAAAACAAAACAATAGTATAAAGAAACTAATGGGTCAAAACGTAAACCTACTAATTTATGAGTAGTTGAGTCGCCTTCTGTTTGATGTGCGTATGCGATTTCTGGACTATTCCTAATTCTATGGTAAATTTATAAAATTGAAGACCGTTACAAGACGATTTAAATTTATTTTTGAGGTATACTAAATATATATAGTTTCTGAAATCATAAATCTTTCTGATGTAGGAAATAAAGGTGTTGGGGTGGCGATTATAATTTTGCATGAGTATTCTTTGACTGAATCTTTGATCTATGTTATTTTTTGCGGGGAAATAAAATATGCGTTTGCGCGATGGTGGCAAGAACGAAAAGAACAGTATGCGGCCAAACAAACTACATTAGACAAAAATCCTACCTTTAGGAAGAGAGGAAAGAAAATCAGGTACTGGAATCCGGATGATATCTTCTGGGTAGTTTTTTTCCTTTTTGGTGAACACGCCACTTTCACTATAGTTGTTTGCAAAATATAAAGTTGAATGTGGCAACGCGGCGGTTAAATGATGTAAATGTGTTCAGATACGGGCAGATGATTATATGACAAGCATATGCGGGCAGATAAAATTATGAACATGCGGTAGTTGATAGGAATTATCAAGAAGAAAAATGTTATTGTTGATGTTGGTTGCTATGGATATGGAAAATTGTTCTCATAGTAACTGTAGATACCTATGGCCATAGAGACGAGGAGAATAAACAAATATTGAAAGTTGGGAGATCACAGGATAGATAGGAAAGGTAACCTTCATCCACTGGCGGTTCATCCAGCTACAAACCACTCAATCCCACCAACCACTCACGCAACCACTAATTTTAATATTTTATTTTTAATATTACGTATTTTTAATCCAGTGTCTTTATTGAAATTATGATTGTTCAGATTAAATATTTTGCGAATTCAGAAAATATATTATTTAGGCATCTTAAGTATTCTTTTACTCTAATACTAAAGTTTTTTTTAGTTTTTCCAATGTGGATTGAATGCTCCAATTCCAGCCCAACCCGGAATTGATTTTTAAAAATGTTTTCGTGTACACGTGAATATTTAAAAATTTTGGAGTAGGAGGAAATATCTCAAAAACGCACGCAAAAATAAATAAAAAATGTTAAAAATAGTGTTCATTTTAAAACCGTAAATAATGACGTCACTCCTTATATCTACGTGTAGTATTTCCGGTTTCCGCTTAAAGCCCCCGCACCTTGTAAGTTTGACTATAGAAAAAAAATAATATAATTTGAATAATTTGTAATTTCAACCAGAGATTATGTCAACTTTCTAGGTTTTTCTAAATCGAAACGTTAGTAAAAACAACTATAACATAGAAATGAGCAAATAACGATCATCTAAATAAAGTAATCAAAGCAATATTCCATAGATTCTTGTCAGGTCAGTGAAAGTAAGAACGCCAACCGTTTCATGACGTCACTACTGAAAAGTGACACACTGATTACAGTCATTTGGCGCGGTATTTGATAAATGTAACTTTAAAAAATCATATCTTTGTAAATAACGCACAAAAAAAAAATATATATATATATTTTTGCTTAATTAAATAGTACGCTAATAGAAAATAAATAAATTAGAAAACAGTGGAATTCCTCATTGCAATCATATGATTGAATTGGTATATGCAAGATTTTTTTTGTTTATGGACTTTGTCTTTGTGATTTTTTTATAATGTTCCTATATTATTTGTTGTGTAGAATGCATGTTAGATAATTGTGTAAAAAAATTGTCATATATAAAAAAAAGAATCCGCCTTCAATGTTTAGATGGGTTTGCTTTATTTATTTTGGGAGTAGAATCTCACTCAATCCCACCAACCACTCGCGCAACCAGGTTTCGTTGTAAACAAGTAAAATTATTAACCGTATAACTACATCTACAGATCGAAAAATCTGTACTTTCCAAAACGATATATAAAAGTAGTGTTAAAAAAATAATTCAAGTGGTCTTGTAACAAAGTGTTAAATTAAATAAATGTAATCATTGTATTCTTCTTCATTGAACTGCTTCTTTCAATGCAGTAACGAAGTGAAGAAAATCATATTTACTTCGTATTTGACGTCCATGTATACAGCGGAACTTTGGAACAACCATACGCAAGGAGCGTGGAATAAATTAAGGATCACGTATAACAACTCATACCGATAATTATTCGGATTGCCTAGGTACTGCAGTGCCTCTGAAATGTTTACAGCTGGACGAATAAACACCTTCGCTGCCCTGCTTCGCCAAAGAGCCTGGAGCCTATGGGAACGCCTAAAAAAGTCTAATAACGAAATTCTCCAAGCCACTGCAGAGTGGATCCAATCACCGTTGTTCAAGCGATGGCGCGATATGTTAAGACCACCATAAGTGCTGCAATATAAAATTTTATTTTATGTTTATATTTATGTTTATATTTATGTTTATATTTATGTTTATTGTTATATTTATGTTTATTGTTATATTTTTGTTTATATTTATATTTATGTTCATGTTTATATGTTTGTATGGTAGAATTGGCTCTGCACTTTATAGCCATTTTACTGGAGTAAAAATTTAAATAAATAAAAAACTCCACAAAGTTAATGCCTATTAAATAAATAACATTTAACTAAGTACTTATTTTCTATTATTTACACTCGTCAAATTATATTTAAATACATCAAGACAAGCACTTGGATTCAACATGTAAGAATCTTAAATATAATCTAACCTATGGCGCTTACTCAACGCATCTAATAAATATACATTTCACTTAAAAATTGTAACACA
Source organism: Micrasema longulum (assembly GCF_059751315.1). NCBI lineage: Eukaryota > Metazoa > Arthropoda > Insecta > Trichoptera > Brachycentridae > Micrasema > Micrasema longulum. The sequence goes on from NW_028278433.1 coordinate 21,406, forward strand.
TTGAATTCGTGACAGCCATATTTCAAATGTATCGACATTAGACTGCTAAATATTCACGTTTCGATATGAAAGATATATTTATTTACAAAAATAAAGTAACAAATACCAAAAATAAAGTACCTGTCAGAACTGAAATAATTTAAGAGGATTTATCGAGTTTATAGCGCTAGATATGGCAGTGGCAAAGGACGTAATAACAGAAGATATATTTATTATGCAAATTAATCCAGCGCAAGGTTTTATTAGAGATATTAAATTACTCTTCCAAGACATAATGCGTCAAAACACTGAGTACCACGTTCAAAGGACCTCCCACACATTTTTTTACAGATCCAATCAAATTAAAAGAGAGTTAATTAGTACTGATTCAACCAATTATTTTTTTTGTAAGATAAATGAAATAAAATAAAATTCTTCATTATGAATTATAACGCAAGCTTTATACATTAATGAGTTCTATATAAATACAGTTTTGTCTTTTAATATGGATATCTAGTAGAGATAAGTCATCCTTGTAGTGTAATGGTTGGCGTGTTCGCCTGCCATGCTTCAAGTCTTGGGTTCCTTGGGGATAATTAATAGGCCCGGGCTTGGAGAATAAAATTTAGAAATACATATGAAAGTTCTCACCCTTCGCTCAGAAACCCGGCTCTTTAAGGACTTAGTCTTGGAGGGCAAGAATTAATTTACGAGGACTCGTCACAATATACCTACACATGTCACAGTAATGTCAGGAGCTTACTCGTTTTTAGCACTGACCCAATCTACAAGAACGGGTACCATTTCTGCATAAAGAATCATCGGCTCAGGAATGCCTAATTTTCATCGTGCATGTACTCATGCATTGATTCCTTGTTATTTGTAATTGTTCCCGAACCAATACAATAAAACAAATGAATTTGAATTTAAAATAAATCATAATTATATCCTACAGCAGACTCAATAAAAATCAGTCAGACCCAGATTTCAGTCTAAAATTAGGAACTTCAGCCGTACGTGAAATTAGATACAGAAATGTTTTTCTGCGCGGAGGGAAAAAATAGAGAGTTTCTTGAAAATGTATGAAAAAAATAACCAAAAATATTTTAATAAAAACGAACTATTTTGAATGACGTCACTAGTTCATATGAATCAGCCAATGATTAGGAAATAATAAGCCAATTTTTTCCAGTTCATGTTATAGCTTAATTTTAAAATGTATTTTTCTTAATTGTATTTTTGTAATTATATTTCTATGTAAATTAATATATGCATGGAAAAATAAACAATAAAAAAAATAACAAAAATAAAAAAAAGAGAGCTGTGAAAGATATCCGGTTTGCTTACCGTAAACGGGCCAATCAGCAGAGAATAAATGGAAGGAAACCTCCGACGTCACATGTGGAGTAATTTCAGAAACACAATACTTCAAAAAATCATAGCGCTTATAACACGATATATAATTTTTTATTCAAAAAAATGGCTTAGCTTAATAGTATATTAATAAAAAATAAAAAAAACCCAAATCTTCCTCGCTGAATTAAGATTTGTGCTGCGTTATAATGAATAAATATGCTGTTTGGCATATTTTTTTATTTGAAAAATCATGATTGTTCTCTTCCAAAATTAAGACAATCGCTTCAAATATCTAATAAAATATAATTGAAGTTGGTTCCGTTTGTATTAAAATGTAAGTAATCAACAACACAAAGAGATACAGCCACTTGTAGTAAGACACAAATACAATTATTATTTCGATAGTAAACTTGCTCCAATTGTATTTGGGATAATTGGATTATATTTGATGTCTAAGACTAAGAAATACTATATCTCCATTCGGCCTTAACTTACAAACTAACTTTGGACTTTGCTTGAAGTTCCGTAAAGCTGGACAATAAATTAATCATAATTGTTATTACTAGAGAATTCCTCGTCTTAAGATTAATATGAATCATAGCTATACATAGAACAAATCTGCGTATTTTGATTTTGAGACAGTATTAAAATTAGTTAAACTTCTTTGTGATTTGATTATATAATTTAGTTAAAATCATTTTGACCCGAAAAACTATTGTCTATGATAGCTATTTCACCTTGTAAAAATATTTTTCATTCTGATAATTTTTGTAAATGTGTCATTCTGAGAGTAATTTCTATTGACATTCTGACATTCTGAGAGTAATTTCTATTCACATGGTGCTTTTCGAAAATATATTCATAGATTTAAAAAAAGAGATAACGATTGCTGCCCTTGCGATGGACTCAGCTCTTGGGACGTCCTCCACATATTACACGATTGTCCTATGTTTGACGCCGAGAGGTTAAACTGCATACAAATGTGCGCACAATACGGCCAAATTTTTGAAAACCCAGAGGATGTAATAAAAAATGAAGCCAATGCCAAAAAATACATTGACTTTCTAAAGGCCATAGTTTAAAAACTGAAAAAAAAAATAAAGGAATGGACTCAGACCTGGTATGTATATTGTACAAAATATACATACCAGGAAAAAAACTTTGTATGCATAAGCAAAGCAATAAATAACGGAACAAGAGGAGAAAAAAATATATATAAAATTATAGTTTTCTTTAAAAGTACCTGTATACTCGTAAGCGGCGAGTGTTCTATCAAAAAATCATACATAAAAACCGTTTGTATGCATTTTTAAATATTTGTCCGTGTTGTAGAAATAGTCCTCTATTCTTTTTTCTAAGACTGCGTTCTGTCATTACTCGGAGACTATTCCAGGGATGTGGAAGTCCAACTTCCCGCCATCTTTTTGGTGGTCTTCTGCTGCCAACTGGTATCGCTTCTGCCGTTATACTTACCACTATTTCGGAATCTGCTCTTTTCATGTGGTATCTCCAGAAGGGTTAGGCCATAGATTTTACCTCTTAAAATTTATGATAATTTACGTTTATTTAATTATTATTTTTATATGTGTGACAAAAAAAATATAAGAAGAGATTTTGTGTGAGGATTGATAAACATTTATATTACATTAACATATTACAACAGAAATAAAGAACATTTAAGAGGAGGTAATATTGAAATCTAGGCATCTACAGGGCTTATGACCTGTCATTGGCTGGTTAAAGTGGCCACTTTACACACTGTATAATATTTACCATTTCGCCCATATTTTAACATCTATATTTCTTCAACTCTTTCGTCTGTTGATGTTAGTGAAGTTAAAGAGCTGAAACCTTTATCATGTGGATGCATTCGGCCAAACCAATTCAGCTTTTATGCAACGCGGGTGAAATTCGTATAATTGAATTATTTCACCAGCATACTAGGCAACGCCTGAGAATACTATTTTTTTCATTTTTATACTTCTGACCAGGTGGATTTATCAACAATATTTTGAGTTTGTACAATTTTTTTTGACAAGGACTAGATTCAACTCCTTTGGTGGTGTTTATATTAACATATTATAACAGAGTGAAGAACATTTAATATAAAGTAATATTAATAAAGTCTAGGCATTTACAGGGCTTATGATTTTTTTTAAAAAGGGATATTTGTGTTATCGGGTTATGGAAGGTCAATTAGGCCACTTTCGTACAAAAAAAGTGTCATAATCACCATTCAAAAATGTCACAAATACTAATGTTACCTCGTACATTCAGAGGTTGTATGAGATATTAGATCTCTCTGTTTAAAATAGTGTCCGAGTAATTACAGAACTCAGTCCTAGACTTTAAAATTCACCAAAATTCCTTTAAAACAAAATTAAATTATTTTATGAAATTATCATAACAACGTATAAGGGATTCTGTACAATTAAGTACCCTTATATATATATCAAATTATATGATGAATACATAATGACACAATATACATCAGAGTTTTACTACGGCTGGTTATTTTCTGCAAAATGCACACCTTAGATTGTTTGGTCTAAATCGATTTGAATTTAAATTTGAAAAATCACCATAGTGAGCACAGAACAGGGATGAAAAAACACATTATTTTTTGGAATCTCGTCAAGAATCGAACTTGGAGCCTCGTGAGAGAGGCAATCACTACTAAAAATCAGTGGTGAATGGTGATTTTATTTACAGGTAAGATATAAAAAATAGCATATATTTGTACCTACATAGGAGGTACATAATATAATGTAAGTAATATAAACTATAAATTGATATTTTTGGTGGTTCTGTGTGATACAACAACTCTCATCCATGAAATCAACTCAAACGATGGAACTTCGTGATATATTATATTATATAGATATATTATCCATTACTTTAATATATAATTCTTTAAAAATAAATAATAAACACCACTGTGAAATCAGTCTACAGTCGATATTAGGTATGCAATTGAAATGTCAACAGGCCGCATTATTTTAGTAATTACTAGTGCTAAAAACGGCCGCGAGGAGTGCTATATGTCCTGCAATATGACGCATGAAAGTAACTATGGTTTTATTTCAAAAGTACCATCTCAAAGAAAAATTGTCCTTAAGAAACAATGTTTGAAATACTGTTTTCCAAATCAGGAATCTTAAAATAATTTGTGTGATCTGCAAGTTTAATCTAGGAGAAAAAACACGCACTGGGGTTAATATGTTCAAAATATAGTATACTTATTTGTGTGAAAAAATAAGCTGGAATAATCGCCCGGTTTCTTGGCTCACCGCAGGCGCTGGGCGCGCTTTATAAACATTTATATTTATATTAGGATAAAAATACAAACGGTGGAAATGATTTAAAATAAATGGTAATTATTTATTTGTTTTTCTGTAAATATAGTTACAATAAAACATTATTATGGTTAGTCAAATATAATGGTAAGCTGAGCATAATCGCTTCTATACGCGGTTTGCCCTGCTAAAAATATACACGTTGTAAAGGTTTATTCACCTGATGTAAACGTGTCTTATAAAAAATAATAGTTTCGCTCGCTCGTATAGCTTTTTGAATTATAACTTAAAGGTACTACAATAAAACAAAACATCACAGTTTATAGTTTGCAATTATATAAACTTAAGTTTGAATAATTTTGATATCAAAACTTCCACTCGAAAGGAAATTGTGTTCAATTTTCACTACTTTACTTCCAATGTCTGTAACTTTAATTGACTAGTAATCTCCAAAAACGTACCTATAAGACTAACAAATCTTATACGTTTTGTTACTTAAGTCAAAATTTTAGATTAACTTTTTAAAAATTAAAATCCTAGTTTCATATGTTCAGAATTGTTAATTGGAATTGTACAATTAAAATAAATTGAAGTTATCAGATTATTTTAACTATGAGAAAGCTAAGCTCTGCTCGAAATTAGAATAAAATATATTTTGTAAGACAAAATGTTATAAAAATGTAAATTTTTTGTATTTAAAAAAAACATGGTCAGTTACAGGTTAAATGCGAAAATTCTTAATTTTACTCGGTTATACAAATATAGACATTTCCGTAGAGAATATTTTACTTTATGGGCATTTGAAAATGACTCTAATCGGGGCCTGGGCGAGCTGATTAATGATGTAAAAACTTACCTTTATAATGATGGGAATAATGGTATTAGAAAGTCGAATCTATAATGTACAGCTAAAAATTCTATTTTAAAATAACAGAATACATAAATTAATCGGTAAACTTCACCAACAAGCCACAAAAGGTGGCTTGGTGAGGTTTTTGTATTTATTGGGTTTATTTCATTTTTATGTATCTTATTTTTTTATTCATGTGTACTTTTACAATTACAAAAATTAAAAATAAAAAACAAATACTAGAAAAGTCACAAAACGTAAATAATGATTAAATGGACATTCAAGTAGCTATTTCGTCAAATCGGTTGTCCTAAAAAGCATCTGTTTTTAAGTTATAATTGTTTACATTTATATTATTGACATATACGTTAAATCACCGGAGTCATTTTTTACTGATTTACACCGAGTACTAAATTGCCACTCCAATTGCAGAATATCTGCTATAATTTGTACATTATATAAATACACGCGTTAATGTGTTGACTAATGACTGTGGTTGCGCAAGTGGTTAATGGAATTGAGTGGTTTGTGGCTGGATAGACCGTCAGTTGATAAAGGTCTACCTATCCTACATCCCACCCAGTGATTTCTTTACTTCCAATCCCCAAATATTTATTTATTTTCCTTGTCGCTATGGCTATGGGTAGTTACGGTTGCTATGAGAACAATAATTAATAAATATATCAACCAACAATCACAATCTTGTTTTTTTCTTTATTTGATTCGTCTGCCCGCATTCGCTTGCCTCTTCATAATTCTTTTTTCCGCATCTACCCGCCCACCTTTTTAATCATCTGCCCGCATCCGCACACTTTTTCATATTCTGATCGCCGCCGCATTCATGGAGATATATTCATCCCCGCATTCATTTAGTGAAAGTGCTGTGTTTTTGTTCGCCGACAAAAACGAAGCACCATACGGAAGAAAGAACTTGGAGATTTCAGAATCTGGATTCCTGTTGCTGATCCCCTTTCCCAACATCCAAAGGTGGGATTTTTGTTTATTGTTTGTTGGGCCGCAGACTGCTTTTATCCGCATTTTCCATCTCCGCGCACCGCGTTTTTCTTACCCCGCAAAATTAACACAGAACAACAATTCAATCCCACACAAATTATAAATCGCCACCTCAGACTGTTTACTAGATTTTCTTTCTGAGGATTTTTGCCAGGAAAGTAGCATTCAAGTCGAAATTGCTCTATTTTAGGAAATACTGAGTTAAAAAGAAAGATAGAAAACCGCAACACACTTGAAAATATTGATGAGAGAAAAAGACAACTACCACCGAATAGAAATTCCATATTTTGCGAGCTTGTAACGTGTATAGTTTATTAAAGGTTATTGGTAATAATTATCTCATTTCAACGCTATCAAAATCGTATTTCGCTCTTATTTCCCTAATTATGAACGAACACTGTGTATAGAACTCACATAGAGTGTTTATTCGTATGTAGCGGAAACGAGAGTAAAATAAGATTTTGATTGTTTTAGAGTGAGATAGATATAAAAAATACTAAAGAACTTAGAAAATGAAGGCACGACATACCATGCTGATATGCTCATTTTTAACGATCATCTCGTGTCGAGTCGGTTGGTAGGCAGTAGAGGCCCCTTTAGATGCACGTTAGGCTAATATGTATCAACTTAAATATGAGATGAAAGGTTATTACGGTAGTTTCTCTACTGATACTCTGTAGTTTCTCTACTGATACTCTGTAAATACGTAATTCTGGGGGTACAGATCCATTATTTCATACTGATTACGACCTAACCTGAGATAAACCTAAAAGTATCTACATACCTTTTTATGTACAAAGGTACAGTTTAATTACAGAACCCAGCCACACGAGATACTAAATATCAAACTTAGCCAACGTAGATAACTCTTTGAAACATAGTGGTATAAAAAAGTACCATAAAACCTATTCAATTTTTTTTTTAATACTAAAGCCGTGGGTATATTAAATTAATTACCACAGTGATTATACAATGTAGACATTACATTTTCGGCGCTAAAATAAAGGTATGTACTCATCTTTGATTGATTTAATGAGTTGTTTACTCGCATTGTGGTTAGCAAATTTATACCACATGCTATAGCATTTTTCTTCTCTTTTATTTTCACTCAATAGTCAAATAAATAGAAGAGATTTTTTTAATGAAAAACTGTAACCCAAAAAGTTAACGGTTATATCATTTGATGAACAATCTATTTTAAATTTTCAGATGTTGGATGGAAATCCCACATTATATTTACCACCGAAAAACTCAAGAAATAGATACACGTGTTTTATTGATTGGAAATGTTTTAGATTACAGAGCAATTAAATCAGTATATTTTTCACTGTTCTAATCACTGCGAAGTTGTGTCATACGGAATAATTGGATGGGGTGGATATTTTGACTTAATTTTTAAGCCATTGGGTATTCTCCATAAAACTATGCTAAAAACATTACTAAAACTTCCCACGTCCCTCAAATACTCAATTCGAGTCAACTAATTTTCTAACTGTAAGACAGTCTTACATAAGGGCAGATCTAACTAACTTCTAGTTGCCAGTAAATAATAGAACCCAAAAAATACCCAAAAATGATGTACAACGAGCATCAACTCGGTATTTCAAGGCCCCAAGTTTTTAACATTTTGGAACCTGACATAAAGACTTCTGTCAGTGGTAATGTATATAAGAAAATGATGAGTGGGTGAATACTGTGTAGACCTTTAAATATCCAATTTTTTATTTTATTGACATAGTATTTGGACTGTTCTTATTAGATCTTGTTATTAATTTTTATTAATTGTTATTTTTTAATTTATATTTGTTATTCTGTTTAAATTTTCATTATTATTAGTAAGGAGTTTCATTGTTTCAGCATTGTCCAATAAAAACACATGTAATAAAAAAGTCCTGCCTAAACACATGAAATTATAATCTAGTCAGAGCCTCAATTATGAACGCTATCTTCATCTGTACATGTCGAGACATGTCATACTGAAGCTATATCATTTTAGTGTATAGATATGTGTACCGTGACGTACGCTTCCCCTTGTTTAATATCGCTGTACCCGCGCAAAACTTGAGGGGGTGAGGGGGGAGGGTCGGGGGTGTATCTTCGTAATCACTCGAGAAAATCTTTCTTTGACCAAACCGTCATGGTGAAGGTATGACGTCCTTATCTTTCTATCATAATCGGTACAGGTAAGACATTTTTGTACAAGTCGTTAATTCACGTATTGAGAGGAAAAGGTAAAAATATTTTAAGCGTCGCGTCACATGGACAGGTATAGCAGCTCTCTTACTACCAGGGCCTTGATTATGATGAGAAGTAAAAATTTATCTTCAATTTTATCTACAAAGTAAAATTCAGTTTTCTGATGAAAAATATAATATGTTTACAATTGTTTTTCTAAACATGTTAAATTACTGGTGACCGACGAAGATACTAAGAATTTTCGTACAAATATACACATATTCGTACATAAATATCGATATTAGTTTATACCGTCTCAGTATATACCGATGAAGATAGCCGTTTATAATCGTGGCCCTGCTTGCATAACCAGCCTGACAACGGGTAATGCCAGTAGAAAGAGCAACGTATATACTCAACCGTATCTCTTATTATATCGAGATATTTCATGTTATCGATAGAAAGTTCAGAAAGGATAGCATCCTTTTACTCTAATTACTTGCTATTTATATTTTATCATATTTTGCATTCAAATTGTGTTATATTTATATATATGTGGTATGTATACCTTCAATATATATTTTGTAATGTACATAAAATCTCTATCATAATAAAATAAAGTGAATTGAAAAAGCTGCGAAACAAATAAATATTGGCGGCCTCCGCAGTGTAGTGATTAAGACACTTGACTTGCATTTGCAAAACTTACACAAACGCATTTAAAATCTGCAGGATGTTGATTTTCAGAAGGTTATATTAAAGTTCAACCGAACTTCCTATCTTTTTTAAATAATCTATGTTGAAAAGGGTTGTAGATATGAAAAGTACAATGGGTTAAGAAAATTTAATATATTAATTTATTTTTACACGAGTACATTTTTATTTATAATAATATTTTGTGTCCATTATTTTCGACAAACTAAATAATAATAAAAAGGCTAGTTTTTTGCTGTCATTTTCCGCAGAATTTTTTTTTGGGGGGCGACGTGGTTTTAAATAAATATTTGTCATTTTCTTGACTGATTGTTTTTTTTTGGTCTAATCCAAAAGAGGTTTTAAAAAACATAGCACATTTAACAAAAAAATAATATTATGGTTTTATAAATCAATATTCTGTATTTTATAGATGTATTGGTGTAAGTTTTACGAACGCGCTATCACTAGATAATCGACCTATACATGATTAGATTAAATGAAAAAATATATATATAAACGAGTGTTTTTAATTCATAGCTGATATCCATTGAATATATATTATTATATTTTCACTATTATGAATTGCAACAAAACTCAGATGAACGCAGAAGCATCCTATGTATATTTTATTACCATATCATTAGCAACTAACGAAGCAATGGTAGTCTATGTCTCGCTCATAAGCGCGTCTGAGCGCGAGAGAGAGAGATTATTTTCATAATGCGTATGCCGTGCGATGTCATACCATACGCTTATTCACAGATACTACACAATGCGTTTATGTAAGTTTTGAAAACATGGCAGATTCCGGCGAGAACAAAAAAATTAAACGTGATTTTTCTCAAGCCTGGGTGTTCTGTGCTATAATTTATCAAAGTTGTTTTCCTGTTGTGCAAAAAAAATGTATAACTTTTTAAAAAAATCACCCGCCATAGAACTAGCTCCCTCAGTATATTTGAAAATCTTAATGTAAAATCTATAAAACAACTTTATGTAACGCTCTGTTACTATACGCACATAAACATTATTCTCTACCTTCCGTTACAAATACAAGAGTTACTAGATACTCCACCCGGATGCTGAAACAAAAAAAAAAATACAACCTTCGGTCAAAGAGGATTGGCCTACTTCTCGGTTAAAGTGTACAATCTACTTCCATTATCCATAAGGACAATTAGTAAGTTCTCGCAATATAAAATTGCTATTAGGAAATGGATAGTAGAGGTTGGTTGCGCACGGATCGATGAGTGGATCAAGCCAAATAGGTAAAATGTGTGTACTGTTTATGAAATTTGGTCTATTGGTCTATATAAATTGGTTTTGCTTTTTATGATTATTTTAGTTTATATTGTTTATTATGTTCATGATAAGTAGATTAATTAGATTAATTACGTTTTTTTATTATTATGATGTTGTTAAATTAGTTAAATAACTAATTTAAGGCATGTTTCACATTTTGTAAAATGTTTCCCTCGGCACGGAACCCCCCAGTGAGGGAACATTTTTCTTTATAAAAAAAAGAATACAAACAATGTAAAAGTATAAATTAATAAATAATGTAGCGCGCCTTTCCGTTCGTTTGATGTAAGAATTATGTATGTATTCCATCGGTGAGTAATACAGAATCGTAGAAGTCGATCGATTTGGCGTGGCTGTAGCCTTTGGATAATCAAGTATCAGTACCTACACACACAAGTCCGGCGCCCAACTGCCCACCAAAGCGACAATGAACTTAACCTAAAATACGACTCACTGTGACAAGGTACTCGCATAAGAACTGGATAATTAACTATCCAGGTTCATTTACCTGCGGTTATGCAAATATTATACGATTTAATTATAGTGTACATTCTGATTCACTCGAGCGCGTCCAGAAGAAATTTCTAAAATATATTAATTTTAAACTACATATTCCAGCTGCTTTATTAAATTGTAATCAAGTGTTATCTTCAGCGAATCTTTTTAAATTTTCCGATAGAAGAAACCTAACTGAACTAATATTACTTTATAAAGTGAATTGATTGTCCAAATTTGCTGGAGTTGGTGTGTTTCCGTGTACCTGGTCGACATACCCGCTACAGGTTTCCTTTTCGTTCTGCAAGTTCTAGGACCAACTATCACATGCACTCGCCTATACCTAGGCTCCACAGATATGGTAATCAGTATGAGGAAAAGGCTGATATATTTGGTTCTGGACTTGAAAGTTATAAAACGAGTCTGATTTCGTTTTTTTCTCTCGCAATATAATTCTTAAACTTTTCTTTATGCTTAATAATGTTTTCCTTTTTTACTTTTTTATATTTATGTATTTATTTCATTAATATTTTTGGTTGCTTATGTGTATTTACCTACTTTTTACTATTGTTATAGTTATGCAATTTTATTATTTTTTTTGTTATGTATTTATACATGTATTTTTTTTCATACTTGTGTTCAATATATGTTAAAGGCAATTTATATCATTTATGTAAAAGATATAAAAAAATTAACGTAATGTACTAGCGGACCCGACAAACTTTATCCTTCCTGAATGTTGACTTGCCTGCTATTAGCTTGGAAAAGTATTTTCATTGATAAGAAGGTACTTAGGTACTTGTTTATGGTCGAGTTCCAAAACATAAAATAATTCATTTTCAAATATAGAATGCTTTTTGCAAATGTCAAAGTCGGCTTTTCTCACCAACTGGGGTGCACTTTATTCATGAATGCAATTTTCAAAAAATGTATAGAATGTCAGTTAATATTATTTTAGTATTACGAAAATCGAGTAAAAAGAAATAAATGGGAAGAAATTATAAGGAATATAAGGAGAGAATCAGGTTAGGATCAATAAAAAGCTCATATTGTTTGTAAACATTCAACAACAAATGTTTACAAACACAAAAAAAACAACATCTTTCAATTTTTTTGTACATGCATTCTCGTCGAATGCAACTCTGGTAGCTCAATGTAAAAAAGATTTATGCTTCTAACTTTTTTTACAGATTCGATTGAAAATTTTAATATCTACGAACACGCTCAGCCTAAAGATCTACAAACCACAAGTAAATCGGTTAACCGTTTAGGAAGAGTTCAGTGATATCACACATACCGAAAAAAAATATATGTATATAAAAATAAATCCAATATAAATAATATATATATACACTCATAAACATGGAATGTGCATCACAAATATGGAATCCTATGTACTGAGCTGTAGCTGATGTAATTTTTCTATTAAAATTTTCTTCTGGTTTAATTGACCGTCCTGAATTGCTACCTAAACTCTCTATTAATGTTCCTCAGAAAGTTCTTTGGAATAACCTTCTTCTTCATACTCTTTTTGTTTCATCTAATTAGATGTCATTACTGTAATTACAGGCAAAATTCATATTTATGACGAATTACCAATAAATTTAATTTAATAACAAAATACGAATAAAGAATAAAAAATTAAAAATATATTTAAGAACAAATAATACTCGTGTACGATTAATTTACTTTCCAATTTTTAATTTTAAAGTTCATTTATTTTAATAGGGTCTAAAATCTCAACTGTCCATACGATCTGTAGCTGCAAGACGTGTTACAATCTAGATACTTGTAAATTACTGCAAAAGCATTCAAACACTTTATAGATAATTTATACAAATATATTAATGGCAGCTAGATTTCTTACCGGTCGTGAGCTCTGTAGGTATGTAGCTGTAAACGTATCGAAATTAATATTCTGTCTTTTATTGGAATTTATCATAATTGGAAACTGAGGACTAAAATCCCAACCATCAATTCTGTCTGTAGCTGCAAGACGTGTCAGAATACTTATTGAGTGATATTTACAGTCAATTTTTACAAAAATGGCGCTATATTAATTATTCTAAATGGTAACTGAGTTTAAATGTCATCTAGCTGAATTATTTTACCAACTCTGCAAAGCCTGAAAAAACTGTAGTAATCTGTTTTCGAGTAAGGATTAAAATTGGACTTTTAGAAATTTTGTTACATGCGAGGCGAGTATTAACTATTAAATTAAACAAAATAATTATTTATGTTATGCGGAGTTTTATTATTATTTTAGCATATTTAACTATGACAGTAGTTTGAATGTAATAATTAGAAATGTAGACATTATTAGTTAAACCATGCCATGATAATAAACGCGAATTGAATTTACGTTTATGTTGAATGTCGATAGCTATGTTGGGTTGCACATCTGGTACCAGCGCTGAACGAAGTTTTTTTTTTATTACTTATTTTTTTGTATTTTTTTACAATATGCATAAGAGGTGAAACAGAGTATTAAAAAATAAAGAATAATTACAATGAAATGAAAACATATTAACAGTGAAAATAGTAAACAAAAAATCCCACAAAGGCATTCCCTGTTCGTGGGTATACAAGAAATGTTATTATTATAAATAGACAGTTTTTATATTTTTGTGAAACATAAAGGGAAAAGAAAATTTAAATTTATTTCAACAGAGAGGGAAAAATTTTTGAGAAGGGAATATGGAAGTCTAGGCATTTACAGGGCTTATGACCTGTCATTGGCTGGTTTAAGTGGCCACTTTACACACTGTGTAACATTCACCATTCTGCCCAAGTTTGAACATCCACATTTCCTCAACTCTTCCATCTGTTGACTTTTGTGAAGTAAAAGAGCAAAAATTTTTCCCTCTCTGTTGAAATAAATTTAAATATGAACAACTCCCTAGGGAGGAAATCCAGCCAGTCTGCAAGCATTTGGAAAAGAAAATATTCAGTAAACAATTCCAAGGTTTTTTTTTATGGTAATTAAAAAAGGAAATTAAAAATATTGAAAAACGTAAAAATATTCCTTATTATTAAGGACAACAAAATATATCATAGAAAAAAAAAACATATCTTTAGTTTGAATCCAGGATAGTGCGTGTTTTTTAAAAGAAGGAACATTTTGAAAGTTTGGGATCAATGAAATATTATCAGTAAAAATGGAATAAAAAATTTTTGGGCCTATAAAATACTACTATAGTTAATTATTTCCAGTGTCTATAAGCTTATTTTTATACCAGTTGGTTTAATTATTAATGTTATCAAGCATTCGCACATACTTAAAAAAATATTATTAAACTATATTTAAATATATTGTTCCTTCGAATTCTCTTGTAAAAATTATCTCCGCCTCTGTTGTAATATCTACCTATCATGATGAATTTTTTTGAGGAACCTGTACCAACTTGTTTTAGATTTAGGCATGCTAAAGTATTACTCATTTTGAATTATTTTATTTTTGAACAAGCATATTTTTCAGCACCGTGAATCATTGTTAAACCGAGAAAAAACAACAAAAATGTCACTCTGTTTCCGTATTAAATTAACGATACATATTGTAGGCATGTTTATTTTATAACGAATTCAATGTCCTGTATGATGGAATGTTCACGTGAGGATACTTTACATTTATATTTAAAAATACATGTAAATTAAACAGTATTTTGGTTTGTGGTAAGGATGTACAAATTAACGGAAAACGTTTTTTTTACCTAATAAATATAGAGGAGCTTCTATGCTAGCTTTTTACACGCCAAAATACGCGGCTCATGTCACTCCTGAATTTTTTTAAATAGCAGAGTTATATAGGCGGCCTCCGTAGTGTAGTGGTCAAGACGCTTGACTCACACACGAAAGGTTCCAGGTTCGATTCCCAGTGAGAACACAAAAATTAAAATGTGATTTTTCTCAAGCCTGGGTTTTCTGTGATGTAATTCACCACTGTAATTAAGCCTCCTGGCCTGTTGTGGTGCAAAAATTAATAACAAAATATTTATCGTAAATTACAAGGTGTTATAAAAAAAAAACATAAAAAATAACCATAAAATAAAACACATTAATATTTTATAAATTTGATAATATTGTCAATCTGAAGATGCCCGTTAGAAAGTGAAAGCGCTTATTGGTCAAACAAATAAATGGAAGTGTAGGTACTGATTATTTTAATTTACAACTTATATAAAAATATTATTACAGTATAATAATACTAGCCACTTGATTATCTCCAATGGTTAGCGCGATTGCCTACCATGTAAAAGGTTTTGGATTTAATTCCGTGCTTAAGTTAAAAATAAGTTTATTAGTAAGCCTTGACGAAGGAACAGTTATATTTCCTTAAAACCCGTCAGCATATTAATTACATTTTAGTGAATTTTGACAAACTAAATATTTAGTAACATTATTCAGATATTTTAATTTAATTAACTTTGAAATTCAACAGTCTGCATAGCATGTCATGTCTTTGTTTCGCAAAGAACAATAAGTTAGACAAGAAAATGTAGTATGATAAATAAATAAACAATATTTCCTTACTCCTCTCCTGTCTAGTTTGAGCGCATCCATCTCACATTACCATCCTTACGAGACAAGAAGCTTTATTTATTAGTTCAATTATAGCATAATACTGATAAAATAAAATATGATAGAATTTATAAGTAAAGTATACCTTGATAGCGTGGGACGAGACAAAATACTTCTTTTGCTGTTGATTTGCATAGTTCAAACTAAGCCAAATTCTCACTTATTCCACGGTTCCACATGTTAGCAAACAAACATGGAAACTTAGACTTATTTCATTTATCTTTATACCAATTAAAATCATTACTTTTTAATCACTTTTTTTCTAAATTATAAAAATGTACTAAGTGTTATACTTGTTTTACTGTTAATGCTATGATACATCGCCTGTGTTACTTAAATATTTTTATTTAAACCCTTTATTTATTGTTAAATTGCTGCATACCTATGTTATAATTTCTTATTTAATTTTTATTTCCTTATTTCCTGTATCTTTATTTTTATACTGTGTTCAGGTATTTTGTTTTATTAATTGTTTTTCAATATTATTTTATACTTTTTTGAAGGCGTAATTCGAAATAAATAAATAAATAATCTTGTATGGCTTTGAAATCCTTCGGTGGAATTTTTTTTTTTTTAAAGACTAAGTTTTTTTAATGTATTTTATTTGAATGAATAACCACAAATCTAGTGCTTTAAATATAAAAAAATTAAAACAACAAATGTATTCTACTATAAAATATTCAGTATAGTTTTTAGACTGCAAACCATTATAAATATTTTGCTAAACGAACGGCAAGAAGGCACTGACATAAAATTATTATTTTATATTTTTATTAATTCAAACAAATACATATATATTACAAACAAATTATAAAAACGTATCCCAAACTCTATGAGGCCAAGAGCCTTGTGTTAAGTTGGAGAACAACATAATGGAAAGTAGAAGCATTTGAACATTATATGATATCTGCGGGAATCAAACCCGGATTCCCGTGAATGAGAAAAGCGTCTTAGATATTAAACCGGGAGATGGGCCAGATTTAGAATGAATACGTAACTTTAAAGTTTCACTAAACTAAATTAATATTGAGAGAGTTACAAGTTACTTACTCCTCTGGGAGCAAATATTATTTTATTACTTTGCTTTTGTGAAGTCCTTAAAATAATAATACTGGATAAACATTAAATTATCAACATTATTAGAATTCCAAGTCAGATTAAGCTATTTAAATAACGTTATGATCTCATTGAACAAAAAATAATATAATCTTAGGTTTTCAAAACGCGTGGGTTTAAATCAGCTATAGAGTTACTCCGAATCCGGGTAGCGTCGAACCTTTCCTATTAAACCCATACATTCCCATTTATATAATTATACTCTCGACCGGTACAGTCTTACTAAAATAGTCAACAAGCTTTAAGTGAGAAATTAACTACGACCATATCTTCGTACATTTCATATATCTCCTTCCTCAGCCTTCATCTCTCCACTGCTGGATATAATACTGCTTCATAAGCAAAAAGAAAGCTTTAAAAAAAACACTAAATGAATTAATTTAAGCAATAATTTCATCGACAGAACTGTATTTTTCATCCCCCTGGACACAGAAACAAAAGGGAATGTAAAAAATATATTAGATTGTTGATAATATTGAAATGCGAGGACTAAAAAAATTGTTTCAGAGTGAACTTTTGTTTCCTAGATTCTTATTGAATACACATGTTATTAAAATATTAATACAATGTAAAAATAAAAACATAAAGTGTTAAAACATATTTGTCCCAATAAACTATAAAATAAAAGTTTGTCAGGAGAAAAATCCTCTTTTTAAAATATAAACCTTGTTTATTATAAGCAAGATAAAAAATAATGCAACTCCCATAAATTTAAAAAAAATAATAGTTTGTCATCGGATACTCAGACATTAGTTTTTAGTAAGGTTCAAATAAAAGTGTACAAACATAATACAGTAGACATAAAACAATGAACATATATTAGTTTTGTTTTTAATGGTTTGAAAAAAAAATAGCATTGAAATGAAAGAAAGAAAAAAACGAAACAAAACCAAATAAAATGGTTTAAAATATTTTTTGAAAAGTGAAAAACAGAGAAAGAAAATACAATTAAATTATAGGGTAAACATTTACTTGAATATATTTGAAACCATATTGAAATACAAATCAAGATTAAAAATAAAACTATTGAGGATTTTGACAGAGGATACTTAAGAAATATTAAAAACAAACAACTTAAGAAAACACTGAAATGATGAATCTTAAAACAACATTAAAAATTGGAAAAAACTGTTTTTAAAAATACACCATAAATATTTTTATTATATGTTTGAAAGGCATTAAAAGCTAAAATTAAAAGCTATTATAATATAATTATGATCGGTATATTAAAATAAGTTATTTTACAATAACCTAATTTAATATCATTAACCTTCAATTGCTTCATTTGATTACTCCAAGACAATTCTGTCCGCCTCGTAGTGTAATGGCCAGCACATCTGCCTACCATGCAAGAGGTCTCGGGTTCGATTCCCGACATGGTTGACATGAAATATTTAAAACGGTGTTTTTACACTGGAATATTTTATAGTCCCTGGACTGTCGCCCGAAGCGTTAGACTAATCATCTTACCTTCATGTAATTAAAAAAAATATATATCAAGAAATGTTGCAGTTGGTGTACCAATTCTGTGCCCTATGCATTATTATTTGCGGAAAGGGAATGATGATGATGACTCCAAGACAACGGCATAGCTAATCATAATATTTTATTTTATATCAATAAAGATACATGCTTAAAAACGTACGATTTGTAGATATTAATCGATACAATTTCACATGCATACATCTTAAATGGAGAAATATCACTTTATTTAAACATTTTCAAAGTAATAAAGGTCTATGAAATAATGTCCAGTAAAAAAATATATTTTTTGCTAATTATTAGTATCATAAAAAATACTTTTAAATTTTTAATTTTTAATCCCGCAAAAACGCTGATTCCATTGGCCACGCCCCTAATACGTCACGATTCATGTTTATTTGTTCGTGGCCGTTAAAATTTGTGTCGAACAATATCACGAATCTTGACGTTACACAACCAAGGCCAAACACGTCGCGCTTTTTGACGAATGTATTTTTATTGAATTTCTTTTTTACATTTATGTATGAAAACATTTCTCCGCAATATCCATATTGATTTTGAAAATATAATTGATTATTTTAAATCTATTTCATATATTTTTATCGCTATTCGTAGTATGTGATATTTCCCTTTTGTGGAATTACACGATATAGATGGAATTACATTTGATAATAATAAGTATTATGGATAACTTATATAGCGCCATTTTCGTAATATTTATTTTTGCACCACAACAGGCCAGGAGGCCCAATTACAGTGGTGAATTACATCACAGAAAACCCAGGCTTGAGAAAAATCACATTTATTTTTTTGTGTTCTCACCGGGAATCGAACCCGGAACCTTCCGTGCGTGAGTCAAGCGTCTTGACCGCTACACCACGGAGGCCGCTTTAAGGGCGCTAAATTTCTTGGCGCAGATTTTTAAATAAAAATGAATAATACAAAATGAGTTTTACATGTCTACCTGTTATTTAAGATTTATTCCTCAGAGATTATTCACAAAATCTGGAAGAGTATCATAAAATGTGTCGATTTTGTTATTTGAATAGTATATGTTTCCTGACACATACGGGCCAAAGGTGTGTGGTACGTTGCATTGCTTTAAAATAAAGGCAATTTGATTTGTCTTGATATCTGCATGCTTTTTAATCCCGATTTTTTTTTTTGTATTTTATTGGTTACGTTATTTTCTATTTTAGAGTTTAATATTTTATAGAGAAAAAAATAAAAAACAATGCGGCGTTTTGTCAGGGAATCAAAATAAAAATTACTTAGAAGTTACCATAAACATGCCAAAAATTTGGTATTTATATGAAACGTTCTTTAAAAACGTTTTTTGGATATGTTCTATCGAATTTCTGTGGTATTGATATTGCGAACTCCAAACGCACGAGGCATACTCGAAATTACTTCGAACCAATTTCATATAGTGTAATATTAGACATATATTGGATGGAGATCTGCAAATGACACACTGATCAAGCAAATTATAATTGCACAAAAAGCTTTAATAAAAATTATCTTAAGAGTCCCAATCAGAACTAGCTCCCTCGGTATATTTAAAAATCTTAATGTCAAATCTATAAACAACTTTATGTAAAAGCTCTGTTACTAAACACACGTGAACATTATTCTCTACCTTCCGTTACAAATACAAGAGTTTTTCGATACTCCACCCTGATGCTTCAAAAAAATAAAATAATAAATACAACCTTCGGTCAAAGAGGATTGGCCTACTACTCGGTTTAAGTGTACAATCTACTTCCATTATCCACAGGGACAATAAGTAAGTTCTCACAATATAAAATTACTATTAAGAAATGGATAGTGGAGGTGGGTTGCACCCGGATCGATGAGTGGATCAAGCCAAACAGGTCAAATGTGTGTACTGTTTAATAAATTTGTTCTATATGTCTATATAAATTGGTTATGTTTTTTTAAATTATTTTAGTTTTTTATTGTTTATTATGTTAATGATAATTAGGTTAATTGGATTAATGACGTTTTTTTTATTGTTATTGCTATGTTAACTTGGTTAAATAGCTAATCTTAGGCACGTTTCACATTTTGTAAAATGTTTCCTTTGGCACGGGACACCCCAGTGAGGGAACATTATTATTTTTTAAAAAAAAGAATACAAACAATGTAAAAGTATAAATAAATAAATATGAGAGTTTCCGGTTTTCAAAGGGTTGGGTTACTCTCTTACAAAATCTCAGTAAATTAAGTGACATGAGTTATGTAATATATATGATGTTTACAGTTTAGTTTTGTGTCAAAATAACCCCCGAGATCCTTAATAATGTTAACACTACTTAATATTTATTTATTTATTTATTTATTTATTAACATACACGGCATAATTGCCTTTTACAAATTTATAATATAAACATATAAGGTTTGATATTTTTTAAACTACATATTTGCACTCAAAACTAAGGAACAATAATCAAGCCTAAAAATTATATAACATAATATTTAAAAAAAAAAAAAAGTTTAAATAAAACAAAAGTTTGAAATAAAAAGTATACGAGAACTTTAAAAATTAATTTAAAAAGTAAATCAAATTTTAAACATAATAAGGTTTATAATAAAAATATATATAAAAAATAAAAAAAAATAAAAAAAAACAGAAAATCATATATGAAGTAACTACATTAAATATGATTACTGCTCATCTTTGAAAAAGTTTATAAGGTTTGTTCTATAAGAACAATACCCCACATTAAATATATCCGATATGTGGGAACAACTATTGCCGAGTTCATGAAGTCGGCTCAATACGGCATTACAATCATACATTGTGCGTGAGTTACTACTGCAAAACGGTGGCACCCGCCTAGTTATCCTTCCAGGCACCCCGAAGTTGACGAGTGACAAAAGTTCTGGGCAATCCCATATAGAATGCACAATTTTATACAAATTTAACAGGTCTATAATTTTTCTTCTATCGTTAAGTTTAAGCAAATTTAATGTTTTTAATAAAAAATCGTAATTTAAAAATTCATGACTAATTCCAAGTTTAAAATTTATGTATCTTAAGAATTTTTTTTGGACCAAAGGGTCCATTTGATGACAATTGTAGTAAGGAGTCCAAATTGTCGAGTTGTACTCTAACTGACTTCTCACTAAAGAAGTATACATCAACTTCAAAGTGCCTATGTTTTTGAATTCATTAGTCACACGTAACACGAATCCCAACATTTTCAGAGATTTACTAGTTATGTTGTTAATGTGACTAATAAAGGATAATTTTTGGTCGAAAATGACGCCTAAGTCACGCACCTCAGAAGTTGAGATTAATTGAGTATTTCCCATCAGATAATCGAATAATATGGGATTTTTTATTCTAAAAAATCTCATTACCTGGCATTTTTTAATATTCAATTGCAGTTTATTAGCAGAGCACCACTGAAACATTTTATCTAAATTACGCTGCAGAATATTACAATCATTTACAGTATTTATTATTTTAAAAATCTTCATGTCATCGGCAAACAGCAATATCTCCACATCATCAAATACATCCATTACATCATTAACAAAGATGATGAAAAGTATTGGGCCCAAATGGGAGCCCTGTGGAACTCCACTAGTAGCACAGAAAGTTTGGGACAAAGTGTCACAAATTTTTACCGTTAATGTTCTATCAGTCAAGTAGCTTTGAAACCATTCAATCATAGGACCACTTATTCCTAGTTTAGATAGTTTGGCGATAAGAATTTTTAAACACACTTTGTCAAAGGCCTTACTGAAATCAGTGTAAATAGAGTCTACTTGTTTTCTTAATGTAAATGAATTAGTTATGACATTTTCGTATAATATTAAATTAGTTAGCGTAGATCTAGCAGACATAAATCCATGCTGAGAAGTGGTTATTATATGCTTTAAGTTAGTTGATGCAAGTAATTTATATAAAATAATTTTTTCAAAGAGTTTGGGGATGGCAGATAATATACATATTGGGCGATAATTAGTTACGTCACTCCTATCACCACTCTAATATATAAAAATAATATGAGCAACTGAATACTTGCTCCGCTTAATTTAATTCGTTCGACGTATAAATCACAGATTTGTTGATTAATACATTTATAAAATAAACATTTGTTTTAATCATGCATTGTTTTGACAAATTGAATAATTGATTATTTAACAACTAAATGTACCTAATTACTACCCATACATTTCCTTAGAAATGAAAACAAGAGTATCTATTATATTATTAATGAATTTTTAAGTAATCCTTTGTATTACTCACCATTAAAAAATGTCATTTTTATACCAAAAAAAGCGTAGGCTGAATCTGTTGTAAGGATTTTCCATTTGTTACCATTTGACAAGATGCTTAAAAATTAATCCTGGATTTCGGATGAATTAAGAACAATATATTATCCTTTTCTTTGACACATTTTTTCATCAAAATGCATAAGGATTGTGCTTGAAATATATTAAATATATGTAGGCTTATAATGTGGGTGAGTTATCTAAGGAAATGTATCAAAAAACTTGTAGTAAAATATTATTTTTATGACATTTACGTAAAATTAAGGAATTATAAATCTCCATATAATTATCATGATTTTTTGAGGCAAGGAAGATGCTGTCTTTAAATATGCAAAATAATTAAATTTATCATCATGATCATTACGCCCGTATCCGCACTCGATGATGCATAGAGCACTGTATTAGTACGTCAAATTTGGCGTACTTCAATCGTCTGTTACATGAAGATAAAATAATCAGTCATACACTTCAGATAACTTTTGTCCAACAATTACAATCGGAAGTTAACAGAGTTATCTTCGACTGTCTATAAAGTAGAATGGATATTTATGTACGGAAATGTGTATATTTGTATAAAAATCTAAAGTATCTTCGTCTGTAATAAAGTAATTGAACTTGTTTAGAAATAAATATGTATGCATGCTCTATTTTTAATACGGAACACTTAATTTTATTTTGTTGATAAAAAAGATAACTTCTCCTTACGGGCCATTGTCGGCCTTGTGGTGTAATGGTCAGCGCATTAGCCTACCATACAAAAGATCTTGGGTTCGATTCCCGACAAGGTTGATATAAAATATTAAATCAAAAGGGTGTTTTCACAATATAATATTTTATAGTCTTTGGACTGGTACCTGAAGTGTAAGACTGATCACCTTACCTTCATGTACCAAAAGTGATCGAGATGTGCTACGATTGATGTACCAATCCAGTGCCCTATGCACCATTGGGTGCGAAAAAGGAATGATGATGTAATACGGGCTCAGAGACTATAAAACTTTGCAGTATCCTCTCCTCAGAACAAAAAAATTATAATTCCCTTGCCAGAAATCGAACCCAGGTAGGCAAACGCGACATCCACTACATTACTAGTTGTAATTATTTCCTCTCTATTAGCGGGCTTATTGATAAATGCCAATTTGTTCCTACCACCAATAAAATATAAAGTTTTATTTATATCATTATAGGTTCAAAACGTATGGGAGAAAAAATAAAATAAGAAAATAAGCAGATTCACAAATAAATATAACAATATACGAGTATTTATGTAGATAAGTTAATAAATATCGATAAGTCTTCACTGGGAAAAGGGGAATAAAGGGAGAGAAAAAGAGGAGAGATTAAGGAAGAGAAAGGAGATGTTTCTTCATGCGTTACTTATCCTTTCTCATACTGTCCCAAAAACATCCGCATTACGGTGCTGTGTAGTCATCACACATAAAAAAATGAGAGATTTTAAATCGGAAGAATGACAAAAAAAAGGAAAAATTTAAAATAAAATATGCAATCGAATAAATTACTTATATTTGATGTCAAAAGTGACAACATTAGCTTATGCTCTTAGTGCGGGCGAAAGATCCGCCCTTAACGAAAGTCGCATGGCTACTAACTAGCGTCTGGGAAAAGTACTAGAAACTATGCTGTTTGCGCGTGTGATACGTGCAATTGTCTCTCGCTCCCGAATATTCCTGTATTATCGAAAGTGAGACGTAAAGAGTGTGTGAGCCAATTATATATTAGGATTACTATTTTACAACGTTTTCCGCAGCATGCGATACATTGGTAAACTTTTAATTGTATTGGTGATTTATCCAATTTTCGATAAAATTATTTTTCTGTTTTCAATAAGTATTATTTTTTAATAACAAAATATTTTAACCGATTTGTAAATGGATGACTATATTTATAGTATTTATATTTATGGAGTTATTAAAGTTATTAGAAGCCATGTGTACTAGTTACATATCACCGGGAAGAGAGGGTTAAGGTGATTCTAAGCGAAAATATTAAATTAATTATTCATAGATGGCACTTTTGTCATTTTTTATTTAAAAATGCCTTTTTTACGTTTATTTTCAATGGAAATTTAACAAATCTTGGTTTGCGGAAACTTTATACTATATTAATTATAACAAATGACTCGCCTACAATACAATTTTCGGAATCTCTGAGTTCAGTCATATCACTCCACTACTTCGGGAACTACACTGGCTACGTTTTCCACAGAGGGTCGAATAAAACTCTGTTGGCTTATGTATAAGTCACTGCACAACTCTTCTCCGGAATATCTAAGGGAACTATGCATTCCAGATGAAATAGCTGACAGGCGTCTCACACTTAGATCAGCTACGTCTACGGCGAGAGGAAAGGTACGCAAACAGCGTACTAAATTTAGTGAACGCGCATTTGCATGGAATGCTCTCTCAGCAGAGGTACGAGGCTGTAAAAGTGAAGTGATGTTTCGGAAAAAACTTAAAACCCACTTGTTCTCTAAATCATTTGAATAAATCCGTAGCAGGTGTCAACAAAATAAATTGTTTTAATTAAATTGCAAATTTAAAAGCTTCAATATAAAAAATAATAACTATAGAATCACTATGTAAAGCGCCCTTGAGGTATTATATTACGAAAATGGCGCTATATAAGTTATCCATAATAATAAAATAAAAAAATACCGTAACAGTATAATTTCGGTCCTTTTCACAAAATGGTGTACAAAACAAAAAACAAGATAAGTTTCGTTTAAGTAGGTACTACCGCGTGTTATTAATCAAAATGGTTTATTGCTACACAACCTCATTAATTCAGAAAACGGTATTTTTTCATCAGACTTTTATTTGACCAGAAATAAGTTATATTTGAAACAGTACAACTCAATTTTCCGGAGAGCAAAGTGGAAATACAAACAGTTTAATTATGGAAGATTTAGGTTAATGGTCATGTTCGAATATTTTATTACGTGTATAGTATACATACAGTTATGCAGATATATTGTAGGGACTAGAAAAAAAAATCGAATGAATTTACCAATCGAATGATTAGTAATTAAATGAATTAAATAATCGAATGAATCATTGATCTCTGTTATTCCATAGATAGTAGAGACGGGCATTTCGGTTCTTGTGGTCTTCTGATGAAAGTTAGTAGCTTCAAAAAATTCATAGGGGGAAGGTGGCCACAGATTTTCCAAGATCTGCTGGGCACTTATCTACTCTCTAATTTTGTTTTACCATTTTTATGATCTTGGGGTGGGGGAGCGGATTTTGAAATATCTGTGGCTAATTTACAATCAATTGATGTTACTAACTTTCACATGAGGGTATTAAAAGCAAACTTAAAAATCTCCATTGAAGGAGCTTCTGAGATATTCGCGAATAAGTTTGAAAAAAGAATGAGGAAGTTCAGTGGTTTTTTAAAATTTTTTGTTTGTTAATAAACTGTTGAACTAAGTCAAAATTTTTTTTTTTTAATTTTTACATATTTTTATCGGCGCTACGATTTTTTAAAGTTTTGTATTTCTGAAATAACTCCGCGTGTGACGTCAGAGGTTCATTTCCACTTATTCTCATTCAGTTTTTCCTATTGGTCCAGAAACGACAAGCAGACCGGAAATCTTCCATAGCTCTCAGATCATAGGTTGATTCACATGAATCAGTGACGTCATTTAAAGTAGTGCGTTTTTATAAAAATATTTTTTATTATTTTTTCTGTACATTTTCAAGAAACTTTGCAGTACAATTTAATGCTCTTATTTTTACCCCGCGTAAGAAAACATTTTTTGTATCCAATTTCCCGTAGGGCTGAAGTTCCTCATTGCTATATTTCTAATTGTGCTTTTCTAACTCAATAGAGAACGCTAGGTTTGCAGTGTAAAGAAGTATAATTTAAATCTGTTTTTGCAAGATTTAGATATGGTTTTGAATTACGCTTTTTTATGTAGGTAGGTTTTTATGTGTAGTTTATTTTGGCATCAATAACTAATATTCCGTTTTTGGTGGAGATTTCTGAGTTTGCTTCTATGATACAATTACTAATTCATTCATTTGATACAATTATTCGAATGAATAACTGCATTCGGACTTTCATTCGAATGAATTAAGTGATCGAATGCAATCGATTATTTTCATTAGAATGAATCGTCTCTAATGTGAAACTATTATTGATGTTTTTTGTATTAAAAGAGTGATTAAAAAAATATTGTATTAAGCTTTGACCCTTGGCGCCCAAAATCCAAAGTTGCGAGAGTTTCAAATACCCAGGAGTATATGTTACAGAAAATGGCAGCTTTGAAAAAGAGCTAGGAGTGCGGCTAGGAATAGCAGGCGCCCATTCAACAACATGAAGGCTGTCTGGAGGTCGGATATTTACTCTTTTGTGTTTATACCATCAGCCTCGTTATGTAGTGGTCAGCGCGTTTGCCTGCCATGAAAGAGGTCTCGGTTTCGATTCTCGACGTGGTTGACGTGAAACATTTATTTAAAAAGGTATTTTTACACCAGATAATTCATAGCCTCTGGACTGGTACTTGAAGCGTAAAACTGATCATCTTACCATAATGTAACAAAAATGATCAAGATACACTGCGATTGATGTACCAATGCAGTGCTCTATGCTCATTAGGTGCGGAAAAGGAATGATGATGACGATGATGTGTTTATTCTAAATGCCACCTATTCCGCATAACACCCATTCTCCTCTACGGATGCCAATCGTGGCACGAATATGGCGTGTACAGTGATTTGACTTTTTGAAGAATTAAAAAATAAGAGAACATACGCAGAAAACTACGGTGACAACTGTCACCTAGCGGAGGCCATTCGGCTGGCAGGGTCATATACTGTGGATGCCTCCTAAGAGCCTTAACCACGCTTGTTTATATATATATATATATATATAGTCGGGGTTTACGTTCAAGGCGCACGGAAGGAATGCGGTTGTGTGTTGTGACGTTGTTCGGTTAAATTATTCATAAATATATTAGAGTTAGAGCGAAACCGTGTTGTTGGAGACCGTGTTACAGAAAGGTTACCTGTGGTGACCGACCGAAGTTTTAGTTTTGATTTTGGCCAGTTTCGGCCACTAATACGACTTTCAGCCGCAGTTACAGTTTCGGCCAAACAGCTGAAACCTGCGGTCGGTATGTTCGGATGTATTTGGGAGCATCTAATAGCTCGTGACTCGGCCGCGTGACTTGTAGCCGGTGAATTTTAGTTTATTTTGACTTTCAACCGGTGAGTGTTGTTAGTGGTCACGATAAATTTATGCATTTCTTTTTATTTTAAAAATTTCATTGGTAAACCCTTACGGGTTACATACATTTAACAAAATATGTTTACTTGTGACATTCACATTCTACTGTTAATGATAATATTTTAAACATCTTTTGTAAAGTTTGTCTGAGTCTTTTGCTTAGTTTTGTCTGGTAGTCTATTGTATTATTTCAGTCCATGGTTTATTAGTCTCGACTGTCTTTGTCTCGTTTTAGAAGGTTGTATATGATATTTTTCTGATATTCTCGTATTTTGTCCATCGTGTATCTTATTGAACACGTATTTTGATGAACTCGTAAGATTAAATTTGAGTTTTTTTAATAAGTTTGAAGTGAATTTTAACCATGTGAAGTTCAACGACACACACGTGCTTAATAATAATTTCACCTGAAATATAGAGTCATGACTCCAAGAAGAAACTCAGCGTTTTCTATTTAATGCAATTCATGACATTCTGCGAAACACAAGATCAACGTCCGGCAGTACATTAATGTCGTCCCTACCATGGAGATATCAAGAACAAAGAAACGTGGTCTATAAAAAGACCACAGGGCGCAGTCAACGCCCAGTTCAGTCCATTAAAGTTCAGTCAGTCAGTCACTCAGTTCCAGCATAAAGTTCAAGTGCAGTCTCTTCAACCTATCATCGCCGAAACCCTCGCGCGACACAATTAATTTTAATTAAACAACAACCTCGTGTCTTCTGTCAATCTAACTGGGGTAGGAGCTCCACCAACTCTCAACAACCTTATCCTACAACCTATTGAAATAAGGGTCGATTTTGGCTGAAACTACAACAGAAGCCGAAATTCAGTTTCAGTTTCAGTCGATCACTAGTTACCTGTACTTAAAACTAAAAAAACTTATGAAGTGAATAAAAAACACGTTGATCCAAATAAAACGCCTACGCTGTATTTATCAAAGTCTGGAAAAACTTTTTCTGATGAGGGTTTTCTCAAGTCCGTTTTTAAAGGCCGGATGAGTGGGTTTCGGCCGTAAATAAGTGGGTATGTATCTATACCCCCCCTTCTCTCCATAGAAACAGCCTTTTGTCTAGTCTAGCGATGTTTCACGAGAAAATGCTCTTGGCTTGTGAAAATAAAAATAAAAACTTTTGGAATATGCTTGAACACATATTAGACAGGGGCTGTCCAACTTACCTAGCCCAAGGTTGGCACAAGGACCACAGGGTCTGTCGGTAAAACGTAATGAAGGACAAAAAAAGACCTTGAAATAATAGTAACTACAGTGGCAATATGGTATTTTCACAAATCGGAATAAACGTTGAACTGATGCCGGCTTTTAAAAAAATCTAATAGTATATACATATGAAAGTACTATTTGCAAACCCGGCAAAATCCATCTTTCTTTATTTTGAGCAAAGCACAAAAAACTGATACAATACTCCACTTCAACCTTTTTTTTTAAACTTCAATTTTTTATTATAATCACTAAATATTTTATACGTAAGCAGTGATGACATAAGCATGATTATGTCAAGAAACAGAAGTGATATAATAAATTTAATTTTATACATTCCAACTTTACAATACTCAAGTAGAGATTGCCATCGCAACAAACTCGATTATTTAAAAGTCAAGTTCTTGCAAATAAAGCCGTATTTTTAACTGACAATGTAATAATTATTGTAATATTAAAAAATGTTCACTGAATAAGTTTCAATTAATATCTCACTTTTTTTAGATTTTGGATTTTGCCGGGTTTGAAAGTAGTACCCATCTACGGATATAGTGTGATCAATGCAAAAAAAACTAGTTTTCATTTATAATTTATGGGTTAAAAAATTAGAGCATACAAAACGGGTCGAAGTTGGCGTCGCGATACATTGACGTCACACGTAATGTTCGCCGAGTTCGCTCCTAATATTGAGAACAAGTATGGCGTGGTAAAATAATACATTTATCCAATACGGCGTAAAACGTCAGGTTTTCTAGTAATTCAATTAAATCGGTATGTTACAAAAATTACTCAACGTTTAACAGAAAAAAAGTAATTTTACCATTGGGCACTATAGTGATTTTTTGCTTATTTAAAAAAGAAAAAAACGTATTTTTGTAAGTTCTTATTTCACGTGTTTAAATCTTGCCCGATTCATCATCTCATACCCCGATTAGTAGCCAATGGTGCATAGGGTACTGAATTAGTACATCTAATGCACCGTGTCTCGTTCATCTTTAATTGAAATGGTGATCAATCCTACACTTAGGGTGATATTCTAAGTGCAAAAAAACATTGCAGTGTAAAACCATATTTCAAACCAATGCATCGAATAAAGTATATTTCTTAATATCATATTTTAAATACTGATAAAATATATATTAACAAATTTAAATACCGATTATCAGCGTTAATAATAATAATAATAAAAATAATCATGGTTTATTAACAAAAATAACAATTACTTTATCTACTACATACACACTTAGGTAATAGATTTCTCTGGATCATGTCTAGTCTGCCTAACTAGGTACAACCTGTTTTAAGGCAGACATTTTTATGCAAAAAATAATCAATAACATTACTACTTACTTGTTAATTTACTAAACAGTTATACAATATTAATTGTATAACTTTATAGTAAACTAAACTATAACTGTACGTTGCTTTGCCATTGTCTAGAACTCTGCGCATGTTTAATCTCTTTTTTTTATAAGAGATATAAATTAAAGAAAAAAATAATTATTAATAAAAAACAAAGAAAATATGTTTAAAAAAAAGAAAAAAAAACATGAAAAATAGAGCAATAAAGTTTCAAACTAAGAGGTATAATAACATATTACAACAGAGATGAAGAACATTTAAGAAAAGGTAATATAGAAGTCTAGGCATCAACAGGGTTTTTGACCTGTCAATGGCTGGTTTAAGTGGCCACTTTACACACTGTGTAACATTCACCATTCTGCCTATATTTGAACATCTATATTCCTTCAATTCTTTCATCTGTTGATGTTTGTGAAGTTAAAGAGCTAAAACCTTTATTTATGCGGGTGAGATTCATCTAATTGAATTATTTCACCTACATACTAGGAATTAGAAAAAATAACATTTTCAGGCGTTGCCTAGTATGTAGGTGAAAAAATTCAATTAGATGAATCTCACCCGCACAAATAAAGGTTTCAGCTCTTTAACTTCACAAACATCAACAGATGAAAGAATTGAAGGAATATAGATGTTCAAATATAGGCAAAATGGTGAATGTTACACAGTGTGTAAAGTGGCCACTTAAACCAGCCATTGACAGGTCATAAGCCCTGTAGATGCCTAGACTTCTATATTACCTTTTCTTAAATGTTCTTCATCTCTGTTGTAATATGTTGATATAAGCAGCTCCCCAGGGAGTTGAATCCAGTCCTTGTCTACAAAAGTTTGGACAAACTCAAAATATTGTTAAGAGGTATAAGAAAAAATATTAATGAACTTAATGAAAAGAAACAAAATAAAAACAGAATAAAAAAAAGTCAAATAAGCTAAACTGTGTGACAGAGAATTTTGTAAAAATAATGCTTTTAAAAATGTATTAATTAAATACATTTTATACATGAATTTAATTATAGATGAACAGTGTGTTGTTATTAATATTTAAAGCATTAACTGTGTAGTCAAACATTTTACTAAATGTTATTAAATATTTGTATAAAACCACTAACCGACTTTTCCATTCTACAAATAACAATATTGGTAAATTATCGCTTAGTAATAAAGATAAAAATAATTTATTAAATAATTCAGGTGTTAATTAATTAAAATGCGATTCTTGTCCTTTGTCCTTCAGTTTACGTTGGAAAAACGTCAAGAAATTTTGATATTCGTGTTAAAGAACATAATATGAGGTGTCTTCACAATAATAGTTTCTCTGAATTCGCAAATCACCTAATCAATTTAAATCATGACTTTAATAAAAATACAGGAGTTAAAATCTTGCATACAAATAATAAAGGATTAAAATGAAATAATATGGAAATATTTCACATGAGAAAACTTTAAAAAATAATGTTCCTTTAATCAATAATCGAACAAACTTTACATATAGTCCTTTATACGATGTTCCACTGTAATGGTCACCCTATTAAACCTATTAAGCTTACCCCCTCCCTCCATCCCTTCTACTGTTTTCATTAATTCTCAAATAACAGACGATTTTCATATTTAATACATATTTGTCCTAATCAGTGCATGTGCTTATTAAAATGCATGTCGTGTTGGTTTTATATTTTTGTGCAACAGTTATGGTGAAGGTGTATATTGGGTTTTGCATGTTGGTTTAATTGGTATCCTGACGAAGAGACAGGTACGTCTTGAAACCGGTAGACATAGAAAAGTCGGTAAGTTGTTATATACAAATATTCAATAACATTTAGAATGTTATTAACAACATTTTTTTGTGTTAAAGAAATTAACATCACTGCATATTGCATTAACATTTCATAGACTTAAATACAAAGAGTATTGTGATACACATAATTGGTACTGCTGAAATTGAGTAAAAAAACAACATTTTCTTGTGGTTCGCGGATGTTGATCTTATTCAACGATAGTGGACAGTCTAAAAGATTGTTTAAATAATGATAACTATTTTTTTTGTACATATAACAGAGTGGAAAAAATATGAATAATTTATGTTTAGAGTTTTGAAAAACGCCGCTTATTTACATTTTCAAGAAAGAGTTTGTGATTTCAGTGACCTTTCTTAAGAAGACTCGGCAGTAAAATAGAAACTAAGAAAATGCAAAGAAAAAGTTTGTTGCTTTAAGGGGTTACATAATTTCATTAAAAGTCCGCTGAAGTTTCCAGGAAGGAAGCGGATAACGTTACAAAATAATGAGTTTCGAACTTTCTAG
The DNA here is from genome assembly GCF_059751315.1 of Micrasema longulum. Taxonomy (NCBI): domain Eukaryota; kingdom Metazoa; phylum Arthropoda; class Insecta; order Trichoptera; family Brachycentridae; genus Micrasema; species Micrasema longulum. The sequence goes on from NW_028278433.1 coordinate 54,157, forward strand.
AGCTTTTGAAGCAATTAATTATTTTTACAATTTGGCAGAACATAATATTGATTCAAAACCGTTTGCTGGAATAGATAAAATAATAAAATAAAAGTAAAATAACTCTGTTTTCAACCTTTTCTTTCTATGGACCGATTTCAAAGTTACATAAGCTTCTTTATCAAGGAATACTTAACTAATTAAATTTATTCCTTTGGATCTAAATTTGTTGCAACAGAGAGGGAGAACATTTTTGAGAAGGGAATATGGAAGTCTAGGCATTTGCAAGGCTTATGACCTGACGTTGGCTAGTTTAAGTGGTCGTTTTACACAAAACACTTAAACCAGCCAGCGACAGGTCATAAGCCCTATAAATGCCTAGACTTCCATATTTCCTTCTCAAAAATGTTTTCCTCTATGTTGCAACAAATTAAGATCGAAATTACTCTCTAGGGAGGAAATCCAGCCTCTCTGCAAACGTTTGGACGTGCTCAAACATAGAGAATCTACTAACTGGTAAAAGAGGTATTAAAGTTGGAAAATTGTTTTCAGGCGTTGCCTAGTAGGCGAATTGGTTCAGCCGGATGAATTTCACCCACATGATAAATGTTTCAGCTCTTTTACTTCACAAAAGTCAACAGATGGAAGAGTTGAGGAAATGAGGATGTTTAAATATAGCAGAATGGTGAATGTTACACAGTGTGTAAAGTGGCCACTTAAACCAACCAACGACACATCATAAGCCCTGTAAATGCCTTGACCTCCATATTCCCTTTTTAAAAATGTTTTCCCTATGTTGCAACGAATTATTCCCTTAGTCCACTCCTGTCTAGTTTTAAAGATCGTATCCATCTCACTCCACTCTTGCCGTCATTAAAAAAACAACATGACAAAAACAATTGACTTATTAACTCCGTTATATGCACTAATGTGATGTTAAGTTATCACTGTTAAACGAAAATAGGATAGAATTAAAAAATTAAGTATACCTTGAAAAATATGCTTGTGTAGCTTTGAAACCGGTCGGTAGAAAAAATAAAAAAGAAGTGATTAAAAACAGAGTTGTTTTATATTTATTTTATTATAATGAATAACCATAAAGTTCATCATCATTCCCTTTCCGCACCTAAAGGTGCACAGGGCACTACATTGGTACAACAATCGCAGCGTATCTTGATCATTTTTGTAACATGAAGGTAAGATAATCAATCTTACGCTTCAGGTACCAGTCTAGGGACTATAAAATATTCTAGTGTAAAAAACACCCTTCTAAATAAATACTTCATATCAACCATGTCGGGAATCGAACCGGAGACCTCTTGGATGGTAGGCAAACGCGCTGCCCATTAATTATACCACGCGGCCTACAGCAAAGTTAGTGCTTCAAATTTGAATTTTATTTTAGATAAAACAATTATTGAATTTCATTTTTAATAAAAAAATAATTAAAATTTTTATGAAGTTAAGTATGTTGCTGAGATAAAACTATTTTTTTATCGTTAACATTTTTCACCTTGACGGATGGCTTTTACACTATTTGTTTATAAATTTATATCATCATCATTATCATTTCCTTATCCGAGTACTGCATTGATGCACCAACATGCAGCCTATTTCGATCATCTGTTACATGAAAGTAAGGTCTATAATCAGTCTTCCAGTTCTTACATTCAACATTTCTCGTTGAGTCTGCAAACAATCGAATCTGGAACCTGCATGGTTGACGAATTCCTCAGCTACCACACTACAAAGCGGTGTTATTTACACTCGATTTCTTCCGGGATTTTTACCCGAGAGTAGTCATCGAGGAACAGAACCAGAATAGCAGATATCATGGATCGCGTAGCAAGACTGAAATGGCAATGGGCAGGACATGTTGCGAGACAAGACCCCACAAAATGAGACCTTGGAAGAATAAGAGAGGCGTCGAAAGACCTCAAAAAAGATGGTCCAACGACAAAGCCGCTGTGAGGGGTAAAAATTTGCTGCAAGCAGCAACCTACCGAAAGAAATAGAAGAGGCTTATATCCACCAGTGGAGGACAGAAGGCTGAAGAAAAAGAAGTCATTGAGTCGAAGACGCTCATCCAGAGTTCTGGTTCTATTTTACGCAGAGAATTGCATTCTTCATTCACCTCCAATTGCAATTTTCAGGCATATGTGGACCAGTTTTGAAGCCATGGTGAGGTAGTAACCGCGAAAGCGGTAAAAATAATAGTATTTTATCCAGATTTATAAACAAATATAAATACAACTGTTTTTGTTTAACCCTTTATAGGAAACTTAGAATAAAAAGGTGCATGCATGTACTGACCAGACTTAAGGTATTTATTTTCTAATATTTTGTATTAACGAAAAGTTTTATCATACTATGTCACAAGAGTATCGTAATATCATACACTGATAGATCAGCTTTTTTAAATGCAACTGGTCTATCTTAAAAAAAAAATGTTTTATTAGGTTTGCAACAAGTAAATCAAAACAAAACATTTGTGAAAAATTTCAACGCTTATCAGTTCATGGTTTACCTCTTCGTTCTAATTCTCAAAGTACTCTCTTAATACCCATCCACAATTCCTCTTTTTTCTCATAAAGTGTCCGTGCAGCTCGATTGTGGAATCGTCTCCCATCCACCATCACAGATGTTGCTACAGTATTTCTGTTTAAACCACGTCTGAAGAAACATCTTATTACTCTTCTTTAATATCTCCTCTTTCTTCTTTTTTCCTTTTTCCTATTGAGTAATAGTGTTGATTGATGGTAAATTATATACAAATCCAGTTATTTATATTTTTATACATCTTTAGCTTTTTTTTCCATTGAACATGTTTTGTAACTTGAATTACAAAAATGAAACTTTTATTCAATCGGTTGGTTGGAAGAAATTGCCATTTGGCAATAAGCCCCTCAATGCAAATTAACATTATGTACAAAAAGTTAAATAAAGGGTTACGTAAATAATTATTCTAAATCACTAAGCTTAAAGAGTCCCAATTTCAAAAGATACTGCCATTTGCTATATCTCTTTTCGATTATTAATATTATTTTTTATTGTAAATTTCTCACTAAACATTATTTTTCTATTTGTATTCTAAAATGTAAAAAATAATCAGCTTTTCAAAGAAAAGGTCTTAAAAAATTTTTTTTAGTGTTTTCAGAAAACATACATGGGACATTGAAATTTATAGCAACAGAGAAGGAAAACATTTGAGACAAAGGAATACGGAAATCTAGGCATTTATAGGGCTTATGACCTGTCATTAGCTGGTTTACACTTTATAACCTGTGTAACATTCTCCATCTGAAACATTTCCTCGATTCTATTTGTTGACTTTGGAAAAATAAAATAGCTAAAACCTATATTGATGCGGCTGATATAATAAATATTTACCGTTTTTAATTTATGATTATACAAAAAATACAATCATGCCTATATCATTTATGATGAATCAAACTGTTGAACTTAAATGAAATAAAAAGTGAATTTTAGGCCAGATCGGAAGAATTTATTATAACCTATTGTTGTGTTCTATAAACAGTATTCACTATAACCCACAATATCACATTACCTCACACAATATACACCTACACGTCATAATCACAATAATTATGCATCAACTTATTCATTCATAATTATAAAATAACATACACTTTCATTTGATCAATAAAATTGTTTAGTTTAATCCAATAAAATGACAAGAGAGAATTTCAAACGAACAAAAATATAATAAGATAAATAAAACACCATGTTAAATTTATATTTGAAGTACTAATTTTATGGTTATTCGTTACATATTTTAAAATCTTTGGTTTCTAAACACTTAATCTATAATATTATTTAAAACATTTCAGATTGTAAGTGAAAATTCTTGATGGAAGTTCATTGCAATTTATTATGGAAATGAAAGAGAAGTGATTCTTAAATCCACAAATTTGAAATATCCAGTGACTGGTTTCATCGCTTTTGCGTCATCCTTGACGATAGATGACTTGCCCAATCTCGAAGATGTCGCGAAAGCAATGAAATCAGTCACTGGATATTCCAAATTTGTGGATTAAATTATCACTCGTCTTTTATTTCTATAATCAATTATTATCTTTATTTAGAAATGTTATGTTTCTTTTTAACTTTTTGTATTATACGTTTACTAAATTGTTTAGTTTTAAATATTCTATTATTTCATACTATGTACTACATGATTATTGTGCACTGCTGTGATTATTTCTGTAAATTATTATTTTTTTGTAAAAGGTTCTTTGAACCGTTGATGTATAAATAAATAAAAAATATTATTCTTTCAGAGGCCGTGCAGGTCCATATGTCGAGCGCAAATAATGCAAAGGGTCCATTTTTTATACGATTTCTTCCAGCACAAACTTTATTTGCTTATACGGGGCGTATTGCTATCTCAATAATTTAATCCCGCAGGCTACAAAAGTAAGAACCGATATTCATATAACTGTTCAAATCAAAAAAGTTGAGACAATAGAATATTTTGAAAGATGTGTTAACCCTCTCTACTTATTACCGTGTGTTTCACGTGTGTGTGTGGTCTACGATCGACGGGGCGTGCAGAGTAATAATAATAATTATTTTATTACTTGCCTGTCAGTTAAATTTAAGAGATAATATATTATTTTTACCATAAAAAATTGGCCTCTAATTATTTTTTAAAGACAATATTTTCAACCACAAAATATTATTATACTACGATACTCTTGTGACATATGATAAAACTTTTCGTTAATACGAAATATTAGAAAATAAATACCTTAAGTCAGGTCAGTATATGCATGCACCTTTTTATCCTAAGTTTCCTATAAACAAAAAAAAAGATACATAGTGTCCTGACGAAGAGACAGGTACGTCGTGAAACCATTAGGCAAAAAAAGTCGATAAATAAATACAAACATGTATTTGCTAACATTCATATTTTACTAAATAAAATAAATAAGTTCGAACAGATCAGAACGGTGATCAACGGATTATATTATTTAAATAATTACCCGTGATCGAACACGATGCAAAAAGCTTCGATATTTTACGCCCACAATATAAAGTAAATGATAATGGTCAGCTGTATGAAGCGATGTACATTAATGTCACATTATACCTAGTTACTATGTAAATATAAATGTATAACTGTAAATGTACGTAGGTTTTCAGAATTTATCGATGGAGTCACCTTGTTGCGTGACGAAACAAGTAGGTAAGAGATCCCGGGAAACTCTACATAAAAATACAGTTTCCCCCTTTAAACTAATATTATAAATGCGAACGTATGTTTGTTTGCTTTTTGTGTGTCCTTAACGATTCGACGGAGCGACCAAACTACTTGATTTTTTGCACAAGGTTAGCCGGAGAAATGAGAAGTAAAAAAGACTACGTACTATAAAACACACTTGAACAATAATGAAATATAGTAACCATAGAATTGAGAATAGTCCAGAAGGAGCGTAGAATCATATTTGAATACATCGGACTGTGCCCAAAAATCCCCCCACTTCGCCCCATTTTCGCCGCGCGCATGCGTGAATTCGCCGCGTAATGTTGGCAGATCCCGAAAAATATAATCATAGCACAAATGTTAGATAATTATATTTTAGAAAAAAGCAATTTGTTAATTTCTCTATGATTTTATTGTACACGCGGAAACATTGATTGAAACAACAGAGTAGATAATTAAACGGTCATTTAATTAGAGTAATTTAATTAATGAACTTTGAACTTAAAAAATACAACCAATTTTATTTTATATAAAATAGATATTTTTATGCCAAGCTAAATAATATTTTATGTTTTAAAGATAATGTCGGTTAAATGTCCACCGCAGCGTTGTTTAATCCGAGTGGTCCAATTTTCGTCAGTTCTCTCATTAGATGGGCAAAGTAGCGTACACAATTTGAATACCCAGGCAACACTAACAAATTGTCCATTTCGTTTTTTTCTACAATCTGACTGATGGAAAAATAATTAAATTTTTATGTAATGCATTTGCTACTTAAGCATGAAATGTGATCCCATCCTGGTTTTTTTTAATCCCAGCAGTATTTTTACACTTCAAAACAACACAACACGGCATAGTTGAATCCAAATCGGGAGTTGCGTAGTAAGCGACGTCTTCAAAGAAACTAATGGGTCAAAACGTAAGACTACTCCGTTAAGAGTAGTTTAGTCGCCTTCTGTTTGTTGCGATTTCTGGATTATTCTTAATTCTATGATAGTAACACTGGGCAACATTGTTTGAAAGTAAGTAAGGTGGGATGTCAAAAAGAATTCATTTGAAATTAGTTCTTTAAATATCTATTATTATTTTTTTATTTTATTTTATTTTATTAAAATAAACGGCACTTAGTGCCTTTTACATATAAGTTGCATATAGTAAAATACATACATGTAAGTGAAATAAGTCAAATATAGTATTTAAAATAAATTATTACCAAACGGTTATTTACAAATTAAGGAGTCAAAAAAAAAAGATACAAGGTTTAAAAATAATATTACTAGTTGTAAAAATACTTGAAAAATTAAATATATGGTGATAAAAATATTTTGAACATGTAAAAAAAAGAAGAAAAAAGTAAGAAAACAACACACATTAATTTTTTAAAAATTAAAACAATTTCGAATAACACTAAACGAAGATTTTTCTTTTTTAAATTACATGTATTATTATTTTAATCTACTACTTAGGTAACTATTATAAATATACACATAAATACATACTGTTAACAAAAAAAACTTAAGAAAAATATTTTGTACTTTTAAATAAAATCAAGAAAAGAAATGAAAAAAAAAAAACATTAATAAAGTTGAAACAATAAAAAACTTGCCTTATCTATGATTATTTTGGTTTATTTTTCGTTTTGGTTTTTTAGTAGGGCCTTAGATTGTTGCATCAGGAAAATTCTTATCGCTAAACGACAAAACTAATTAAATTAAATCGGCTTGTGGTCCCGTGGCTAGTGTTGCGGACTCACGGATCACGGCGGCCTCCGTGGTGTAGTGGTCAAGACGCTTGACTCACACACGGAAGGTTCCGGGTTCGATTCCCGGTGAGAACACTAAAATTAAAATGTGATTTTTCTCAAGCCTGGGTGCTCTGTGATGTAATTCACCACTGTAATTAGGCCTCCTGGCCTGTTGTGGTGCAAAAAAAAAATGTAAAAAAAAAAAAAAAATCAGAGGCCCCAGGTTCGAATTCCACTCTACCTCAACTTGATTTCCATTTTCTAAAAGTGAGTTATTTACAACTCGTTGAAAATGGCCAGCAAAATGGAAATGTTAGGGTAAATTATAAGAAAGCTAATTTTTTTTTTTTTTTTTAACATACCTAAGTTATTTCTTTGTGGGCGAAGCCAAAAGCTAGGATAATTTTAAAAAGATAAAAAATTATTCTTCCAGTGTTTGATTTTGTTTTGATGTTTAACATTTTGGACATCATATTCAATATATTGTTCTATCTCATGCCAATATAATATATAATGCTTTCGTATTATTACTTTTGATGTTTTGTTTCATCGTCGGAAAAACAAGTTCATTTTTACGTTTAGATTAAGCGTATGATTGACACTCCCACGTTTGAATTAATAGTTTGAATTCAGCTAAAATATTTTTAGCTTTCAATTTCCGATTACAAAGCTGGGGAGCTTAGAAGTGGGCGTGAGTAATTATATTAGTCAGGTACGGCCATCTTGGGACTCGAAGCCCCGAGGAAATATTCTGTAGAAGAAAGAAGAAATAAATGTCTTCACTTCAATCTATTTACAGTCCCATCACGTATTTAGAGATATTGATTTTATCGTCTGATGAGTTTTCTGCACAAAGAATGCTTGTCATTTTTATGATCACCGTTATTAAGGTACCTAATATTTTCCGCGATTTTCCCTCATTTATTTTATTTTACTTTTGTATTATGCTTTTTACGTGGTAATGGAAAAAAATGAAACATAGGTTCTAGTTTATTTTATTTATTTAACGTTTTGTACATTGGCGGACTTATTGCCAAATGGCAATTTCTTCCAACCAACCAATAAAATAATAGTTTAATTTTTATAATTCAAACATATTCAATAGAAAATAAATATTAAAAAGCTAAAGTATAAAAATATCAATAAATTTATTTGTGTGTAAATTACCTTAAATCAATACCATTACTCAATGGAAAAAAGGAGAAAAGAGGAAAAGGGGAGTGATTAAGGAAGAAAAAGGAGATGTCTCTTCAGGCGTGATTTAAACAGAGATACTGTAGTAAGTCAAAGGTTAGATGATCATCTTACGCTTCAGATCAGTCCAGGAACTATGAAATATTCTAGCGTAAAACACCTATTTAATAAATATTCATGTCGACCCCATCGGAAATCGAACCCGAGACGTCTTGCATAGTGGCCAACGCGCTGATCGTGATAGTATTACTGTCCCGTTTCGGAATGCTTTGTTTTTTTCATATATTTTACCTTTCCGTATTACCATATTTATAATTTATACAGTTTTTTAGATTTATTTTTCTTTGACTTTTAATTGATAAATATTATTTACCCAGGATTTATTTTTGTTTTCTTTTATCAAATTAGTTTGGTGAATAGCAGATTACAAGCAATTATCTATTATACGAGTACATTATACAAAGCTGAAATTTACTGAACCAGTTATCTTTATAAACATTAAAAGTTAAATTTCAGCACCTTTTAGAAATACATCATTTAAAAAAATTAAAACATTCTATAATATTCAAAAGCTCCATATTGAAATAAAAGCAGAGGGTTTTGTACACATGCTTGCATACATTATTCACCTAAATTGTTTTATAAATTTTAAAATATTTATTTTACTTATTTTTCCAATTTTCACGGTATATGTATGTTTAACATATATTTTTTGGACTTAATATTGTATTTCGCACATCAATAAGATATACAAGAAAAAAAAACTTATAGTAAGAGAATATGGAAAATCAACCTAAATTTACAAAATAAAGATAACTGTCAAGAAAAAAAGGGAAAAAAGATTTTTTTATTATACGGTCGTATAATAATTGTAAAAGATATAAAAAATACGCTCTGTAATAAACGGTTTTAACATAAAATATTTAGTTCTTACTGAGAACTTAGTAATTTTGAATTTTTTTTGTAATAAAAAAAAATATTTGCGTTCTTATGATTTACCGAAATATTTCATTTTGAGGGCTATTTTCAACGAGTTGTAAATAACTCACTATTTGAAAATGGGAATCAAGTTGGGGTAGAGTGGAATTCGAACCACGGACCTTTGAGCTATGATTCTACTAGCCACGGGACCACAACCCGATTCAAAATTATTGATTATATTCTAGAGTAGCACAGAAATGTTTTGTCAGTAAGTGTTAATATGTTTGAAATTGCATCTGAAATACGTCTCGTAAATCTGAGTGTTTATAGCCTAGAGCACGTAGCCGATTCAGTATTGAGTTGTTAGTATAAATAATTATTGTAATTAAAATAATATAATAATCGTGATAAAATCAGTGTTCATTATTTTTGCAGACGTAGTATTTTACAGTTAAAAAAGGTTGGCGTAAAAACATTGCATAACTGTTTATGAATAATGTTTATGAATAATCGCAATAAAAGCTTTTAAACGTTGTAAAAAAAGCTGCTATTATTCCACATATTTAAAAAAAACTATATCTTAAAATAGTTAAATATAAAAATACACGTTATAAGGAGTAGTTTTTTTATACCATGTGGCTAAATTTATGTTCATAAAATCTTTGATTTATTCATAAAATGAGCCCATTAATCAAAATGTATCCGCGCTATTTCGTTAGATCCGGATACCTCTTGGTAGGATTCGCGTTAAACTTTAATTTACTGTATCATATAAATCCCAGACGAAAAAAATAGATTATCACCAATGTGTTTGACATCCGTTAATTTTTATCGAGCAAGGACAAAACCGGTGTAGGTCGAAAATACGAAGGCGTGCCTGTTGCTCGTACAGAGATGAAGACCAAAATTGGACTTAGGAAAGATATATAAACGGGATCCTGACTCCTGGACTAACATTCGAGATAGTTTCAGTCGACACGAAGGATTCGAAATGGCTTTCAAGGTAGATTGTGAATAATTTCTCTTAACATCGATTCTGTGGAAAGTGAGTTTATTGTGTGTACCGCATAACCAACCGAACAGAAATATAAAATCAATAATTCGAACGATTTTTGTTTATTCGTAAAAGTGACTTATTCAGTATTTATGTCTACTGTTATTTCAATCGTTTCTCTTCATAAAGAAAAATCGACTTTGTTTTCCCTCATTTAAAGACGAACTGTAGTGTTTTTGTTGTAAATTTGATACTATTCTATTTTTAAATTCGCGTTTTTTTACGCCAATTTTTTTCACATGTCTTGTGTCATCATTTCGCGCCAACCTTTTTTTTCAAGTTATACGAAATATGAGTTTTTTTCTACTGCGGTTAAACAAGCGTTTTTGATTGGCGAACTATTTTGTGAATGATGGCAACATAGGTGCGTGTATTAAATGTGTTCAATTTTAACAATTGTTTTTTTCGTAAATTCAAAAAGATAAATATTTGCATTATTGTTATGTAAAAAGAAACTGATAACATTACATGTTCGCCAAAATAAACTGTAGGGTTTTTTTTTTCCATAGTACTTTTTTTGTAATTATTTATTTTTTTTGAAGCTCGAGAAATTCAGATTAACACAGATAGTTAAAGACATAAAATTTCCATTATTTTACATTTCAAATATGTCCCTACAACAACTATCAAATAAATACGAGTAACATAGATTTTTCTTAATCTTTTGTAAAATAATTCAATAAATACACGCGATAACTTAATATGTATTAAAAATAAACAAATACATGTTTCCTATAAATATTAAATATCGATTGTTTGTTTAAGCGTGATACAATCAATTAAGCAAACATTTGTTGAACTGAGTTTGTTTTTATTGTGTTCGAAATAATGAAAGTTCACATTTATTTTTTTAAATTATATGTAACAAATGTTTTCCATGACTAGCCGTTACTTAGCACATTCTGTCGGTCAATTTTTCGGCCCTTTTCCAACATATCCAGCGTTGTTTCTTAATGTGTGTGGTATAACACACACCATTTTTATGGGCAATATATCACTTTTCAATACTTTCATTATATATATACCACGGATGCATACAATAATATTGTCGCTAAACTTGTCACGCAGCAAATTTATGGTTTCACGAAGAGCCTTATGCGTTTGGCAAACTAAACACTGATTTTGAAAGTAAATTTCCACAATTTGTAGGCGTTGCTCGAGTCTTAACTGACATATACAATAATATTGTCACCAAACTTGTCACGCAGCAAATTTATAGTTTCAAAAAGAGCTTTATGCGTTTGTCAAACTGAACACTGATTTTTAAAGAACATTATCGAAATTCGTAAGCGTTGTTCTAGTCTAAGGTGTTTGATTATAATTAATTTGGGCACGGCGTATTTAAAGCTTCAACATGGGGGTGTTCTCGAAAAAGTTATATAATAAGCTCTATGGGAAACTCTGTGTGCCCAGGAGAAGGAAAAATAGAGTTATGTGTATAAAATAGAACCAGAAGCCTGGACGAGTATTTTCGATTCGATTACTGCTCTCAGGTTAAAATCCTGAATAAGATAATCGAGTGGAAACAAGACCACCACGTTCTTTTACCATTCTCGAGGTGTGAGGTGTGTTCGATTCCTAGTATAAAATATTAGAAGTGAACTATTGTTTTTAAGGTTTGCTTAAACTGCAATATTTAATTGTTCACGGACTGGCACCTATAGCGTAAACTGATCACCTTACCTGCTTGTAACAGATTATCAAAATGCGCTACATTTGGTTTTCAAATTCAGTGCCCTATGCACCCCTAGGTGCTGAAAGGGGAATGATGACGATGAGAACTTAGTGTTCCCATTGATCTTTATTTTTTAAGTATCTCATATTTATAAGGTAAAGTTCAAAAAAAATAATTGGTATCTAGTATAAACTAATTTTCGATGGAGGGGGCTTTGAACCGCCAAATCTCCCCTTTATATTCCTCCTTGAATTTGAGTAATGTTATGGAGCACAAATAAAAAAAAAATACTGTCATCATTAATTTGACAAGACCTATCGAATGTTCTATCTCTAAAAAAGCATCCTTTATATAATGCCTATTTGTGGAATAAAGGTTGTTCACACGTTCAATTTATGCTACGAAAGTTCATGTTCAAAGTTAGCTAAAGTTGTGCACCAACTGTCGGGGGATTGTATGAAAACATATTAATATTAAATATGTTTTGAAAAGGTCACCGTTAAAAATATAAATGTATCTTTATATTAGCTGTTATAAATTAATATTAATCATTAATGTTTTGAGTATGTCCAAACGTTTTCAGAATAATTCAAATCACGACTCCGTAAAACAGGTAAAACAGTCAATTTTTCATTCATATTTATTGATACAGTCCATTTATAAAATAAGCTTCAATAATTATAGTGGATAGTGGATATGTTAATAAAATTAATTAATCAAGAATTTATTATTTTTAATTATGATTATGATGTAACGAATCTTTAAACAAAATTATACTAGAAGGTAATGTGATTAGACTTTTTACACTTCAGATTCCAGTCAAGACGTCCAGAGAATACGAAATATTGCAGTGTAAAAACACCCTATTAAATAAATATTTCAGGTCAACCACGTCGAGAATCGAAATTAGGACCTCTTGCATTGTAGGCCTTTGCGCTAAACACTAAACAATAAAGGGGCCCCTATAACTCATAGTAGGTACGCATTTTGATTGTTTTACTCAATAAATAACTCGTTCATAAATTTAGTAGAACAAAGGGTCGAAATGTGCACGATTATCTTCATTGGTATAACATAACATCACTATTTATGTTCGAAAAGTATCTTCGTCGGAAATCTGTTATTTAACATTTAAAAAAAAAAAAAATTAAACATATTCTTTTATTCATACATAAAACTTAGTTTTATTTTGTAGATAAAATTTAACATGTCATTAGAATACGAACCCTGGGCTCCGATTACCGCGAGGGATTTTTGCGGTTTGAAGAAGATATATGTTATGGAGGAGACTTGGGCCTCGATTACAATAGGAAGTTTATAAAGTTATCTTTAAAGTTTAGTTCGGGTTGTGGTCCTGTGGCTAGTGTCTCGGACTCACGGACCAAAGGTCCGTGGTTCGAATCCCACTCTACCCCAACTCGATTCCATTTTCTAATAGTGAGTTATTTACAACTCGTTGAAAATGGCCCTCAAAATGAAATATTTGGGTAAATCATAAGAACGCAAATATTTCTTTTTTCTTTTTAAAAAAAATAAAAAAGTGATTCTAAATGAAAATATGAAATTAATTATTCATACATGGCATTTTTATATTTTTTTATTGAAAAATTCAATTTTTACGTTTATTTCCTATGCAAATTTTACAAAACTTGGTTTGCGGAAACTTTACACTTTATTGATTGTAACAAATACCATAACACTATAATCGAGGTTATTTTCACAACATTTTGTGTACAAAACATAAAATAACATACTTATCTTATTTTTTGTTTCGTACACCATTTTGTGAAATGGACCTAATTTACATTGTCATGGCATTTGTTAACTAAAGTAAAAATGGCATTTTTCAATTAAAAATTATAAAAGCGTTATCTATGAATAATTAGTTTTATATTTGCCTTTAGAATCACCTTAACTACTGTTCATTAAATAATATCGAGTTTTCTGGCCAAAAATGCGTATATTTGTGTAAAATTTTTAAGTTTCTTCGTCATTTACCTAAAATTTATTAAAGATGTTTTAAAAATAATTATCTGAATATTTACTTTTTCATACGGGAAATTCGCTACATAGACAAATGAAGATAATTCTGTTTGACATTGGAATACGGGCTTAAGTAAATGTGTAGCTACAGTATAAAGAAATTGAAGCACCAGTGTTGAATAAATAACGAGGCAGCCTCGCTAGTTCCTCTTAAATTCGCCTGCATAGAAAATCGAGTAGGTACCTACACTTGTATAATTAAATCGGCCATTAAAACTCTCAAGAATGTTTTTTTAAACACGTTTTTAAATAAGGTTTATATTTTTTAAATATTTCGTCGTATGGCATCGGGTTCGGTGACAGAATTCTCGAGCCCCTGGACAACGAGGGATACGGACCTCTTTACCCCCACTATTCGCAATATTTATTGAGATTTTTTTTACACAATAGGGAAATATAACTTTTTTTTACATGTTTAAATTAATAAAGGTCTATGAAATACTGTCCATTAAAAATTTTTTTTGTTAATTATTAGAAGCGTAAAAAATACTTTTAAATTTGTAATTTTGAATTCCCGCAAAAACGGTCATTCCATTGGCCACGCCCCTAATACGTCACGATTCATGTTTATTTGTTCCTGGCCATTGAACTTTGTTTAGAATAATATCGCAAACCTTGACGCCACGACAACCAAGGCCAAACTCGTCACATTTTTCTAGAAACGTATTTTATTAAATTTCTTTTTTACATTTATGTATGAAAACAATTCTCCAGAATATCCATATTGATTTTGAAAATACAATGAATTATTCTATTTCCATTTTATATATTTTTATCGGTATTCGTAGTTTTATTATTATTAAGTGATATTTCCCTATTTCCGCATAAATATTCTCGTAGCTCCAGGTGTAGTAAGAAAAAAACCGCGGGAGATTCAAAACTAATAGTATTTAAAAAAAGTTTCCGGAGCCTGGTTGTTGAAAGGTCCGGAAACAGCTAATCCTATGGTCCCGTGGATAAATTCGTGGAATCACGGATCAGGGTACGAAAACTTGATTCCCATTTCCTTACAGTGAGTTATTTACAACACGTTTAAAATGGCCCCCCAAAATTGAAATATTCGGGTAAATAACAGGAACAGTTATATTTCATTTTTCAAAAATTGAGAAGATTTAAGATCTCGACTTATTTAACGACTCAGCTCTCCGCTGCAAACGGAAGCTGAGTCTCATTTACAAAAATAATACTTAGCCTTTCATATTTAGCCACTATTAATAATATTTAGGCTTTCAGAAAAAAAATGGATATAAAACAAACACTACATTTTACACAAATCACTTCTTAAACCATACTCCTTATTCAAAACTATGAAGATACCAACACAAATGGAGTCACGTGTTATACATATTCTCGTCACATCAAACAACAAATTGTCCTTTTCAGAAATTGTATTATATATTGAGTTGAGTACATAATTGGTGATGTGTTAGGTTTATGTTTTTTTAGTACTGTGTGCACACCAATAAACTTAAATAAATAAATAAAAATATACTGCAGACTTCAAGTTTAGACTCTTTATGTCTTTATGTTTTAGCTTCAGCCCTCGGAATTCCCACTCAAATGACAATTTTAAAATATACAACTTACCTTAAAGTTTTTAGGACTTCTTATTGATTTTTGTATGTTTAATTTTTCAGTTTTTAATGCTGGTAGCTTTGGTTGGCTGCGTGAGGGCGAGCGTTGTGCCCCTCCACGCGGCGCCCCTATCAGCAGTCAAAGCAGATTTCGATTCCAACCCTCAATACGCCTTCGCCTACGATGTCCAGGACACCAACACTGGTGACTTCAAGAGTCAGTACGAGACCCGCTCGGGAGACGTCGTGAAGGGATCTTACTCCTTGGTAGACCCTGACGGCACAAAAAGGACTGTAGATTACACTGCTGATGACGTGAATGGATTCAACGCTGTCGTGAAGAAGGAACCGATCGCTAGTGTGGCGATTTCTTCTCCAGTCGTTGCTGCTACCGTCCCCCTTGCCGTCTCCACACCCGTAGCTGCATCACATGGAGTAGGCGTACTTGCCACACCCTCAGTTTCCCATGTTGAAACCGCCGACGTGGCTCCTCTTAAATACGTAGACGCGCCATCAGTATCTTACCAAAATGGCGCCTTAGCTGTTTCCGGGCCTAACTCGGCATACGCCACTGGTCCCGTAGCACAATACGCTAGCCCAGTGACGTCTTACGCTGGACAACTTGCGTCTTACGCTGGTCCAGTCACGTCATACGCTGGCCCAGTCGCGTCTTACGCTGGCCCAGTTGCGTCTTACGCAAGCCCAGTTGCGTCTTACGCTAGCCCAGTTGCGTCTTACGCTAGCCCAGTTGCGTCTTTTGCCCCGGTTCCGTCATACGCCCCGATCGCTGCGTATTCTTCTCCAGTAGCTTCCTACTCTCCCTATCCTCTGACTTACACTTCTTACCCCAACAATGTTCCTGCCTACCAATCTCCCGTCGCTTACTCCGCTCCTTACATCACATCCTATGTTAAGAATGCCCCAATCTCCTACGCTGCAACCAGCTCGTATTCTGCCCCCCTGGTAACTAAGGTAGCTGCTGCCCCTCTGCAATACACAACCTTCCAAGTCCCCAATGTCTACTCTTCCCCGGTTGTTCAGTGGTAATCTAGATCAGTATATTAATTTATTTGATTATTATAACTCGATGTGGTCTTGTAATATCTAATTTAGACAAATAAAAAAGGTAAACACCTATTTATGTGACTTTAATTTATCTATGTACCAATGTAATAAATGAATCCTCTATTTCCAAAACCCAGTATCTTCCTATGGCGACCATAGGAATAAAGCGGGGTTCGGAAATACACTACTCAAATGCAAAATATAAATTATTGTAAAAAAACAGTAAAAATTTAGCTTTGGAAATTTAAAAAAAAATTCTGGTATATTACTTCTCAGAATAATAAAATATCCCAGAGTGGAGAATGCAACAATTTGTAAAACTTAAAATATTACAGAGTTACATTTTATACAGCTAATATAAAATGTGTAGTAAATAATTACATGGGTTAAAATAAAAGCGCTAATTAACACAAGGATGATATTTATTATGGAACATATATTTTTTACATTATAAATGGTATCAAAAAAGCTCAATTATTATCAATCCTATAATGTGGTGTAACATCTATGCTATCCTAATTTATTTTTTCAAATAAAAGTATTAGGCTCAGCGGAAAATGGTATACCTCAACTATTATAAATAGAGAAATTATAAAATAGAATTATTCATTATAAAACATAATAGATTAGGAAAGTCTAAATTTTTAAGACCATTTGAGTGTGGCATGAAGTTTCATCGCATTAAAAAATGAAAAATCTTCAAATAAATCGCTCTCTAGGGGGGTAGAGAAGATTCATAATATCGCCACAGGGTTGAGTTTGACTTGGTTCAGAATAACACCCAAGATAAGAAACCAATGAACTGAGTATTGTATAAATCAGCTTTTCACTGTGTGTTTCTCAAAAACAAATCTACAAGAAATTGAAGGAAAATGTAGTATACTATTTAATTATTCAGTTTTACATACGATATTAGATTTAATTGCTGTCGAATCAAAAATTGGATTATGAAAATGTTTATAAAAGTTTTACTACTACTACAAGCATGCAAAAATGATTCACTACCTCCCATGATGCAAAATACAAACACCAGAGTTACTAGACATTCAACCCTGATGCGGCAAAAGCAATTAAAAATCGGCATAACTTTCGGTCAAAGACATTAGGTCTAATTCTCCATAAAACTGAATAAAATTGCATACAATAAATGTGTTATGTCCACATATTATGCATATGTATATTCAATTTTGAAATTTGGTATAATTTTTTGGGGGAAACTCTACTAATGTGCAGGAGGTTTTTAAAATTAAAAAAAAAAGATGTGTAAGGAAAATGGTAAATGCCGATTACCTGGCAACATCCAAGCCAATTTTTATTCAATTAAATTTACTAACAATAACGGGTATTTATATAATTATTGTTAAATTAAGACTTGAATATTTTAGTACACTGGAAAAAAGAAACTTACATAACACCAGGAATAAAAGTAAATTAAAAATTCCATTGGCGAAACAATCGTTTATACAAAGAGGACCCATAAGCATTGTAGTAAAAATTTGTAATTAGCTTCCCAAAATAATTAAGGATATAAACTTTATTAAAAAATTTGCAAGAGTGTTAAAAATGTTTCTAATAAATACATGTTTCTATAGTATAAATAAATATTTGGAAGATTCAATCGAAAAAAATTAAATGATATTAACATATTACAACAGAGATGAAGAACATTTTAGAGAAGGTAATATTGAAGTCTAGGCATCTACAGCTCTTTGACTTCACAAACATCAATAGATGAAAGGATTGGAGGAATATAAATGTTCAAATATGGGCAGAATGGTGAATGTTACAAATTGTGTAAAATGGTCACTTAAACCAGCCAATGACAGGTCATAAGCCCTGTAGATGCCTAGACTTCTATATTACCTTCTCTAAAATGTTCTTCACCTCTGTTGTAATGTGTTAATATTAACAGCTCCCCGGGAGTTGAATCCAGCCCTTGTCTACAAAAATTTGGACAAACTCAAAATATTGTTGATAAATTAAAATGCATTAAATGTAAATAATGTAAGCAATACACACCATAACTAATATGTTTTTACTGTTTGTGTTTTCTTAACTATTTATTTATTTGTTTTTCATTTTTCAAAATTTATTTTTTCTTATTGTATTTTTTATTTTTGTATTTTCACGTTGTATACTTATATTATGGTTAATAACCTTAATTATCATTATAAATTGTAAATAAATTATCATTATAAATTGTACAAGCTACTTCCATTGTCCATAAGGACAATTATTAGTAAGTACTATCATTAAAAAAATGTTATTAAGAAATGGATCATGGAGGTGGGTTGCGCACGGATTGATGAGTGGATCAGGCCAAAATCGGCAAAGAAGTGTTTTTGTTTGTAAGTTATTTGTGATTTTATTATGTTTAATACATATTTAAGGAATGTTTCAAAATGATAAAAAATGTTTACCTCGGCACGGGACATCCAAGTGAGGAAAGGGAATATTATCTTTGACGTAAAACAATTCATACATAAATTGTGAAAGAATAAATAAAACTATGTGTATATAAATGAAAATTCATTTTTTTTATTGAATAAGTAAAGTAACCAAGATAATAAAGCCAATAGTAGTCACGATTTTAATATAAATGTCAATAAAATTCCCCGGTTAAGTTTTGTTACATTAATTTATTTGACCAACCAGCGCTTTCTACTCAGAAAGCATCTTCAGAACTGGTCAATTGTTTACAACATTTTTAACTCATATACAGTAAAACCTTGTTATTACGTTCCTCGATTTTACGTTTTCCCGCTTTTTTACACCGAAATGTTCAGGACCCATTTTTTTAACACATTTTCATACAAATATTCCCCCCCTATTAACGTTTTTTACATATTTCATCACCCCGGTTTTACGCTTAAAAATTTTCGGAATGCATTTGATGTGTTAAAAAAGCCAAAATTATGTCATAATAATGATGCTGCGGCCCACGCGCCACGGCGTGTGCCACGCGAATGAAGAATAAAAACAAGTAAACAACTAATAAAGGATAAATTATTGTCTTAACCTAAATTCAAAGCAGGTACAGTGTAATTGACCTTTTGTTTGTTTAAGTGTCTTCTTTAGGGTTAGTCTTTGTTTTCATTTAAACAAAAACGCCATATTGACTTGTACCAATCGTGATACGCAGTTAACAAACGTTCAGAAGAAGAAACAATAAAGTTTTAATATCATTAAATTGCGATGCTTAAAACATAACAACAGAAATATTTAAAGTTATAAAAAAGTTGTCATGGTGGAAAAAAAATTGCCGCGATCCATATGGCAGTTGTTTTTAGCGATGCCATAGAAAAAGTGATACCGTATAAATAAAATTTCCCAACATGTAGGGAAAAAAATATTTTATGTTATTTTATGAAAATTTCAAAATATATTTTTGTTTTTTCTTTATTTACACATAAAATAATTTTAACATGCTGTTTTCAGATCAAATAAAGAAACAGATTACATAATTTTGTTTGAAAACATATAAAAATATTTTTAGTAAAATCATTGAAAATAGGTAAAAAAAAATTGTCAATTTCCTCTTATTACCGTTTTTACCTTTTCTGGAAGCATATGTACACTATAGTGTGGCAAATAAATTTTATTTTTATGTAGTTCTTATTTTTTCCATACATTTTTCATTTCCTTAGCGTTTTCCTGTTTTATAATTTTTTTTTTGAAAAACGTAAAAAGGTGGTTTTACTAGGTAATTTAAAAAAATATTTTTTTACAATTATAAAATGTTTAAAATTATAAAGACGACACGAGTTCTCTTCGGTGAGTTCTGCTGATTGATGAATTGGCTTCCCATAAACCGTAAATCTATCACAACACTTCATCATTTGTTGATTCGGAAGACCTAGTGAAATCGTTTAAAGTACTTTGTTTTTATTAAAATCATTTTTATAACTTTTTTCATATGTTTTTAAGAAACTTCATACAATTAAATGGTCTAATTTTTTTATCGCACGTAATAAAACATTTTTATACCTAATTTCCCGTAGCATTGAACTTCCTCATTCCAAAATATTGTAGGTAAGACAGGTTTCTTATTAAACTTAAAATTAGGGCAATAAAGGTTTGGCTAAATCTAACAAAAATTCTTAAAAATTAGTTAAATTTTGTAATATCCATTGATTTTATGAAAGTTGAACAATAATGTTTTTGATGTAAATGCCAAAATTTACATTCAATTTCCATGAAAAAAAAGTGAAGGGTCAGTTCCGTAGAACGACAAGTTGAAAATTTAAAGTTTTGAGGTATATTGCCCATTATAGGTACATATATTAAAAAAGCACTCCTTTTCAATTCTACAAAGGTATAAATAACTCCAAAAATGCACAATAAGGTTTTTCTGGGTTATTTTATGCTGTATGTCGTTCGTATTATTTATTGATGATGAACGCTGTAATGCGGTCCGAAACATCGGTAAATAGTACAAACGACACACGCCATAATAACCCAGAAAAACTTATTGTGCATCTAAACGGCCTTGAAAATCTAAGAAGTTTAATGAACTCTTAATGTATGTTGGTTTTCTCTTATAAGTTTTCATAAGAAAATAACTTAACACAATCTCTCAGCTCCAGAACTAATTAAAACGTAGTAATTTGCATAAACAACTTTACTCCTAAAATTAGTAATCCATTGTGTACATATGTGTTTTATAAAAATTTTATGTCACCGCTAAATAGTTAAATTGGCCACTCAACAGAGCGGCTAGGCTGTTCATTAAATACCGGCTTTCACTGGAATGGCTAGGCCATTCGTTGAATGAACGTTTAACGAAAGGGCTGAACATCGCTTAGCCCCTTTAATTTTAATACAACAATAATAATCATTTTATTTTTTAATTTATTATATTAGGATGAGTTGGGTTAAGTTTAATAATATTTTTTAAAAAACAGTTTTTACTTAACTTAACCCTTAACTGAACTCAATAGTTAAATTAAAAAAACTAGTATTTTTTATTATTAAACTTAACCCATCCTAACCTAATCCGGCGGCTTTTGGATCAGCCATTTCCAAAGGGCTAGCTTACACGTTGAAATTGAGTTATCTTAATTCATTCAATGAACGGCCTAGCCATTTAGGTGAATGCCGGCATTTAATGAACACCTTAGCTGCTCTGTTGATTGTCTGATTGAACTATTTGGCGGCGGCAAATATATAATATACTTCACTTGACTCTTTATAGGACACCTAGAACAAAGTGGTACATAAATATGCCACCAAAATTGAGGTATGTATTTATTATTTCATATGAATAATAAGGCTTATGTCACAAGAGTATCGTAATAACATACACTGGTGGATCAGTCTTCCGCTCAGCTTTTTTTAATGCAATAGGTTTGTTATCTTAAAAAATAACATATTTCATTAGGTTTGCAAGACGTAAATCAACACAAAATATTTGTCCTTTAAAGAGTTAAGGTGATATAAATATAAATTGTTACAAATCAATTTAGATGAGTCAAAACTTTAGTCAGCCATTTCTCAAAATGAACTATTTCTAGATGTAGCTTAATGCCATAAATAAATAAATATGTATAAATCAAATTCAGCTATAGTGGCACATCAGTTACTAAGCCTTTTTCCCATCAACATGTATAGAAATTCTAGTGTACTGTGAATGTCCTCTTCCAGTACATATTATTATTTCAAGGTCACTGATTAATTGTTAAAGATGGAGTGTTTTTTGGGTGATTCAGGATGAAGTTAATGGTCGAAACGTCAGACAAAACTTAGTTCACATGTATCCACTAAAATAGTGCTCAAATATAAATCTAGTTTTTTCATAACTCCATCGTTTGTAAAAGTCAACGGATAATTTGAAACACAATATCAAGAATCAAAAAACTTTAATGTTTATAATACAAATATGTTACTTTCCGCCCATCAAACTAGAGAGTCCCCCGAGACCTCCAGCACCCTGTTGCAGCTGTCTCATCATATTCTGGAGGCCCGATACTCCCCCCATTTGGTGTAAGACTCGCGGGTCCATCATCTTTGCCATTTGCTGATTCAACTTGGCCATTTGGGTTTGGTTGACATTCTTGGCAGCGTCACCTCCCTTGAACAGACCCTTGATGCCTCCCATCCTTTTAACAACGGCGGCAAATTTAGTGTACTGGGAAATAAGGTCTTTGACTTCTTTTTCTGTAACGCCAGCACCCTGGGCTACTCGAATGACCCTGCCATTTTGTTTGGAGAATAGCTTTGCTCCGTCTCGGTTGTCAAGTTCTGCATCATTCATGGAGTCCATCATTGTCATGAGACGTTTTAATCTAGCCATTGATTCTTGCTCACTGCCCTTTGATGTCAGATCTTGGGAGAATCCTGGTATCATGCCCTGTAAATAACATCATAAATAATAAAGAAATAATATATCTAGAATTAACTCAATTCAATTATAGTATTGCTTACTGGTAAGGTCTCGATTAGAATATGCATCTCAAATCTGGTCACTTATTTATAATGTAAATACATATAACTTAAGAGTCCAGAGAAAGTTCCTACAAAATATTGACTATAAGATGGGTCTACCCCTTTCTGAGATACCATATGATTTATTATTTAAAAAATTGCATATATTTTTTTAATCATTTATTCATTCATCCAAATACATTTACACGGGTAGGCGCTCGAAGTGTTACCAACTTCACGCTGCTGTAGCAACCAAACGGCTAATGACAGTGCGCTCATGTTTTGACACGTGTCAGTCTGTTATATTGTTAATAATTCTACAGAAGCATATCGTTTTACGTCTCAGTTAAAAAAGTTATCAAAATGGAATTTAAACACAACTATTTGGTTGGAAAATCGCAACTAGCCATTATTAATGAACTACGACATTTACATATGAACAAAATGTTTGTGTATCGGACCATTTCACGTTACAATGATACTGGTAGCATAAAAAAACGCCATGGAGGTGGACATCCAAAAACAGCAACATCGACAGAAATGGTTCGAAAGGTGAAGGCCAGAATTCAAAGTGCAGTTCAACTGGCGAAAAATCTCAATGTGTGCTCGTAGCATGGGGCGCATATTAAAAAATGAACTACGATTGAAGCCATACAAAATACAAAAAGTGCAAGATTTAACGCCTGCACAAAAGGCAATTCGCCTAGCAAGAGCAAAGGTGTTAAAACACTTGCATGTTGGTGGCGAGCTAGAAAATTTGGTCTTTTCTGATGAAAAATTTTGCATCCTCTACAATTTTACAAAAAAATCTAAATTAATAATTTTAATTAATATTATTATTTGAATCGGCATTGACTTCGTAACACTTTATTATGAAAATGAAACTTTGTTATTAGTGTTACACAATTTTATTCTTTTACAGGAACACTACTCAAGTTTTGGAAGAACACTCTTCTCATCGACGGGTGATATAAAACGTTTTAAAATAAGTTTTATATCACCTGTCAATGGGAGGAGTGCTGTCCCGAAACTGTAGTAGTGTTCTTGTAAAAGAATAAAATTGTGTAACACTAATAACAAGTTTGTTTTCACGATAATTCATTGTATATTAAATGGAGTGGGCTTTTTTAGTAAATAATTCGCATACCATTATTTGTGAAAAGGGTCCCATCTTCATTATATTTTGAAACTGTTCGTACATATCTCTTAATGTGAATTGACCGTGTTTGATTTTTTCCAGTAGCTCATTATCGTCTAATTTTAGTTCATTAACTTTATCTATAAGGCCTTCTATATCTCCCATGCCTAACAGTTTGCTAATAAAAGGTTTAGTTTTGAACGGCTCTAAATCATCTATGTGTTCTCCTGTCCCGATGAATATGATGGGACTTTTTGTTGCTGCAACCCTGGTAATGAACAAAAACATGAAAATAGATTATCATTTAAACAGAAGTATACAAGAAGTTTACACGAATTTAAACGTACCCAAAATGCTTTTATTTACTATCAAAAATACGAAATATTGCTCATCGCTGAATGAGAAAGAAATACATAATTATATACATTATTAGATTGAGGAAAAAAGGTAAGGGAATTCTTCGCTGACTGGGATTTAATCGATTGGACATGATCAATTCGCCAAAATGATTATAAAATATATCGGAGGTCATAAAAATAGGCTAAGGAGAGTAGCGAGAAGCACCACAGGATAAATTTAGTAGATTTTAAGATAGGTAGCTTGCCCCTCACATATCGCACACCACATCTGAGGACTTAAGTCTCCTTGGCTCTCTATAATCTGGTAGCCTTGGCATTTTCCTTTCTTGGCAAAATCCAGGAGTATTAAATGTACAACTTTGTTTCCACCGTTTTCCTGTAGATGGGTTTAGCGGTAAGTAGTGGTCGAAATAAATAAATCATACATGTCATGCAGTAAACTTGGGCATCTGTCAACATAACCTCATAGAAACATTAGATTTGTCTTTGCATCATAAAGTTATTCTCGATTGAAAATGTCAGTTTATGAGCCAAATTCTCGTAATTTGCAGGAGGTTTTAATTTTCTGCTTCAGTATGAAGAAATTTGTGGGTTAAGCTCATCGAATGCTCCAAATACTTATAGTGAGGCCGCTATTAGTGAAAGTACGTATCGTCAGTGATTTCAACGCTTAAAAAACTGTGATTTTTATGTTGAAGACGGCCGTAGCAGTGGAAGAGAGAAGATTTTCAAAGATGCAAAATTGGAAGCATTACTTGATGAAGACTTGTGTCAAAAGAAGAATTGACACAATCATTGAGAGTGACTCAAAAAGCAATTTCAAAACGCCTCAAAACCGAGAGATATTGAACGGCGTTTGTTTGCTAGTGAACAGTCGCTTGAAAGGCAACAACAGAAGGGATTTCTCCATTGCATTGTAACTGGGGAAAATAAATGGGTCCATCACAATAACCCTAAATGCAGAAAATCATGGGGATCGACGGCCAAACTGAATATTAACGGTTCTGAGGATATGCTCTGTATTTGGTGGAACAAGCTCGGCATAGTATATTATGAGCTGTCATAACCGAATGAAACAATCACAGGTGATCGTTATCAAATGCAATCAATTCGTTTGAGCCGAGCATTGAAAGACAAACAGCTGCAATACAACAAAAGACACAAAGTGATTTTGCAGCATGACAATGCTCGACCCCATGTTGTGAAAGTGGTCAAGACATACTTGGAAACATTGGAATGGGAAGTCCTACATTGCCCCCACTGACTATCACTTGTTTCGATCAATGGCACATGGCCTGACTGACTAGCACTTTCAGTCAGAAAGAAGAAGTAAAAAATTGGATCGATTCGTGGATCCTGTCAAAAAATAACCAGTTTTTATCAAGGCGGGATTTATATGCTCCCCGAAAGATGGGAGAAAGTAGTGGCCAGCAATGGACAATACTTTGAAGCATAAATGTATAACCATTTTTTTACAACAAGGCCCCAAATTTCGGAGAAAAAAAAACGGCGGAAGCTAAGTTGTACACCTAATACATAATATTACTTCATTGGATTGAGGAAAACCGGGAGAGGAGGAGACTTAATTTTAAGATGGCAAGATCTCTATAATTGATCAAACTTACGCTGACAAAGCACCTCCTCCTTTGGCGTGACCATCAAGCTTAGTTATGATAACCGATCCAATATCAACTTTGTCTTTGAAAGCTTTAGCTTGTGCCTCGCAAGCCTGACCGATTGTGGCATCCATGACGAAAATAATATTATCGGGTTTCTGAAAAGAAAACAGTCTTTGTTATTATTTCATATGGTGTCAAATTAAATCCAACTAAATAAGAACGAAACGATTTTAGATTCTCAATATTGTCGGGTTTCCGGAACAAGTTGGTAACTATAAATTTTCAAAAAGTAAGATCTCTTCATAACTGGCATCAAATAATCTTTACTAAAAAAGTCAATAGAAATATTTTGCAAAATAATGTTTTACAATAGTTTGCTAGCGGTTTTGATTTGGGGTGAGCTTTCAACTGTAAAAGTAACAAATATGACGCAGTGCCCTATGCACCATTAGATATGAAAAAGGAATAATGATAGTGAAATGAATATGTAGGTATCACCATCAAAAATGATACAACATATTAATAAATTGATTAAAATAAGATAAAAATACCATGACATCACACAAATGTATATACAACTTTGTTGTGTATTTAGATGCTATATTTTATACAACATTGCATATATCATTTCCTGTTTGTTTAGATATGTTTCTAAAAATATCATTGTAATAATGTAAATCACCATAAAAGTTTATGTGATTAGATGTATATCTACTTACAATAGCATTAGAAACTGCCAACATCTCTTCGAAAAGAGATTCTTCCTGTTTATGTCGACCACTGGTGTCAACAATAATAAATTCAAAACCTTCTTTTTTGAAAATTTCTACTCCTTCTTGGGCAATGACAACAGGATCCACTTCTGTGTAACTGGAAAAAAAAAATTAAAACTTATCAATAATTAAACCTTATAACTGAGGGTGACAAACAAATCAATACTGGTTAAAATGGTATTTTTATTTCCTTAGTTAAAAATAATCAATTCAAACGTGAGTTAAGATTTGAATAAAATTATATATCAGTTCAATTTATGAATAATGGTAAATTTATGACGACCCGCGACAAATCAGCACACACTAGTGGTAACACGTGCGTAATAAGTTTACCTAGCTGTTTTTAAGACCTATTTATAAAGAAAAATCAATCATTTGGAATCCTCATCTTGAAATTTAAGAAAAAATTTGAACTGGGTTATAGTCCCGTGGCTAGTGTTGCGGACTCACGGATCAGAGGTCCAAGGTTCGAACCCCACTCTACCCCAACTTGATTTCCATTTTTTAATAGTGAGTTATTTACAACTCATTGAAAATGGTCACCAAAATTTAAATATTTGGGTAAATTATAAGAACGCTAATATTTCTTTTTACTTAAAAAAAAACCAATACCACAAATGTTTAACCCATTGCAACACAAAGCCGGCGAACCGCCGGCCAAGGTCAATTTGTCACTGACACACAAAGCCGGCGATTCGCCGGTTTGTCTTTGAAGTGATTTTTTTACATTAAAACAGAATGACAATAACTTTATTCATAAAAATGACATAAATAAGTATATTTCAGTTACTGATTTCATAATAAAATGTAATAATCACAACTTATTTCACATTGTTTATTACAAAATATTAATTTAGTCTTAATGTTATTGTAATAACAAAATGTGTCTAAATTAAATAGTGTGTTGTGTGAACAAATTATGTCATCTTTATTAGTGGTGCAGTGGGTGAACTATAAACAGATAATGTTTTTATATTACCTTCCATAAAACGGAATTCGAGCTTTTGTTGCGTTTTGCTTAATTTGATCATACGCTCCGGCTCTGAAGGTGTCAGCGCACACAAGACAAGATTTCCAGTTCTTCTTCAGGTAGTGGTAGGCTAACTTGGTACATGTGGTGGTTTTACCAGAACCTTGCAAACCTACAAACATTATTATGTTTGGTTTTCCTTTAACTGGTTGGTATGGTTTCACCCCTGGATCAACGAGCTAAAAACATGAAACAATTTATATCGTAACCACCTCAAAATTTATAGCAACAAAGAGGGAAATATTTATGAAAAAGAATATGGAAGTTTAGGCATTTACAAGGCTTATAACTTGTCATCAGCCGGTTTAAGTGGCCAATTTACACTGTAGATCTTAATAACTCCTTAGGAAAATCCAGCCAGTCTACAAACATTTGGACATACTCGAAACATTGTAACTTATTTTTAGTGGTGGGGGAAAAGAGAATCATTCAAAACACACGTATAATATCGTCTATGTAAAATCAATACCGCGGAAGAGCCAAAAAAATTCAAACAGGTTTTTTTGTATTTTCAATTAAATAGGACATGCTGCATTGATTGGTTCATTTGAATTTCGTTTTTTTAAAGAAATAACCCATTAAGCCTCTATTTAAAGGCTTGTCAGCAGGTGGAAAAGAGGGGATATGGAAGGAGGTTATGAAAAATACAACATCACCCAGTCAAATTGAGAAAAAAATCTCTCTTTATATTTTTTTCTTGCAACTGGTGGGAATCAAACCTGCAACGCAAATTGACCAACAAATTGTTTGCATTCGATTCAATTTTGTACCGCGAACAAGTTCTCCCTACTAAAGCAAAGCAATACCGAGTATATCCCTAAATCCAATACAGCTGATGAGACATAATTAATTTGCGTAAAGACAATACAGCGAATACGCCATATGCAATGTACTGCGGGCCAACTGTTTGTGACACCTGATTTTTATCATTCTTATAATTTCAGTCATACTTATATGTTATTCTTATTTATATATTATGTAGCTGCATATAATATGTATTTGTGGGTTCGTTTTGAATCAACGTACACGTATTGTCATACCTATATTGTTTGATTTTTTATATTATATCGTATTTACTGCATTTTGTGGTTACCAACTTGCCATTTTTTAATTGGCTCTAGTATTGTTAATATATTTCTACTTATTTTCTTATGTAATAAATAGCTGTAAAAAATCCCAAATTAAATAAAATAAATAAGTAAATGCCAGTTTAACTACCACAATTAACTTCACATAGACGCATACAATAGTAAAAACATATTTTCTAGTATAAATGAACAACACAAAATAAACTGTTTTTCAGATTATTTTTTATCTTTTTTTTTCATAAATTTGTTTGTCCCTCCTGAACATTTTGACAAATGGTTCACCAGCGGTATTGAACTTACATAGACGGTATACCAAAATAAATCAAATTGGTCCAGCCATTTTCAGATAAGAACCTAGATAGAGCTACAAATATTGACATGTAATAAACAATCATATATTTACCTTCACAAGCTCCTTAAATACCGCTGACTGTATCATTCTCCTCTTATTGAGCCCTCCAGCCATCTCCTCGAAGTCAATAACAGCTCTGACATTCTCTCTCAAATTTTTCACTAATCTTATATTTACATCCGCTTCCAATAATGCTGCACAAATTTCTTTCAGCATAGAACTTAAAACCTGAAATAAAACATTTTACTATTATGATTACCGTCTTACAATCAAACGCACTTGTATATTATATACAAAGGAAGCATATGTGTTAACACAATATAATTTAGTAGACACCTCTTCATTTATTATCGTTGCTTTACTGAGCGATTGGAGGGCGGACGTAATCTTACGCCCTAAATCTGCTAACACCATTTCGACTGTTTATATTTGCACAATTTATAATAGAAGAAAACACTTTTTAATATTGAAGAAGAAACTAATGTTCCAATTTAAAGAATATCATCTGTCATTTCGCATGGCCAACACGTCAATATCCTGAAGTTGGCAGTTTACAGATAAGCAGAGAGCACAGGTCTCAGTATCGAAAACATAAGGAAAATATTGTTGATGGTCAATTAACCCTCCCTTCCGGTAATGTGTAGTTAACCCTTTCAGAACCAGAGTGATACTGGCCAGTAAAAAAATATTTTTTTGCATTAATGGATTTCTGATTTTTTTCTCATATTTTTACAAAAACCTTAAAGTGATGTAGTTTACAAAAAAAACATGTACTTCAGGAATGACATTGGAGTAAAGGAACACAGTACCAAAGGCATATATCATAATTTCATATTTTTTATAAAAAGAAAACTACAAAATACTCACAAAATAAATTCTTATACTACATTTACAATACAAAACTTTAAAAAAATAAACATTTATTTGTTTTAAAAAAATAAAAAATAATTAAGGAATTTTAAAAAACAATTTCCTTTTTTTAAACGACTAAGAGCCACACCACACTTCAGGCGTTAGATTAATGACCTTTGATGTACAGTTTACACCTTTGCTGTTTGTCAATCAAGGTAGGCCCATGCCTCTAACCATCATATCATATCTGATATTGGCTATAGGACGCATGGCAGCCAGAGTACGGTGTTGTTTGGTACTGGGTCCTGCTTCATCCGCAAAACAAAAAGGTCGACCTCGTTTTTGAGTTTTATTTCCTATAGACATAAGCGCCTTAGCAATTTCCGCATGAAATTCACTCAAGACCTTGGATTTCTTACCTAATTGACAAGAATGTCATTTTTACAACAGCCAAGCATTAACCACACTCATGTCAATTAATGAAATACAATTCGAAGACAAAATCTTTTGCTTCTTAAGTCTAGACAGTAAGGCTTTAACACATTTTTGGGGTCAACCC
Organism: Micrasema longulum; assembly: GCF_059751315.1. Lineage (NCBI taxonomy): Eukaryota > Metazoa > Arthropoda > Insecta > Trichoptera > Brachycentridae > Micrasema > Micrasema longulum. The sequence continues at coordinate 84,826 of NW_028278433.1, forward strand.
TACCCATTAACCTATTATATTCGGCAATGATAGCGGGACACGGTACATGGACAGAATCTGCCTGTGACCATCGTTTTACAGTCGTTATAGGGTTGTGTCTCAGATACAACATAAACTGGCTTCCGAACGAACCCAGAATATCCAAAGAATCCTCTAAATATGCCGTCTCTAGATGGACATCCTCACTGTCTGATCCTCACTGTCTGATTCCCACTCAACATCGAAGATATTGCCTGCCAGCATAACAATAATGTCATCATGCGTTAATGCCATTATTATCTTTTAAAAATGGAAAAGATCATATTATATACATGTCTTCATAAAATTTCTACATATAATCCAATATATACGTTATTAATTAGTAATTTAAATTAGTACCAAATCACCTAGAAAGTTGGTGAGTATCAAGCATACTCGCACAACAATCTTTGAATACCAATGTAATTCCAGAAGTACATGAATTCATTGATCGAAAAATGATACTTCAATAATTATTTTAACCTTAAAATTATTTAAATCTATTAGTTTATACTTCCATAAACTTTTTTTTTAATATCCACAATACGTATAAGTAATATAAATATTTTATTTGTTTTATTTAGTTTATATAATGTTTGTGCTATTCTTAATTTTGTTTTTCTGATTATTTTTACTTTGTAATGGTAATTAATAAGGCAGGTTTGGTATTGCACTACTCGCCCAATTAAGCGGATATAGAAATTATTATTGTTATTTTAATATTTTTTTATTATTGTAAGCTACCTAAAGAAACACACCTTGTAAATTTTATCAAAATTACACACCTTACCCGAGACCCCATTAATAGTAGATGATAATAATTTGACGCCATAAAACAGGCACCGTGGCGTAGATCGTTGAACAACCACCTGTGAAACTGGAGTCGTGGGTTCGATTCCCGCCAGTTTCAATAGAGTTCTAGAAATCTTATTTTCTCAATTGGTCTTGGTGTTGTGGTGTATTTTTATAACCTCCTTCCATGTCCCCTCTTTCCCATCTGCGGACAAGCCTATAAAATAGAGGATTAGGGGCTTATAAATTTTTTAACAAATAAAAAATCATAACATCGTGCAAAGATCTTTTTTTTAGAGAAATAATCCGCTAAACACGAATAGCCAATGTATGGCAAACTATTATTTATACTAGGTTCTTACTCAACATCGAAAAATTGACCATAAACAAAATAAAAAAGAAACATGTAATTTGTAAACTCCTGTCAAAATTGACGAACTAATATTTTAATTTTTAGGTTAGGGTCGTGTGGACGGGAAAAGAATACATTTTGCACTGTATTTTTTTAATAAAAGAAAGGTTTAGATCTAAAATGTCAACAAAAGCAGCATTAATGAGTAAGCTTATATGTTTAAACTTCATTAAAAGTTTGTAAACCTTAAATCTTATATTGTTTATAATATTAATAAGAAGATTGAATCTTAAAATACATCGATTAATGTTAATAAAATGTATTTTTAGTATTAGAAATTTACTTACGAATTAATTTATGTTCAAGCTCTAAACCCACTTAAACATTTGCGGTTACCATGGAACGTACTGAGAAGACAACATCTTTCTACATTAACTGAACAGAAACCTTTGGAATCACAACCTCTCGAAAGGGGTAAATATTCTATGTACCACACTTGATTCCCACTTCCTAATAGTGGGTTATTTATAACTCGTTGAAAATGCCCCCCAAAACTTTCGGGTAAATCCTAAGAACTCAAATCTTTGTTTTCTTTTTAAAATATAGAAGAAATACCCTCCCATAGAAAGTCAGGAGTTTTCATTTAACTAAATACCAATATTGTGTTGTAAGTTTTAATACCCGATCACTATTTATTTCAGGCAATAATTTTGTTTGAAAGAATTAATAAACCATTAACTGATACCATTTCAGTCGATGCATGAATACAAATTTTTTAAATGTAAGGAAAAAATTCCTACGTGTTTATTTAAATAATATAGCTAGGAATATTCTGTGTTAAGGAAGGACAATATTTGGTTTGATGTTTTAAATTTATATTTTCACCTGTTTATTTTGTTATCTTATCATTTCAGCTGCGTCTCCTGCAGTAATTGATCCTTTAAAACATCCAGACTATTTTCAAGTTCACAACATGTTTACTGTAAAAGAACTTTACGACGCTCGAGTACACTTTGGCCACAAAATGGGTTCCTTAAATGACAAAATGCGCCCTTATCTGTTTGGTTCTAGACTCGATCATTTAATATTTGACTTAGACATAACAGCGGAACATTTAAGACAAGCGTTGAACATAACCGCTCACATAGTGCTCAGAGGAGGAGTCATATTGTTCTTCATCAGAAGTCCGAATAATGCCTACGAAGTCGAGACAGCAGCAAAAGAATGCGGGGAATACGCTAATACGAGGTACTGGAGGGGAGGTATTTTTACAAACTCACAAAATCAGTTCCAAGCTGTTACCCGTTTACCTGACTTGTGTATTTTCTTAAGTACCTTAAGTCCCATACTAACTCAACACACAGCCATCAGAGATAGTGCTAAAATGAATATCCCCACTATTGGAATTTGTGATTCCAACAGTGACCCAACTCTCATTACTTATCCAGTGCCCGGCAACGATGACTCTGCAGTTTCTATTCAGTTGTATTGCAAGCTGTTTAAAGAGGCTATCCGCCGTGGAAAGGAAGAAAGAAAAAAGGTGTTAACGGAAAGTGTTTAGAGTCTGTATATTTAGTTGCTTAGATTTTTTTAGTTTATAATAAATAATTTAATATCAAATTTGTTTTTTTATACTTTATCAACCCCACTAAATAAATAATAGATAAATCATTTCAATTGGTGAGATTTTTTAAAGTGTTCCCCACAAAACTAAGTACCTAACCTCCTTTAAACAATATTTTTCAAATGGCGCTAATACTTAAATAAAATTCTGTTTTATTTAAAAAATAAAATCCTTTTGATAAAAACATTGTAATATTCAACATTAACCCTGTCAGCAGGGATGTTCATTTAATAAATCTATATAATATTATATAAAAATGAATCGCCATTATTATTCTCGCAAAAACTCGAAGATGGCTTGACAAATTTACGTGGGGTTTTCTGCAAAATTGTCTAATTTACGTCCTCAATAATAACATAACGTAAATAAATAACAACATCTTAAATATGTTGAGTGGAAAAAAGTTAGAAGCATATAATATATGCTTTTAACTTTTTTCTAGCTTCACATATGTGTTTTTCATCGATATTTCAGGGTTGCATTAGACTAAAATGCATATATTAAAAAATAAAAATAAATGCTTTTTTATGTATGAAAAAGTTTGTACTTTAATGATTACACAAAATTATTTTTAATGGATACTAAATTGATTAATGTCCTTGCAATTTCTTAATTTCTACATATTAACTTATTTTTAATGGATTTTCAGTAAAGCTTAAATAATTTTAACTGACATTTGATACATTTTTGAAAAACGGATTCTTACACAAAATGCATCACTTAAGTAAATAGAGCAGAGTTTGATATTTGCAAAAAGAATTCAATATTTGAAAATTAGTTGTTTACAGTTTTGGAATTCAACCATAAACAAGTACCTAGGGTTCTACTTACCCAAGAAAAGTTACACTATCTTTTTTACGTTTATCTGGTTTAACGGTTTTTACATGCTTTCACGACACAACTAAGCATTTTGGTTTCGAATTAAATGTCAAGCTCACGTCGAAACCTGGCTGGCAATTAAAGAACGACTCAATATCGAACGTTTGGGCATGAGTTAAGTGTCCGGGTGCGTATTTGTGATTTAATAGGTAAATGGTTTTAATTAAGAACACGGAACCTGTTTCTATGGTTACATAAAAGCATTATGAAGTAAAGTTTTTGAAAGAATCTTTCAATTTGATTTTTTCAAGATACTTATTTTGTAAATAGAAATTCGTTTTACAGTTTTACCTTTTTCTAAAGCATATACAGGAAACTCCGCGTTGATCGCGGGGGATACATTCTGGACATGGCCGCGATAACCAAAATTTGCAATCAACGTAGGATTTTTCACGGAACTCTTATCGGATATTTTTCAGCTAATTCTATGCCTATTGCCAATAACGTTCAAAAACACCATTGCTTGCGTTAAAACAATTTCTTCTCGCTTTTTTCTATCGATCGCACCGCACTGTGGACTCAGGCAATTCGAAATCCCTACCTACAACTGCAATTTTACCACCATTTTCTATCATTTAGATTATTTTTAGTTTGTTTTCTAACATCACTACATTGCGAAAAATGTCACGTTATAACGAATCCGGAGTCGCGACTAACGGGGGGGTTACCTGTATTTGGTAAGTTAGATTAGAATTTCTAACCATTATTATTATTTTTATTTTTTTAAATCTTGAAATAAGGTACACATTTTTGCCGCAGTTAAGTAAAAAAAATAAGCTACCATACCAATCAAAGAGAGGTTGCTTTTAAATTAAATTTTTAAATTTCAATAGGTACATTGAAAGGTGATGGGGCTGCATAGTTAAAATTTTTACTGTTTTGCAAATTAAAAAAAAAATTACAATACATTTTTTCCTATACAGATAACAATTTGATATTCATGAAATACTTGTACAAAATTTTAGGGAAAACCTTAAATAAATAAACATAGTCATAATATTTTAAACATTAATATGCCAATATCTAAAACAATGTAAATTAGATTATTTAAAATAAAACAACAATTTTAAATAAAGAGTCAAAATTTATTTTTTATATTATAATTGTATAAAAAAACATAAAATATTATTTAAGTCAACAAAAATTGTGTAATTAACAAAACTTATTATAACTGTAATTTCGGTGAACACAAAATATAAGCAGTCATTTATCTAATTATAACTGTGGCTTGGATCTATAAGGGCCAATGTAGTAAATCGTAATATTACAGGAGAGTAATTATTTAGCCATTTTGTGGCATTATAATGAACTGTTTGACATATATGACAACAAATATTAATGCAAAAATTACCACACACTTATGTGTCTATAAAATAGTTAAGTGTACAAGTTTTTAAATTGATGGCAAGAAAAATATGAAATCTGACGTTGGCCCTTTTAGATCCAATGCACAGAAATATAAAATAATGAAGTCATGGCTTCAAATATTGATTTCAGTCAAGTGTTTATTTTTACTGTTTTAAAATTACGCTCGTCATTTCGCTGCAAGAATTTGCTTTTTTTTATATTCTCCATAACACTCGCACATAACATATAAACTTGCATATTCTGTAAAACTATTTGTGCTTAAATTTGGGTCATATAAAAAGGTAATATTAATTATTAAAACAAATATGGCATATTTTGTTAGTTAAAAATATTAATAACAATTGAAAGGCACAATTCTTGACATTTGAAGTCATGTACAAAGAGATAGAAGACTGATCCCCCTAGAAGATTGATAGCGTAAGATTGATCGCCTTACCTTTATGTAACAGATGATTGAAATATGCTGCATCTAATATACTAATGCAGCGCCCTATGCACCACCAGGTGCAGATAGGGGTATGATGATGACAAAAAGATGGGTAATTAATATTTAGAGACAATACATTAAAAAAACATCTTTACGTTCTATTTAAAGTTGATCTTTATGTGCAAAGTTTTAATATTGTTTAGGAAAAATACAAATGTATTTAAAATAAGGTTCTCTTTTGTATTAGCTGAAAAATAGACAGGAAAAAGTGTAATATTGATACCTCTTTGTAGTGTGTCTTCATTTATACACTATCACAATATAAAATTATTTTTAATCTTGAAGAGGTATTATTCAACTTTTAAAGACACTCTGCTGTCTCTGAGCTTGATAAGAGTTTTGGGTCCCAGGATCTTGATGATGCTGTTAAATAAATGAATCTAATTAGTTATTGTCCTATCATCTACTTCGTTCAATATAGTCATACAAAATAATAACAAGCAATTCATGAGAAAAAATACTGATATAAGGTTTAAAAATCACTAAACTATTAACAATTTTAAGGATAAACAAAAATCATATCATGATAGCATTTTATCCTTTTCACTTTTTAGCCCAGGTTAAAGAACTTGATTTGTACATAATGTAGTGCAAAACACACTGATTAAAAATACAATTTAATGTGTAATTTAAAATTCAGTGGAAAAAAAGGTTGCAGATTCAGATACATCATTTTATAAATAATAGGTAGATTCAAAATATCATTTTACCTTTTCAGCAGATTAGGGAAGTAACAGTGAAGGTAAGATAGGGCAACGATGGGAAATACTGCTACCCAAGCTTCATCTATCTTATTTGCAAGAGCCACAGCAAATAAATAGCCACATCTTTCTCCAGTCATTCTCTTGTCGGTGGACTGGACAGACTGTCCAAATTTCTCATTAAGATTTCCAGTAAAACTTTCTTGGAGAAAGTTTGAAAATGTTGGCCCAGGACAAACAACAGTCACTGCTAAATTCTTTAGGAATTTTTCTGAGCGCAATGAATCAAAATAGCCCTGAAAATTAAGTTTTTTGTGGTAAATTAAATTGGCAGATGATGAAATATAATATGTTAATATTAATAAACTCCCTAGAGGATTATATCCAGTACTTTTCTATGATTTGGACACTCAAAATATTAGCAATTTCAAGTTTACTTATTACATTATAAATTACATACACATTAAACTTGTTTAAGCAAACCGATTGTTTTAATTTTCTATTGTTAATTGATTTGTGAGGTATTAATATATTTATTTTATTAACACAGGACAGAAGTCCATTAGAGTTGGAGCAAAGTGGGTTTTTAAAGAATAGTTATAGTTATTAATGTGAAATAATTTATTTTTTTTTAAACTTATTCATATTGAAATTTATTCCAACAGAAAGTGAAAACATTTTTGAGAAGTTTAACAAATTGTCAAAATAATAAAAAAAAGTAGGTATTAAAAAACGGCCTTCATATTCTTAAGACATTTCTTTTACATATTATTGTTTCAAAATTAAGTACTTTTTTGTAGAATTACACTAGAATAAATAATGAGTTAACAGGAAAAAAATAATATTGAGAAATCTGATCAGTTGGCATATTAATTCAATAATAACGTAAGAAAAAATCTGCGCATACATTGTTTCCATAATAATTATAGATTATTCATCGAATGAATTAATTAACTTACATGTATGGCATGCTTCGTGGCAGTGTAAGAAGCTGAATATGGAACCCCAAGTATTCCCGCAGTACTGGAAGTAACAGCCACGTGACCATCTCCCTTGGTGTTAAAATATTTCACGGCGATTCTCGACAAATGAATTAATCCGAATACATTGAGTTCAAACATACTTCTATCAATTTCAATTTCAATATTCTCCCACGTGCATCTCTGTGATCTCCCGGCATTGTTGACCAGTATGTCGAGAGTTCCAAAATGTTTGATAACTTGATCGAAAAGGTTTTGGTGGGATTCTACTTCAGATATGTCAAATGGCAGGACTAAAACATCGGTTTCAGAGAGTTTTCCCAGAGAAGCATCTGTAAAGAAAATAAGAAAATAACTATGAAATAAAAATAATTTGACTGATATAATTGTTAGACTACCATTCATAACTTTAAGAAAACTTTTTTTCATATGTACATAGTGTCCTAGAGTTTGGTTCACCGATTTGGAATCCACAATATAATACGTATTGAGCATATTCAAAACTGTTTTCTTAGACAATTAGATTTCAAAAATAATGTTTCATTTTTAAGTTGGACTGAGTCCGCTAATTTTCATAAGGTTCAAAATCTTGCAACTTTGCAAATCATGTTGGATATGAGCTTTCTCTATAAAATTGTAAATAACTTGATTGATAGCCCAGAAATTGTTAGAAGCATTTCATATCGTGTCCCTGTCCTTAGAACTTGTCAATCGGTACTCTTCGACATTCCTAACTCAATTACTAACTATATGAAAAATAGCACTCTTCGAAGAATACAGATTACCTATAATAACAGTTTTAGTGACATCGACATATTACACTGTAAATACCATATTTTTATCAGATCTGTTAAAGACATTGTAAATTTATCTCCTGCTGAACTTTTAATTTTAACTTTTAATTTCAACTCTTAATTTTTTACTTATTCATATTTTATTTATACTTTTACATAGAAAGTATTCTTTTTTTTATACAGATTAATGTTCCCTCACTGGGGTGTCCCGTGCCAGGGAACATTTTACAAAATGTAAAACATGCCTTAAATTAGTTATTTAACCAAGTTAACATAATAATAATAATAAGAAAAGTAATTAATCTAATAAACCTACATCTACTACTTGCAACTAGTGAATTATTTTTAGTTTTGAATTTTTACTAAGAAATATATATGTTCATAGAAGCAGAGAGAGAGAGGGGAGGAAAGTAGAATTGGAGCTATACAATGTCTTCTCCCTTTAATGTATTTTTTATTTAATTTTATATATTTATTTTAAATTTAATTATTGTTTTTCCCTCTCCTTCTGCATTCATAATAAATTAATGTGAAATCTGTAATTGGTCTTACTTTTTTTAATTGTTCTTTTGTACCTTGTATTTATAAAAAAGACTGTGGTTTCCTTAATAAATAAATAACAAAAACGCTACAACTTATAAACTTGATTTACTTTATGATGCAATAAAGGAATTCTTCAAATTTTAACAAAAAAATAAGTTTGTTTCTTTTTAGGTGATACCGTGTGTGGATTTGTTCCGACGTTTCGGCTACCATTGCAGGAGCAATCTTCTGGGTAAAGTCCCCTTTTTTCTCTCCCTTTTAATTGCTATACCTTGAAAGGTGTTGATTTATTTCTAGATGTTTTCTGTACATCAATAATTTTTTTTGGTTATTCTACCTGTGTTTTTAAATTTACAGTTCCGAAATTTGTTACATTTTCCATGTAAGAATGCCCTCCAGTTTGGAATGTAATTGTTATCTTATTAAGTCCATGGACAATACAAACAATATATTGTCAGAATTTAAATATGGTAAAGTTCATTTGGTAGCCTCCAACTGAGTCACAGAAAATGTGTAAATCGTGAACAGAAGATGGTTTGAAATAAGTTACATAATTAAACAGAAATGTGGCAACTTCATTAGGACTCTTTTAAACATTAGTTTCATTTTCAGTTCCAAATATTCATTGTTAATATTAAAATTAAACCATTTTCTGTTCACGATTTTCACATTTTCTAAAATTTTTAATTATGAACACATTTCAATATATTCACTCTTTGCCTTTCTTTCACATTATCAAAGCATTAAGCCTTGTACACATGCAGTTTTCTCCGGCTTCATGGCATTGTACATTATTAGAAACATCTGTTAATCTACCAGTTTTTCGTTTCTTCTTGGTTGACTGCAAAATTATCACACCATTGTCATTGACATCATTATCACTCATTTTCAAACAGTTATGTTAAAAAGATTATAAATAATTGAAAATAATTACTTATTGAGAAACAAAAAAAAATGCACCTCCCACGAAAATATCTGCTTCGAAATGATTTACACTATAGTAAGTATCGTGCATGATTGAAAACACACTGTTAATATATGACTGACTACGCTCATTTCTAGAAATTACGCGCAAACTTCGAATTCTTCTTCCCAGTATCATACTGAATGCTCGCATTTCTTCGGCTTGACCCAAAATTTCAAATGCGTTTTGCCAATGAATGGATGGGTATTACAACATTTTGATAAGACACATGGGTGCATATTTTATATTCACTCAAATCTGTAAAAATCATGACCTCCTCGTTCTTCCACCTACCCTTCATATGTTTTGTTTTGGCATTATGAATACGAAATAACTTTTTTAATAATCCTTTTTCCATGACTTTAAAATGAAAATCTTGTATCGCAAGGAATGTACAAATGACAAAATGCTGTATTTAATTCTGAACATTATATTTTCACATAATTTTAAATTAAATAATTGTGAGCCAACCATTTTCTTAAGACGATAAAATTTATATTTTAGTTGTTGGATCTTATTGTGAAGTCAATTATCTCTGAGAGGTCTTCGAGCCTGTAAATCCTTTAGAGAAGAAGATAGATACATTTAAATGTTATGTTTTGCACATGGAGTTGTGAAATGAGAATGTATTTCATGAAGAATTGTTAATTTCAATACTTACTTAAACAGCTTTTTTTTACTCTTTCTAATTCCCTTTCTCGGCGAGCTGATATGACTAGTTTTGCTCCAACTTTAGCGCAAGTAAGAGCCAGATGCTCACCAATTCCACTAGAAGCTCCCGTTATCCAGATAACCTTTCCCCTCAGAACATCTATTAAGAAAATTTAAAGTAAATATTGATATAATGCAAGTCAATGTTTATTTGATATTGCATACAGTTCAAAAAGTAGAAGACAAGAGTAAATGTAACAATTTGTATTAAAATAACATGTTTAAGGAATCTTTGATGCACTACAACAGGCTGACAATGCCAATTACAACTTTTAAAAAAAGTCATTTTTTATTATAGTCTTACTAGGATTCAAACCTAGAATTCCTGTGTGTAAGGCAATAGTCTTGGCCATAACATCACAGGAGTTGTCAAGCTATTCGTTTATTAATGCCCAGAGGGCATTAAGCAAGTATAAATTCAATACAGTTAAGCAGTGGTACAACAATTTTAGCGTCTTACGTAAAGGTAAAACGATCAGTCTTACGTTGCAAATAAAACTTTAAAAACTATAGTGAAAAGACTTGTTTTAAACTAATATTTCAAGTCAACTCTCAGGAATCGAACTCGAGATCTCAAAACCATGTATAAGCTACCATTAGCCAAATGTGATATTCAATACTTTACCGTCCCAAGGGACACAGTGTTTTATTTCAAATTAAAATAGCTGATTTTACTGATAGGTTATTAAGCAGCGAATAACTGAAAGGAACAAATATTAAAAGCAAAAACACATCTGATATTTTATGGGTTATTTTTTTAATTTTTTTTTTTTATTAATTTTTCACGCCCATAAGGCTTTTACATACATGAAAGTTATACAAAATATAAGTATATAAACAACATTAAATTTAAAAAATACAATATAAAGCAACAAAAGATAGAACAGTGTTTAGAAGTAAAGTTGGTATAAAAAAAAAGAAGATGAGTATATAAACAACATATTTTTTTTTTAAAACACAATATAAAGAAATAAAATATAGGGACAGTGTTAAGAAGTATAGTTGGTATAAAAATAGAAATAAAAAGATGAGTGTATTAACATAAATTTTAAAAAAAATACAATATAAAGTAATAAAATATAGAACTGTGTTTAAAAGTTAAGTTGGTTTTAAAAAAAAAAAAATTATGACAATATATATATATGTATATATATTTTATTTTTTATTTTTATTTTTTTAATAAGCTAAAGAAATACAGTTAAAGGTTTAAAGCAGCTAGGTACATAATGTTATAAAATACAATATGAACAGAATATTAAGTTCTATTTGATAAGGAACATATACATTGATATTTAAAATTTACAAGACTCACGCTAAAGACATCGATGTTGTTAGCATAGTGGTTCGCGAGTACATGCATCCACATTGCTGGTGAATTCGCGCTGTAATTAGTCGATGATGGACCGCAGTAGAACAAAGAATTACATCGGGTAACTCGACCAGGCACTCGCACATTAATCAAATTGATAAGTTCACAACAATCGAACATAGATATTATTATTTTAAACAAAAAAGCAAGTCATTTAATTTTCGTAAATAATCATTTAAGTATGTGTAATTTATGTATTCAATCGGTATACTTAATTTAAAATTGATAAAACGCAAAAATTTATGCTGAACTCTTTCGATGTCCTTAACATGAACCCTGTAATGCGGTGACCATATAACTGAGTTATACTCGAGTTGACTTCGCACTAGGGCAATATACAATGTTTTCATTATGTTTATAGACTCAAAATCCCGTATCGTTCGCAGCGAAAATCCCAAGGTTCTCATGCTCTTATTTGTAATGTTTTGTATATGTGTAATAAAACTCAGTTTTTCGTCAAAAAGAATACCTAAATCTGTCATCTCTGTAACTTTTTCTAATGGTGAAGAATTTATTTTATACGTGAAAACGATGGGATTCCTGTTGCGGCAGAATGTCATAATTTAGCATTTTTAAATATTAAGAAATAAATTATTATTTTACACCAATTATACAGATGATTAATATTTGATTGCAGAGTTTCACAATGATTAATGTCCGATATTTTTTTAAATATTTTAATATCGTCCGCAAAAAGCAAAACTTCGACATCACGGAAATAGGATGTAATGTCATTTACGAACATTAGAAATTCTTGACCATGTAGAATTGCTAAGGCCCAAGATTCAAACAAGCAAATCAGCAAGGTTAGGTATTTTATGTACTTGCACAATCTTACATCCCGCCTAACATTTTATAATTCAAACTCAAAGCATTTATCCAAACTGACAAATAAATAAATATATCGTTAGAACTATTTCGGTATGCTGCCGCCGGCCGAGCCTATAAAAATTTCAGTGGCGACAGGCGCCTCTAGCGTTCGAAAATATTTCCAAAGTTTGACTGAATTATAGTGAACATTTATTTACTTTGAAGTGGATTTAACATGTTTAGAGTATTATTTAACTTATTTTATCTGGGAAAATGAAAGGATTTTTAAAAGATGCCTGCATGGAGCATGACAGAAAAGGGATTTTTGAGGTTTTCATGTAAGTTCCTGCATTTATTTTTGACGGTATTTAATTTTCTTTTGTTTGAGTATTCAATTACTGTAACCCTTATATACTTACATGGCTATCCGTATAGAATCAACAGTTCTATCATCAGTATTATTGTTTCTTTTGGAATGATGCAAAGTAATGTTTCTGATATCTGACCCTTATTGTTTATTATAATTATCACAAAAGCTGTAAAATCTTACCAATACGTTTTCCGAATTTCTCAGCATATAGCATAGCAGCGTCACAATCGCACAGCAAACATATTAAAGCATAACCCAGATAATACAAAAATATTATCAAACCTAACCAAAAGAAGAAATCCATTTTGGGTGTTTGTTTTGAAAACTTTCCTTAAACAAATAATGTTGTATTTTATATTTTAATCAATTAGTTGTAAATTACGTGTAAATTATTAAACGTAAGAACACGCCTGCTGTCGTCAGCGCGCTAAACACACTAAGCCCACTTTAATAGACTTTAATCTTTGCCTACATTATTCAGTGTTAACCGAAACAATATATTCATTATTAGTTATTACTTAATACATGAATGATTAATATGTGACGTAAGATACAGATAAATTTTCTGTATTATTTGATAAAAATTCCAAATGAAAGCATTTTAGTAACTGAAGTACGATTTTTATTTTTGAAATTTCAGATAACACTGTTAATATTGCCAAACAATCACCTTGATTTTTATTCAATAGTTTTCTTTCAAAAATCAGTATCACAAATCGTTTTTGTATGAAGATGACCAAAATATAATTTAAAATATGTCATAACATACTTGACATTGAAGATAAAAGCGGGTCAGTGGGTGACAGCTGTTCAGTGTTGCCAGATCCAAAAAAACAGTTTTCCGTTATTTAGATTGCTGATATCCGTATGAAATTCGTATGGAAAACTTTTGCTAAATGAGGAACTTCAGCCCTAAGGTAAATTGGACACAATATATTTATGTTTCTTGCGCGCGGTAAAAAATATAGCATTGAATTGTACCGCAAAGTTTCCTGAAAATATACAAAAAAGAACAGTATCACAAAAACGAATTACTTTGAACGACGTCACTGGTTCATATGAATCAACCTATGATAAGAGAGTTATTGAAGATTTCCGGTTTGCTTGCCATGAATGGACCAATGGGCAGAACTGATCAAGAATACGCGGAAGAGAACCTCTGACGTCACACGCGTAGTTATTTCAGAAATACAAAACTTTCAAAAATCGTAGCGCTGGTAATACGATAAGTATTTTTGGTGAAGCATGAAACACCTACATATGAATTAACTTAGGCTCTCTCGGGACATGGATGCATGAGGGAATATCTGCATCGCTTTGGACTGCGAGACGATAGTTGCTGTCCATGTGATGGCATCACTGAGCAGATTGTAGAACATCTTTTTATATACTGTCCAATGTTTGATAGGCCAAGGTGGGAGCTTGAATGCAAAGTAAACACTCGGATTGCTGCGACTAATAACCTAGCTGAGCTCCTGAACTGTAATGATACACGAAGAATGACTGTTCGATTCATTACAGGGACGACCAAGCAGGCTAAGTTATTCAATGGTGGTATCTAGCTCCTTTTGTTTTTTTGTGTCCAACTTTTACGATTTTTATTTTTTATTATTTGTTAATGTAATATTTCTAGAGTTATTTTGTTTATTCTGATTCTGCTTTATTTTTATTATTGTTATCTACGGTGAAAAATGTTAAAGTCAACGGAATATATTCGATAAAACCTTGCACACAACAAAAGCAATGTACAAATAATTTGCAACTACAAAAACAAAAAAAGTATTTTTGTTTTAAAATTGTTTAATAGTCTTTAAACAATTAATTCAAATTAAAAAAAAACCACTGAACTTTCTCATTACATATGAAATCCATATATATTTTACGTAAAAAAAGTATTTGCAGCATTTTAGAGAAAGGGTATGGAAGTCGAGGCATTTACAGGTCTTATAACTTGTCATTAAAGCAGCCAATAACACGTATCAAACCCTTTTAATGCTTAGACTTTCATATCCCTTCTAAAAATGTTTTCCCTCTCTGTCGCAATATATTTAGAAATCAATTACTCCCAAGGGAGTAAAACCCAGCCTGTCTACAAACATTTGGACATACTCAATTGGTATTAGAAGATGCAAAAAAAAAAAGTTTTTTTAGGCGTTACCTAGTACATGCAATAATTTAGCAAAATGAATTTCATCCACATCAATAAACAAAGTTTTAACACTTTAAATTCACAAAATTCAATAGAGGGAAGAGCTGAGGAAATGTAGGTATTTTAACATGTGCGGAATGGTAAATGTTACACAGTGTGTAAAGTGGCCACTTAAACCAATCAACGACAGGTCATAAACCTTGTATATGCCGAGACTTCAATATCCCCTTTCGAATTTTTTTTCCCTACCTATTGCAATAGATTTAGATTTTAATAACTCCCGAAGGAGTGAAATTTAGCTTGACTTGAATATCGTTTGGTGTAAAATTCGTTTGTCTTTGTATTCCAGTTGCCACTTTTGCTCCAAGGTAGATCCTATCTATTGCATTAAAATTTCTGGGATCAACAAAATCAGCATTTTTAGCACAGTTCGAGACAAACGCAATCTAATAGCCCTGCCATACTATGCTCCTTGCGCTGCTCATCACTTTGCTCCATGAGCTGCCGCCCTCTCGCCCGAATTGCCCTCTCTGTCCACACCCTGCTCTACTCGCGCAATTGATCGCGACGCTCCGCACTTGTCATTTGTCTTTCTATACAATGAACGATGAAACTGTGACAGTGTGCGCGCCATGCATTTTTAGTATGGTTATTTATATCAGTCAAACAAAGAAATATACATCATTCAAAAATGACGCGTGCGTCTTGTGTGAGCGCTCGATGCGTAATGCGATCGCGCGATTATGTGGCCAGCCACTCGCGCTCATATTGCCGGTCCTTTGACTCGCGCTCAAAAACTCACAAAATAGGGAGCGGTGGGCACGACAAGCATGACGTGCGGCATGACGAGTAATGTTGCTAGACTACGTCTTTGCCTCCTTTCCTCGCTACTTCCCATGCCACTCGTCGAGCGTGTGGCAGGCCCATAATAGAGTTCTGTAAACATTACCATGATGTTTTTATGTAGTTGTGGTATTTCAAATAGCATCAGTTTATTTGAATCGTTAAAAAAATCCATCAAAATTTCTAAAAAAATCAGATAGAGTTTATTGTTTAAACGCTGCTCTAAATAAAATACAATGGTTAGAACCCAAATTTAAAATCGGACTCTTAAAGTAAACGCAGATTTATACAGAACAGAATACAGGGTTAATAAAATTAAAAAAATGTATACTATTTGAATGTTCCGTTTTTTTATCGTAATAGAAACAAAATAATATATATTGTCCATAATAATATTTTTATGGTTATGCTTAGGCTACATTAAATGTTAATGCCGCGAATAAGATTGTATTTTGACATTAGGAACGCTCTTTGTAAT
Source organism: Micrasema longulum (assembly GCF_059751315.1). Classification (NCBI taxonomy): domain Eukaryota; kingdom Metazoa; phylum Arthropoda; class Insecta; order Trichoptera; family Brachycentridae; genus Micrasema; species Micrasema longulum. The sequence goes on from NW_028278433.1 coordinate 101,058, forward strand.
GCAATTATTACAATTTAATATAATCATTAGGAATATAAGCTCCTTGGTATTATAAAAACGGCGTTTGAAAAATCCATATAAAAAGCCCCGCACATTAATTAGGTATTAGTTTTGATCCTTTGAATCCGTGTATCTGGCAACACTGCAGCTGTTAACAACTATTGCCCTGCCAAGAACGGTAAAAGACCGAAGAGGGGTGGTATTCTGAATCTTCTTTACCCCCTAGAGAGTGGTTAATTAGGGGTTTTTTTTAAACAAATTAAACTCGTGGTGTGTTTATAAAGTGTGGTATATTTGAAAACGTAGGAGGACACCAAAAGTAGTCAGGAAAGTGTGATGGATTATTTTCAAATCGTAGATATGAAAGAGTTATTGTTTTTTTCTCGGAAACAAAATAAAATACCAAATGATACGCAACTTAAGAAATAATTTAAAAATGATATGGCAAAATAATGTGCTACTCAATTTGGTTTAATCGCTCGCTTTGGCTCGAATTACTTTTTTAAGCCTACTCCTATCTCCAGAAATCCATTAAAAAAAAGTGCCATAAGATAGGTATATGTTTTAGAGGTTGTATCTTTTCACATTTTCATCTTGTCACAATGTTTAACCCAAACTTATAAAGTCCGAACGCATACGTATTATCCGGTTATCACACATGGTTCCTGACCCCAACTCTGGTAAAGTAAATCCGGAGCTGGCACGGCACCCTGCTAGTACTTATGGGCAAACCCGGAGGATGTCGACCTTCCCTTTCGTTATTTTCCTACACCATGAGGCCAACAAGTGATGAAAAACAAGTGAAGTGAAATTTTACTCCAATGTTATTTATTCTTTTAACCATGGTCTCGTATGTGTTGAAAAATAAATTACTTCAGCTTTCTCACTGAAATTTTTATATTTTTGCTGTAGTGTAGGACTTAAATCCCTTACTTTTTACTTTAACCTTACTTGCGACCGCGACCCCGAAAGCAAAGCTCTGCGACCCCCCTGGGAGTCGCGATCTACAGGTCGAAAAACACTGATCTAAATCATCACTGTATTGATTTGCAAACCGCTGCATTATTATGTAATACGTTCCGAACTTTACTTTGGTTTCGAAACCGATAAGTGATTTGTGAATTTAAATAAAGATTTCCTATGAGCAATCGTAATCGGATAAAGAATACAGGTCTGTATGTAAAATAGAACCAGAACCCTGGACTAGTGTTTTTGACTCAATGACTGCTCTCAGCAAAAAATCCTGAAAAAGGAAATCGAATGGAGATAAGTTCCCCTCGTGTAGTGGTTGGGGCATTTGCTTACCATGCCTGAGGCCCCAGGTTCAATTCCTGACAGGATGGACTTGAAGTATGTTTTTTAAATGTGGTTCTACACAGTATTTCATTGTTCCTGGGCTGGCACCTAAAGCGTAACACTGATCACCTTACCTTCCATGTAATTTGTTTTATCCATATACGCTGCAATTGGTATTCCAATGCAGTGCTCTATGCACCACTGGATGTGGATATTGCAATTATTATCATATAAGAAAGCGCAAAGGCCGAGGTTCGGTTGAACCTTACGTAAGCATGCGCCGAACAATAGGCAATTTTCACATCTCATGTGTTTTAATAATGATTGATTTCTACAACACTGTTGATATTGGAAAGTAAAATGATAATAATTAATTGAGTACCTACTTACTGAATTTTGGATACATAATAAACCCACGTATCTTACGAAAATTTGAAATAGGAATACAAATTCATTTGTTTCTAAGCGCAATTTTCTGACAAGCTTTTTCCTCCCTTATATGGCAGCACTAAAACGCCTGTCAGCTGTATTGATCACCGGTTGACGCAGCATTACTCCATAAACCAACCGTTTTCCACGTAAAATGTCAGATTTATCGGCTTTTCTTCGCAATGTTTATTTATACTTCAGAGCTTGCAGTGTCCAAAAAGTAATTTTCAACAGAAATAATTAGAACAAAGTATATGCGCTCTGAAACGTGAGAACGAATATATTTTATGCTTGAAAGGCGATCCACTCCTAAAAAATCTGCTGTTTTAGGTTAAGTTCATATAAAATTTTCCTGATTACCGTCATCCAAAATCGGTGAATAAAGAACACTTATTCAAATATAGTTTAAGGTTTAAATTACTGTGCCAAGAAAACAATTCGTTTTTTCTTTGCTTACTTTACGTGTGTTAATCGATTGTCATCCAATTTCAATTGAATCAAACGGATATTATTTAACCTTCAATTAATTTTTTTTAAAATACAAATCAGCATTTTAAAATATCGGTTCCTGTATTGTGACCCAGATTTTTGTACTAACAAGCAGAAAATTTCTTCAGTTTTGATTCCCGCTTTGTGTAGGCAGACAGTCATTTTTTAATTCGCGTTAATTGGTCTTTCAGCGGTGTATTTAGGTTTGATTTGAAGTGTTTTCTAAAATGTGTTAATTGTTAAAATTGAGTTGTTTTCTTGTTGTTAATAAGTTGTTGGAGAAAATGACGTCCGATGGAAGTTGCTGCCTAAGTTGGTGGGTTGTCACAACACTTTTCGTCTTGCTTCTGCTTTATTCCCTATTTGATGTCGCCTACTTCTGCAGGATGATGTATACAATAATGAAAGCAAGATATTGCAAATCCAAAATATGCGTCCTAGAAAAACTCGAAATCAAATGTGAGTACTAGGAATATTGATTTTAGAAATTGATAACACAAATTGTTTTTATTTTCCGTGTAATGATGAGTTGCATGATTTTTTAATTATTCAAACCCGAAAACCATATAACAAAATCGTAATTTTGACCACTAATAAAATGTAAAAGTGATTTTGATGAAGTTTATATAAAGACAAATTATTATTCAGTAAAGTAGGTGCCACAAATTAATTTTGTTTCGTCTTTGTAAAATTATTCACAGCCTCTTAAAAAATCCTGGTTAAAAAAACATTTTGGTATTTGTTCATAATAAAACTCATTTTGATCAACATAAAATTAGTCTTTTTTCTAAATTAGAAAACAAGTATCACAATGGAGTCATGGTCCCGACCCTGATGTATGGACTTGGAAAAACAGGGATGAAAGTAGGCTGAATGCAGTCGAAATGCGATGTCTTAGGCGAATGTGTGGTAAAACTATATACGATAGATACACAAATGTTGAGATCCGTACATTCTGTAAGGCTGAGATAAGCATTATCGACGAAATCAAAGTGAATGGACAGCGAAAGAACGGCCAAGAATATTTAAAATGTGAATATTGATGGATGCAGATAAAGAAGAAGACCGAGAAAGACATGGCATGGCCAAATCCAACAAATACTTGAAGATAGAGATGTTAAAAGTCGGAATAATCGGCGTGCGTGCAGAAGAAGATGTATGAATGTAGAGGAAGCGAGATCTGTATACAAAGGTAGAGGGATGTAGCGTTCTATTCTCTCTGCCTACCCTTTCGGGGAAACGGTGTGATGGTTTGTTGTTGCTGTTTATTAAAATTAAATTAAATTAACATAGAACGTTTAACAAATAACCGTGTTGAAAAAACGACTGATAATTACAATCAAAGCCAAATTAGCAGTTCACAATGGAGTCCTCGTGTTCGTTCTACAAGTTAAGAATATCGCTATTTATAACAGGAACATTTGCAGTGGTGTTTTATTGGTGTCAAAAAAATGCAATAAAAGAGGCAAAAACATAATTACAGCAACAAAAAAATAAGTATAATTAATATGAGAAAACATCTGTATGCGAAGTAAATTATAGAGAATATCATTTTGTGATAAAAGTAATCGATAATATCATGCCTACTAAAAAATAATATTTAAGAAAACTAACCAATACACCAACCCTCGCGTGAACTTCAGAACAGGGAGTCGACGCATACAAAGTTGCTCAAAGAATTCAATCAAATGAAGAATGGAAAATACGAAAAAATAAATAAAACATATTGCGTCTGAATTTAATAACTTATAATATATTGAAAATTTTTTGTTGTTGTTTATATTGAGTATAATGTCAGTTAAAACTACTTGTTTAAGTTTTTTTTACCTTTATGTATGGAAGCGATGTAAGGAATCGGAAAAAACATAGATAAAAGTAGGCTGAATGCTGTCAAAATGCGATCTCTCAGGCGAATGTGAAATAAAACCATGCATGACCGGTGCTCAAATGTCGAGATCCGTGCATTATATGTAGGGCTGAGACAGGCATTATCGAAAAAATCAAGAAAGGAGTTCTGCGTTGGTTTTGATGTGTAGAACGAATGGATAGCGAAATAACATCTAAAATGATTACGATTTGAATGTTGATGGATGCAGAAAATGAGGAAGACCGAGGATGACCAAATACGTGTAGATAGGCTGGTCGATTTTTACTTTTGTAATAAAACGCTTAAAACAATTTAAGCGTAGTAAAAATGCGGGTCGTAAAATTAAGAAGACTATTCTTAATTCTATGATGCGGGTTAAATAAATATGAATCTGATTAACAGCTTTTTTAAAAATTTTGAATTACATTATGCTTAATAAATATACATATACAAAGATTAAATATCGGGTTGTGGTCCCGAAAATTACAAAAATTACAAAATTCCCAAAAATTACAAAATTTGTACTTATCATGTTAAAACCTTCTGGGTGTATATAATAAGTAAATATAATATCGTCGAGTTTCTAGCACAAGTTGGTAACTACATCTTCATCATCATTCCCTTTCCACACCTAATGGCGCATAGGACACTGCATTGATCACCAATTGCAGTGTATCTTGTTCATTTTTGTTACATGAAGGTAAGATGATTAGTCTTATGCTTCAGGGACTACGAAATAATTTAGTTTAATAACGTCTTTTAAAATAAATATTTTACATCAACCACATCGGGAATCGAACCCGAGGCCTCTTGCATGGTAGGCAAACGGGCTGACTATTACACAACGAGGCCGACAAAATAAATTTCGACAATTTAGCTTACATTAACTACACTTTACTAGTTGTAAAAAAATGCACTTTTAAAGTTATTAGCGCATCCCAAATCAAAAATTTAAATAAAACTGCAAGCTGAATATTATGAAAATTATTTTTTGGGTTTATACAATACGAAATATTTTTGTTCACATTTTAAGTAAAGATTATTCTGTGCCATTTATGAAGACATCTCATTTTTAGAAAATTTGTAGTTAACAACTTGTTCTAGAAACCCGACGAATGTTGATGATAGCTATCCTGTTTATTTTTCATCTAGAGTAGGAAGTTACTCGGCTTCTTGTAGACCCAATAAACGTCCGTAGTAACAATCATCTCAGATGCTTAATTTCCGTTATATTAATGAGGCACATAAATGTGTCCGAGACATTAAGGATTGTCTCCATTTTCAGATTGAATTTTTTTCATTAAAATAAATTACCTTCTCTTAAATGTTCTTCATCTCTGTTGTAATATGTTGATATAAACAGCTCCCCAGGGAGTTGAATTCAGTCCTTGTCTACAAAAATTTGGACAAACTCAAAATATTGTTAAAATAAGAGTTTATTTCTTTTTTGGGTGATACCGTGTCTGTTGGATTTGTTCCGACGTTGCGGCTACCATTGCAGGAGCCATCTTCAGGGTAAACTGAGTGTTTTGTAGAAAAAAAGTAGGTGTTTAAGTACTAGTGATTTGTACCGTGGCACATTTCTATTCATTTTTGTAGTATGTATTGCTGGGAACTATGTTGAGTTTAATTTCAGCCCGTCATCTTTGTTTATGTTATTTGGGTGTCTGTGTATTTCAATAGCCTCTTTTATTATTCGTGCACTGTAATTACTGGGTTTATGCAAAATTTTCGGTTCAAAGGCGAAACAATGTCCGGTGTCTATAAAGTGTTTCGCTATTGCAGATTTGTCAGGATGCCCAAGTTTACACGCTCTTTTGTGTTCGTCAATCCTTTTCTTTGCTGTGCGCCCTGTTTGTCTTATGTTTGTACTTTATCACATCCTTGGCAACTTAGTTTATAAACAGCTTCCGTTTTTACGGGATTCTTATCTTTTGGGTTCAATAAATGGTTCTTTATTTTTTCCACAGTCCCAAACGTTGTTCCAATATTATGTTTTTTCAGCACTTTGGCTATCCTGTCAGTAACACTCTGTACATATGGTAGGTATGCAGTTCCTCTTGTAATATATTCTTCCTTGTTCTTCTTTGTAGCTTGCGATTTAATAATGTTGTCAATTTGCTGCTTCTTTTATCCATTATCTGCAATGGTAGCCGAAACGTCGGAACAAATCCAACACGACACGATATCACCCAAAAAAAAACCAAATTGATAACAGCGACCGTGAAAACCTTCGCACCTAATTAAAATAAGAGTGTTTGAAAAAAAAAAAGGATTTTTAAAAAAGTTTACCATGAATAATGTTCCTCTAAAGTTTCGCGGTCTGGCCCTGAGACACATGTATTTGCTTGAACACGGCGGAAATAAAATAGTAACATAACACCCAATACAATTATTTTATTTTAATTTTTTTTATTTCTTAAACACTTAAATTTAAGAAATAAGGTCTCCACAGGAATTCTAACCGTCTATTTGCTCTATAGCTGCAAGACTTGTTGTCATTCAGCTCTTTTTTGTAAAATCGTAAACGATTTTTTAAAAATTAAACACTAAAAAGCCAAAGATGGACACATTTCTTTAAAATAATGTAAATGGGGGCTAGATTTCATACCGTCGAATCGCTCTGTTGCTGTAGACATGCTGTAATATAGATCCTATCAGCAGCGTCGGCGTCGTAGCTAGGGACCGGCCAGGCGGGCGGCTACCGGGAGGCGACCCTTAGAGGGGCGCACTTTGGAGACCCACAGCCTTCTTATCTCTTTCTCTTCCTAGAAAATAAGTATTTGGGGGCGCACAATTCAAATCTTGGCAGAGACGCTCATGATCCTGCATATTTTCGAAGCTGCATATTTTATTAAATTGTGTATTAATTGGAAACGAGAAACTAGAATCCTAACCGTCCATGCGCCATGTACCTGTAAGGAGTGTTGAGAGACTTATTGTACGGCGCCCTTGAGCTAATGTTTACAAAAACAGCGCTTTATAAATTAAACATAATAAAAATAAATTTACGGTTCCACAAAAAAGGGTATGAGAATTATTTTAAGAAAGAATAGAAAACACAAATATTAAATTAATGCAAAAAGGAACAAAAATTACGTCAATAAATATATTTTAATGGAGTCTTTTTTATTTACGAAATAATAAACGGTTATTCCTCGAATGAGTTCACTTTGAATCGGGTTGCGGACCCGTGGCTAGTGTTGCGGACTTACGGATCAGATGTCCAATGTTCGAGTTCCACTCTACCACAATTTAATTCACCTTTTCTAATAGTGAGTTATTTACACGTTGAAAATGGCCCCGAAGATTGAATAATTCGGGTAAATCATAAGAATGCAATTAAAAAAATAATAATAATTAATGTGAACAGGAATATTTTGATTGTTTTATTTATTTGGAATCTTGAAATAATGCACACATAAACATATTATTATCTGTGCTGTTATAATAACAATGTACGTCTATTTAATTTAGAATATGAAACAAGAAACAAAAATCAAATATAGTTGCCATTTCGTAAAACGGCAAAATCACCGAACTCAAGAATCACCAGTGGAAAAAAGAAAAAAAATAAACAAATAAAGTTCTTGAAAAGTGTGAAATGTATTGTGTATATATTGATCAAATTGATTTTAGCTTGGTGTTTTCTGAACGACATCGACACCCTCTTGTACCACATGAACAACGCACGATACCTTCGGGAACTAGACTTCGCCAGAGCTGATTTCTACGAGAGGACGAAGCTATGGGCCAGCATTAGGGGGGCCGGGGGTGCTGTGGTACAGGGGGCCACCACTGTGAGATATAGAAGGTTCCTGAAGCCGGGGAGTACGTTCACAATTACGTCACAGGTAAGACGACAAATCTGCATAATTTTCACTCCATTTATTTAATAAAGAAGTTCAGAGGTTTTTTTTATTTTTAAATATCTGTTGATAGACTATCAAACTAAGCCAAAAAATGTTGTTTATGTGTCGTATTATCATCGCTTTGTTTTTGTAAAAGTTTTGTAATTTTTGATCTTCGCCGAACTTTCAAAATGACACCACCCGCGACGTCACAAGGTCAGTGAGGGGTTCTGGCATTTAAAATTTGAACCCCATACAATTATAAAAACCCTCTTAACGCCAACACACACTTAATGTCGAGAAACGTGGCTACATGGCTTGAATAAAAAAAATCGCCTTAATGATAATTTATTGATTAATTCTTTTATTTTTTGGCACCCTAACAATGATGAATTACAGCTCAGAACACCTAGGCTTGAGTAAAATCTAATTATATTACTTTGTGTTATCACCGGGATCAGACCTGGAACCTTCCGTGCGCTAGTCAAACGTCTTAACTACTACACCGAGAAAGCCGCTGATGATTTTTTATTGAAAAGGCATTAACAAACAACCTTTTGAAAAAAATTTTGATAAAACATCATTAAATACTGTACTCTATGCGTGATATAATTCTATTGGAGGTCATTTGGAGTATTTTTTAAATGTATTTGTAATGTTAAACGGCTTATTATTCGTGGCAATCAGCGTTATACAATAATATTGTTAAAAAACTGCTTATAATATCTCCGCTATTCAGGAAAAAGTCACTAACCCTAAAAATGACAGTTTTGAGTCATAAATGCCATTCGAAGGGTAAAATTATGTTCTTTAAGAGGCAAACGTCACCAAAATAACAAAGAAAAATGTTGAAAAATCCGAATAATTTGTTTTTTACTATTTGACTTTATATTATTATGTTTATAAACAAAAAAACTTGTCAAAAAATATTATAATTTAACGATGTCGTCACAGATTGGTTTGAGGTCACCACTGGAGTTCGCCAAGGTTGCGTCTTTGCACCGTTCCTTTTTTTAATCCTTATGGACTTCATTCCAAGAAAGTCAATCCCACTAGATCGAGGAATATCCACCTCCCCCTCCCGAAAACTCTGCGACCTGGAGTATGCCGATGATGCGGTTATAATTGACGATTCAGTCGGGGGTCTTCAGGTTACTGTAGATAAGCTCAATAGGTACTCTGCATGCATGGGTTTAAAAATCAATATTGCAAAAACCCATGAACTGTGTAAAACTTCGTGCCTTGATGCTTGAAATTCCTGACTCTGTCAAACCAAATCATCGGAAGGGTCGAATGTTTCAAGTACCTGGGAGTTTATGTTACAGAAAATGGCAGCTTTCAAAAAGAACTGGGAGTGCGGTTAGGAGAAGCATGCGCCACATTCAACAGTATAAAAGCTGTCAAAGATTGAATATTTACTCAGTGAAAACCAAATGCCGCTTATATAACGCCTGCATAACACCTATTCTCCCCTACGGATGCGAATCGTAGTACCTTAATAGGGCCCAAACAGCAAAATTCTGAGTTTTGAGAATAGGTGTCTCAGAAAAATCTTGGGTGTGCGGTGGTTTAACTTTGTGAGGAATGAAGTGATAAGAAAACGGACGCAGCAAACTCCGTTGATAACTATCATCAAGCCGAGGCGATACGGTTGGCTAGGCCATATACTTCGAATGCCTCCTGAGAGCCTTAACCACGCTTGCTTATTTTACAAGGCATCAGATTTTCGACGTCCTGAACGTCCTCTGCTGTCTGTTCGTCGGCAGTTTATGTCAGAACTTCGGGACGAGAACATGACTTGAGAAGACGCAAAGTAGTTGGCAGCAGATGGAGATGCATGGAGGCTCTTTGTGGATACCATATGCTCCAACTAGGGAGCGGATATTTATTTTATATTATTTTATTTAATGCACAAAATACACAACTTTATCACAGAGCACAATTATATATTTTTTAGAAAATTCTGTGTTAAGTCGGTACTCTTCTATATATAAATCGAAAACATTTATTAATATATTAAACAATTTACAAAATAATCAAAATAATATACAAAATATTAATGGAAAAATATAAATAAAAAAAATTTATACAACATTATACATGAAAAATGGAATGCAGAAAATTTATATAATTATACATGGCAATATGTTATTAATAATTAACAGTAATATTATAATTCAATTCGATAATTAATTGTGTAAAATTTAAGTAAAAATAAACACAAAATAATTCAATGAAGTAATAATTGTAACACATCTACATTTACGGTAGAATGTGTAATTTAATAAACATAAAAATCAAGTTAAAATATATATTAACAAATAATTATGCATCACTATTAAGTTTATTCAAAGATGATTTACATATATATATATATATATATATATATATTATATATATATATTTATACGTATATGGATAATAATGAAGGCAGCATCGATATTATATACTTATTCCCAAAGCAATCTTATACAGTGCTCTCTACCCCTCGATAGAATCCAATTATGGATCTTCATCTTAAAGATAGACGTTGTTTTGGAGAACTTAATATGTTCATCCGAGACGTTGAACACTCTTGGAGCCATATGTGAAAAGTGTCTCTGAGCAAACATCGTACGTGTTCTCGGTATTAAGTAGTTTAGGTTACGCGAAAACCTCGTACGGGCATTCTGTTGGGACCTCCTTCCGTGATCGCCTGACCAGAAAATTGTCAATACATTCTTGATATAGATTTGACGGATATCAAGTACTTTTAATAATTGAAATAATGGTTCAGATGGGTAAGTCGGAGAGGAATGATTATGATGATGAAATGAATTATTTATTATTTTTTCTTCCTTTCTCTAACTCTTATAGCTTGCATTGTCCCGATGATGATCAAGCATATTTTAGCCCCCTTGCCCCATCCATCCAGATATTTTTTAATGGATCAGAAGGAAAAAGTTGCCATTAGAATTTATTAAAAAGACATGATTGAATTATTCTGTGCACATAAAACCTCCAAAACACAAAACTCTGATTTTACCTAGGTCTCCAAACCTTCAAATTGAGGATCCTTTTTTTTTAAACTCGATATTCACCCCACATTACGATTTGTTTAAAAAAAAATTAAGCCAATATTGAGACGCATCGATTACATGAAAAAAAGATACTATAAACACGCTAAAACCTAGCTTAAAAAATATCAAATTCTTATCGCTTTTTCAAAACACGATATTTTATCGCTTATTTCAATAATTTATATTGAGTACTAATGAAATCTAAAAAAAACATTATAAACTATGTAAAAATTATAAATTTGATTACCCTCAGGCTTAGACATAGAATCAAGAATAGTCCAGAAGGAGCGTAGAATCATATTTGAATACATCGAACTGTGTCCAACAAACCCCCCACTTCACCCCACTTTCACCGCGCGCATGATTTAAGTCGCCGCGTAATGTTGCCAGATCGCAAAAAATATAATCATTACACAAATGTAAGATAATTATATTTTTAAAAAGCAAAAGTTAATTTCTCAAAAAAATTTATTGTACACGTGGAACCATTGATTGGCACAACAGAGTAGATGAGTAAAGGGTCATTTAATGAGAGTTATTTAATTAATGAACTTAGAGCTTAAAAATAAAACTAATTTTATTTTACAGAAAACGGATGTTTTTACATCATGTTAAATAATATTTGATGTTTTAAAGATAATGTCTGTCAAATGTCCACCACGGCGTTGTTTAATCCGACGTCCAATTTTCATTAGTTCTCTGATTAGATGAGAAAAGTAGGGTAAAAAAATTTACTACCCTGACAACACTAACAAAATGTCCATTTTGATTTCTTTGACAATCTGACAGATGGAAAAATAATTAAATTTAAGTAATGCATTTGCTACTTACACATGCATTTGCTACTAACATATGAAATGTTATCCCATACTGTTTCTGTAAGATTCCAGCAGTACTCCTATACTTTAAAACGACACAACACGCATAGTTGAATTAAAATCAGGAGTTGCGTACTGAGCGACGTCTACAAAGAAACTAATGTGTCTAAAGGTAAAACTACTCCTTTAAGAGTAGTTTAGTCGCCTTCTGTTTGATGCGCGTATGCGGTTTCTGGACTATTCGTATGGCCTTAGAGTTGTAAGGTGTAATTTTTTAAAGCAATGATTTTTCACGCGATTTGACGCGAATAACAAAAAACCTTCTCCTGAAAAATAATGTTTCAAGCGAATGTCGAATTTCAAAAAAACGGTCCTCCAAAATGATGTTTTTTGGGTTAGTGACTTTTGCCTGAATGGCGACGATGTTCTCTCTGAGGGAACACTCGTTTTATTTTTTTTAAAGTTGCCTTCTTTCGATTTGTAATAGTAACGTGAGTGCTTATTGATTTTTTGCCCTTAGTGGGCAAGGTCGTAGTATTTAGACAGGGAAATCTTTGCAAGTCTTTAATTAAAGCCTATATTATGAAATCGAAACTCTGATTTCAACAATTTGAAATAATTATTATTTTTGTTTTCTTTTTTCAAATTAAGGCTGAGTAAGTTTCAAAAATGTGTAAAATCTAAACACTTAATTGTTAGCTACAAATGAGGTTTTGTGATGGCCCAGGGGCACCTAAAAATGGAATATTCAGAATTCTTTTAAACCAGAAGAGAGTATATAGAATTAGACAAATATGTAAAATTAATTATAATATAATGTATATGTTTGGATATAATTATAGCGTCCGTGATTAGTACATATTTTAATCACAGGCTGAATTAAAATGGGAAGTTAACATAGTCACGTTGAATATTTTTATGTAAACTAAAATCGAATTTTCTGTACAAAAATACGTATATTTTTATGAAGTTTAGAAATCATCGTCAGTAGTTTTTTTTTTAATCCTATAAATATACACACAGAACTTGTGTGTATATTTATATGATTTTTTTGTGCCTAAATTACGATTTTATTTTTTAGACAATAATGAAGTTCAGTGCTACGGTAAAATGGATGAAAAAAAATATTTATTACACACAGTAAAAATTAGAGCATTTAATTGTACGGAAAAGTTTCTTCAAAACATCTGAAAATATTAATAAAAATGAACTAACAATGTTTGATTATGTCCAAATGCTTGCAGACTGGCTGGATTTCCTCCCTAGGGAGTTGTTCATATTTAAATTTATTTCAACAGAGAGGGAAAATTTTTGAGAAGGGAATATGATAATATATATTCCCTTCTCAAAAATTTTCCCTCTCTGTTGAAATAAATTTAAAAATGAACTACTTTGAAATGTCACAAGTTTATGTGAACAATAACTATTCAATTATAGCGTTTTTATGTGTTGTAGAGATTTTTGGTTTCCGGGTAGCCATGTTTTTCAACGTTTAGTGTGTTTTGACAGGTACGGGGTTCTTTTAAATGTTAGTAAAACTCACCGACTTTAACTCGTGACATTGCAATGTGGGGGTAAACACCATTCCTCGGAGATGCTCGCCCGTCTATCTCGGTGGCAATGTCTCGGAATAATTTTTTGTCCTTTAAATTGCGGTTACACGTGGACAATGATCGAGTCCTGGGAAAAAACAATATATCATTGTCCACTTGTAAACGGCCTTTATCTCATGTTATCCCCACAAGTTGTTTTACTATGTGCTAAACAGATTGCGTAAAAATAGGCGCAGATTTTCAAGCGTACCAAGATAATTGAATTTAAAAAAAATATATTTCAGTTTATATTATTCATTTTATAAATTCTAATTAAATTTATTTAATTAATACGGATAACTAACATCTCACATTTTTCGTTACATAATACTTAAATTATGCTATCATTGCGATACAAAATTTGTGTACTAATAATCAACACAATTATAAAAATACAAAATCAAAAATAATAACCTGTTTTTTTTATATTTTTTTATGTGTACTTCATATTTGAAATAAATAAAAATATGTAAAAACATCAAATTATGCGTTTAAATAAATGAGAAATTTAACTGTTTTTTCTATAAATACGAAAAATTCTTAAATTAACATTCTAAATTATTTTTTTGGTTAGTCTATGTCAGCTTTAAATATTTTATGTTTTTTTTGTTGTTTTGATAATACTACGATATTTTTAATAGTTGATTTTTAAGTTCTTTTTCAATGAGAAAATAGGAAAATAAGATATGGTGTCGTCAAAATAAGTGTATGTGAAATGAGTAGAAATATTTTGTGTTTGTCCGAATGTTTATGCACGAGGACTAAATTTCAACCCCTAGAGAGTTATCAAGATTCTATTCGTATTAACTTTCTAGTGGGTAAAATCCAGTCATAGTCAACAGACACTTCGATAAATCAAAAATATTATTCATAGAATCTTGATAACTCCCTAGGGGGTGGAATCCAGTCCCTATCTGCAAACATTTGACACGTGTATTTATTTGTTGTGATTACAGGTGGTGTACTGGGATGATAAGACAATCTTCATGGACCATGAATTCGTGTCTCCGGACGGGTTTGTGAACGCCGTGGCCACGTGCAGGCAGCGCGTCATAGGATGTGGTGCTTCCACTGTGGCCACCCTTCTTCACCAGGTACACTGTGGAGGGACTTGCAAGGCCACCGTACCCACTGACATCCCACCAGAGGTAATATTACCAATTGGATACGACCTGAAATAAATATTGTTGTGCTGTCCTTTCTGTCCTGTTCTGCTTTTATAATCATTGCGTTATATTGTTAAATGTATGTACTAATTAAAATATGGAGTATAATGTATGTTTAGGCATTTACAGAGCAAATGATCTGTCGTCGGTTAAGTTAAGAGATCCCTTTGTCGCAAGTTTTTATAATTAGTTTTGTCCAATCATATTATGTAAGATTATCCCCAAACTCCACAGATATTATGGTAATGATTGTGAAAATAACGTTAATATATATTTTTTATGAAAATTTAAAGCATTTACTTTGTGTTCAAACATTTTACTAAATGTTATGAAATATTTGTAAATAACTACTTACCGACTTTTCTATGTCTACCGGTTTCGAGACGTACCCTTCTCAACGTCAGGACACCAATTAAACCAACATGCAAAACCCACTATACACCTTCACCATAGTTGTTGCACAAAAATATGAAACCAACACGACATGCATTTTAATAAGCACATGCACTGATAGACTAGAAACTAGAAACCGGTAGACATAGAAAAGTCGGTAAGTGATTATGTACAAATATTTCATAACATTTAGTTAATATATTTGGTTTGGACTTTCTAATTATTAATAGAGTTTAATCTCATTTTTTTAACTCGTAATATAATTCTAAGACTTTCTTCTTTCTTCGAGATGTGGTGTTAGCGTCGCATGCTGAGAATCTCATGAACAGCCAGAAAAACAAACATCTGCATACTGGAGGAATTTGACGTGAAAGTTCTTAGAAAGAAAAGAAAAAAAATGTTGTACTAAAAAACTGTAATTTTAAAAATATATTAACACAAATTTCAGCTATTTTTTTAAGTAGTAGCTTGCACTTGTAAACTTTTTAATGAAAATACTCGTAATATACGCATTACATGATGAGGAATATAGAATTATGAAATGAGATTAAAAAAACCGTAAGAGAATCCAGGAAAAAAAAGAAATAAATAAATAGAAAATGAGTTATTATTATAATTAAAGGCAGTGCTTCAAATATGAATACTATTTTATGATTTGTTTTCATTTGACTTTCTAGATTGCAGCTTGGGTCCAAGCCAATGAAATATCGTCAGCCAAACTGAGAAAGACCCTTCTGTGCAACTGTGAACCCGACAAGTGTGTATGCGTCAAGGATGGAGAAAATACTGAAAGGCCAAATGGACACGTGTAAAGATTACATAATATTACAAATCATATTAATACTAACCGAACCATTCCAGCATTACTAACAATGACGTATAATTTAATAGACACGTTACAAGCGCGTAATGGATGGCACTTCAATTCCTAGATAGTTGTCTTTCTTGCATCTCTTTCTCACATAAATAGTTGCATGTACACAGTTTGATAAAAAAAATACACGGAATTAGTGTATATTTAAAAAATCTTTATTATTTATTCTTAATTTAAATATGTTTTTATTTATCACAAGAATTTGTTTTTTCTATTAATTTGTTGTCCTTTTATTTATTTACAGTCTAATTATTATCGAAAGTACATTAATACTAATAATAATAATAAAAAAGTGTATGTGTAGTCACTTTTTATTTTTTTCTTATTTATCATATTCTTGTCTTTGCTTTTTACAAAAGGTTAGAAATACACTATTATGTAATTGATATAAATACAAAAAAACACAAAAGCATGACATGTACGTGGGTATATATTTTATTTTGAATTTCAATCATTCTTCTTCTTCAGCCCTGTTCTCTTCACTGCTAGACAAAGGCCTAACGTCTCCAACGTCTCCATTCCTAACGTCTCCATTCCTTCATTTCACTCGCTTTTATCATCCACGCTTTACCGGCTATTGAGGCAATGTCGTTGGCTTATCTTTCTTGTGGCCTTCCAACACTTATTTTGTTTGCCCATGGTCTCCACTTTATTATGGGTGCCACCTGCCATCATTTTATTTCACCAAGTGTCCTGCCCGCTGTTATTTTTATTTTGCTGCACAATTCCTTATATCTACGACTCCGATTCGGTGCCTTATTTCTTCATTTCTTTTTCTGTCTCTTAGACATACACCGAGAATCTGTCTTTCCATGGATCGTTGCGTGCATTTTACTTTCTGGCTACTTTTGTGAATCATAGACATGGTTTCTAGTCCGTATCTCGTCACTGGTAATATATACGATTTAAAGACTTGTCTTTTTAAGCACTTAACGTTTTTGTGGCTACTTAATTTAAGATACATTTATGTATATTTTTACTATTATTTTTTGTCATTGAAATGTTGAACATGTGACGAGTTTATTCTAATATCATATTTAATTATTCTTATGTAATATATTTCTGTCCAACTCGGACTTTTACCTAAATGCGTTTTATCTGATAAAATAATTTCCCTTTAAAAGTAATCACCATCGCTTCGGCAGCGTTTTTGCTAATCCACAAAACATTTCTAGATCACAATTTTTGTTATGGCCTTCAGCTACGCCAGCGATTTGGTGTTTATCTCCTCTATGGTCACGAAATGTCGTCCTTTCATAGTCCTTTTCATCTTTTGAAACAGGTAAAAGCCGCAGGGGGGCAAGTCCGGTGAGTTCGGCGGCTGGTGCATCAATGCGGTCTGGTTTTATCAAAATGCCGGGAACTAGGCCACGAGGCGTGAGCAGGTGTCCACCATTTTTGCTCTGGAAAAATCTTGAAAATTCTCTTACCTCACCAAGACGCGTCTTATAGTTTGTTTGTCAAAAACCAACTACGCGGCCAAAATGGCCGAAAATTGACAGATTAATTTAAAATATGTGTACCAATCTAGAAAAAAAAACAGACTGTCACTAAGAGGTAGTTCAGTGGTTTTAAAAAAATATGTCTTTGTTAAAAGACTATCAAACTAAGCTTAAAAAAATGTGTTTCGTATCGTGATCTCAATGATTTTTTAAAGTTTTCGAATTTTGGAATTATTCCTCCCATGACTTCATGGGTTTTGCTGACATTTAAAAGTTACATTACATTATTATTATTACATTATTTTTTTGCACCACAATAGGCCAGGAGGCCTAATTACAGTGGTGAATTACATCACAGAGCACCCAGGCTTGAGAAAAATCACATTTTTAATTTTTGTGTTCTCATCTGGAATCGAACCCAGAACCTTCCGTGCGTGAGTCAAGCGTCTTGACCACTACACCACGGAGGCCGCCAAAGTTGAATCCTCTAGCGTCAAAATACACTAAAGGCTGAAAAAAATGGCTACTTGAAAACCGGGAATCGATTACAACTCCATGATTGGTTTGTTCACAAAAACTTGTATCGTAGTTCAAAGTAGTTAGTTTTTTCAATTTCATATTAAAACCGTTTTTATTAATTTTTCATACATTTTAAAGAATTTTTATAAAATGTTTTAATTTTTACCGCGTGTAAGAAAACAAATTTAGATGCAATTTCCCATAGCACTGACCTTCATTTAAATTCGAGATTAAAATATTTAACGAATTTTTTATCATACCTCGTATATCGTGATTTTGGATTTTTTAAGGATTAAGCAACATCAGGCTATATCTAAGATGGAGCTAGTATAGGAATAACGTGTCTATTAATCATACGTCAGTGATAATTAACACAATATGCTTTGTTAACTCAGTCATGTTATCACTTAATTTACTGGCATCGCATTATTATTGATGTTTTTGTACATAATCGTATTTTTTTACATAAAATTCTGTAGCAAAGTATTTTGATGCGAGGTATCAATCGAACTTCCTTGAAGATGCCTCATTAGGCGAAAGCGCTCAATTGTCAAACAAAAAAGTATTAAGCCGTTTCACCGTAGAGGTAGGCAGAGAGGATAGAACTTCACATCACTATATCTTTGCATACAGACCTCGCTTTCTTTACAATAATACATATTCTCATTCATGTGCGCCGATTGTTCCGTCTTTTTACACGATAATCTGAAAGTATTTCTTAGATTTAGTCAATCCAGAAAAAAACATAACTGCGTTCTTTTACACGACAAAAATAATTTGTAAAAAATCGAAGAAATACATACATTAAAACATAAGAAAAATTGTAAATATTTACCCCGCCTTATAAACTCTTCAAAATCCGCATTCCGTTTTCTTTTTACAAAATATTTTCCGTCTTTGATGAAATCTATCTATCAAAACCAAATAGTTTGAGTGATAACTCGCATTAAATTTATAAGTGAAAAATCACACTTTGTTATTAAACGTAAAAAAATATATAAACAATAAATAAAAAGATTGACGACACATTATAACATGAAAGAAGTCTTATGTCCATGGATTTGCTCCGACTTATTAGAAAAAAAAATATTTAGCCATGACCTTTCTAAAGTTTTCGCACTTTCCAAAAAAATAACATCTTAAAATTGCTTTACTTCAAATCAATCCATTATTCAAATTAATTGCAAAGGAGAGGTAAAAGATTTAGAAGGAAATATGGATGTCTCGGCATTTACAGGGCTTATGACATGTCATTAGCTTGTTTGAGGCCTATTCACACACTGTGTAACATTCACCATTCTGCCTATGTTTAAGCATCCACATTTCCTCAACTTTTCCACCTGTTTCACCTCTTTTACTTCACTTTTGCTTTTCTAACGTTTCATGCAACAGATGATTGAGTCATGCTGCATTTGGTGTTGCAATGTAGTGCCCTAAGTACCATCGTTGCGGATCGGGGTAAAGTGATATGAACTTTGTCTCAGCTGAGAAATCGGTCTTTCGAAAACAAAACTGAATTAAATTAAACTGTAAATTATATAAGAAATGATCATTCCTTATATAATTTACAGTTGATTCTGGACATAAGAGAAACGACTTTACATATATACATAGTAGTACATACATAATAGGAATAGCCTATTCCAATTATGTTACTATTCCTTCTATTCCGAATAGGAAACCTGGTAATGTTTGTAGACCTCTGTAAATGTAATCACGGATCTAAGAGAGACCTCATTAAAAGAGGAAAAATGTCCCGGTCCCCTGGGCCCTCTTATTTTCAGGTTTGGCTGTAATATAATTTTCATTTGTTTTAACATGCTGTAATTATTAACAAACGGCACTAAGACAATTTATTATTTTTTGTTATTTAATTAAGTGCGTATCATCACACTTAGGCAGATTCGGTAAAATTAATACAGGATTCTTTTATACCTCGCAATTGGATAATGTCAATTGACTTTCGAAACATAAATTCGTCGGATTAGAAAATGTTTCCAAATTCGAATACTTTACTTGCAAATAACATAACAATTTTTATTATTATAAATCTGTTGAAAGATGGCAAAACATGATGTCGTTTTTAGTACAAACCAATTTTTAAGTTTGATGGGCTTTTATAAATTGAAATTTTAGTTTACAAGCCTAATTCTGATTTAAGTAGATGCATTAAACATTTTTAATTTATTGAGGTTTTTTTTCACCACAACGTGTTTACACAAAGTGCTTACAAATTGCTGAAGAATTCAGTGATACTCGTATAATATAATAAATAACTGAGTATGCCTAAAAGCCGACATATCGTCATGGTTGTAGAACAACGACGCATGTTATATTCTTCAACTTTAAATTTTTATTTTAACACTTTCTGTCGCAACTTGATAAGTACAAAATTATATCCTTCGATTCTTGGGTTGAGTTTTTTTTTTTTTCTAGATCAAATATAAAAGAGAGTCAATTTCGCAATTTTCGCACATCCGTCATTGTTCTACGACCGTGACTAAATATTATATTTAGCCATCGTTCGACGGAATTAATGTTGTACTTTAACTTTTGTAATAACATACAATATGCCCAGTTTAGTAATAGTCCTTAATATTCATCCGAATTACGGATACGAATTTTGCATAGTAATATTTTTATCATATAGTTTTTATTCGTATCATGGTCTTTCAAATTGATTGCGTAATAAAAGTAAATTTGCAATAAGTAAATTAATCATACTGTAAAATGTTCTCTCAATTAGATGAAGTAGTTTTGTATTTGTTATTGATACTTTTTATACTTATTGTTGATTGATGCCTTTAATGAACAATTATTAATATAATATGCACAAGTAAATTGGTACATCAAACAATATGTACCGAAATACATTTAAAGTATTACAAAACCTCTAATTTATAAGAAATAAAAATATATATTTACATTTATCTTATATAAAATACAATCAATTATAAAATCAGAATTTATTCCAATTTGTTAAAAACAAATACGCATTTCATAATACCTTATCGTTTACTAACCCAACACCATTTTTGCACTAAATGTGAAACATTAGCCTTCATAATGTTTTTTTTAATGCTTCGCATTTTCACGCTTTTAAAAAGTTAGGTAGTAAATGATTTCAGCTTATTTTTTTTTTTCGAAATATATCAGTAAAACGTAAGTATTTTTTCAGTTACTAAAATATTTTTCAATTTTCAATCAGTTCATTGATAATTAATATGAATATGTATTTGATTCTGTCGCTTTCAGTAAGAATGTCCTACGTGTAAAACTAATTTGCTTTATATGAATATTAAAAATGAAATACCGAAAGCTTTACAATTTTCTCACTACTGTGTTAATCAACTATAATTTTTTAACGATAATTTTCATTTGTAAATTGCAAGATTCTTTTTTATGTTTAAAATAAATGTCAGTAAAACATTTTTTTTTTCATAAAAAGTCCACTGGCGTCCATAATAAATAGGACTTATAGAAAATAATAAGTATTTTATATCATGTTTATATTCCTCTAAATACTTTGATTTCTAGACTTTAACTAATTCTTTTTTCATTATGGCAGAACCATTTCCGTGGGAAGTTGCAAGGACAAATGCAGTCAGATAGGATTACCTGATACTCCAAAGGAAAAATACTAAAAGTATTTATTTTTTTGATAAGAGAAAGGACAAAAATATTAATCGAGTGTTTTAATGTGCATTGTAATTTAAAATGGTTGTGTTATGAGAAAATAACACATTAATAAAAAAAAAAAACCTTATTACTTTAAACTTAAACATATGTACATTAATCGGGTAAGTTATGACGGTATGTACTTAGTACAATAAATTACCTACATATTTATGTACCCCAGGTAGGTACATTTTCTAAAAAATAAATCTAATATTTACTTTTTTAAATATAACTAATATCTTAACGTATTAAAAATGTTATGAATATTTATTAAAATGAATAAACCTGATTATGCGCTTATCCTTCTTGAAAAAGATATCAAGAAAAGAATACTAGTTAAGTAACAATGAAAATGTTTCGTAGAAATTAAACACAACTAAAATGAGAATTCTGCGGGAACATGAATAATGAATTTTTAAAAAGTTTTCTTCGGAGCTTTTTATTTACTTTATTGTAATCCCTTTTCCCGACGAACCGTAACTCAAATAAGGTTTTTTTTTTAGTTTTAGACATTGTTTTGTAACGCAAAACCATGTTTTGTTGTAATTTCAAAATAACTGTTGTTTTGTTTTTTGTTTTATTTTTATAAGTTGCTGTCATAAAAATCAACGATTTTTTACAAAAATGACATTTACAAAAAAACGCATTATCGTTCGTCCAGTTCATTAGTCACAAAAGTCTGAAAAAACTAAATTTGAGAACCTATGCAGGTTTATGTGAAATTTTCATCTTTATCTGATGCACTCCTCAGATTACTGCAAAATGACAAAAAACTTCTACATAATAAAATGTAGAAGTTTCTTTCAAAATATTTAAAATATCCTAAATAGAGCAGAAATTATTTCCAATGTACGCAATCACTAAACATCCCATCTTTTGAAATAAAAATTGTGCTCTTTTTGTGATCATGATTTTTTTTTTTCACATTGCCCCTGTACTTGTAATTTAGAAGTGTATGAGTAATGAACTGGACAATCGAAATTGAGATGATTTTTATAAAAAAATAGCGCTGTATACAGTGCTATTTTTTTTTATGTAATAAAAATATTAAACAAGAACGTTCCCCTCGTTAAAATTTACATAATTTTGAATTTCTCGTAAGAATTCTCAATGTTGTGTTCTAAGTGACGCCATGTTTAAAAATCCCATTAGATTAAAAATTTAATACTCATAGAATGAGAAAATGAATTCTTTGTTTTTAAATTATTTTTCTCTGCTAATCTGTGATTTTGAAGGTTTGCCTTTAGCCTCAAAGGCCACAACATGTTTTAGAAACTTAATTAACCTAAAAGTGTAGTCGCTATTGTATTAGAATTAATGAACTAGAAGCACTTAAGTAGGTTCATAAATAATTGAATTATACAAGACTTTACATTCCAAAATATTTCAGTCTCAAAGACTTAAAAATTATAATTTATATTAATCAAAAATGTATATTGTTTTCATTTCAATCTAATATTGTGTTGTTAGTCTATTACCATAAATATATCAATTATTTATTTAAAAAGTGTGTTTTATTGATCAGGTAATTTAGTTTTTATAATGAGAAACAATCTACATAAAAAAGTGATAGACATGATAAATTGTCAAAATGAATTATTTCAATATACTTAATATAAATTAGTATTAAAAGAATAATTGTAAATTTGGTGATCCAACCAATTCAACTTCCATGGGGTCATCCAAAAAAGACAATATATATAATTTATTTATTAAGGAAATCATACAATCTTTAAATATATCCAAGGTACAGAAGAACAATTAAAAAATTAAGACCAATTACAGATTTCACACTCATTTATTATGAATGCACGAGGAGAGGGGAAAAATAATTGAATTCTAAAAAAGTTAAATTATGAATATTAAATAAAAAATACATAAAGGGAGAAGACATTGTATAGCTCCAACTCTACTTTCCTCCCTCTCCCTCTGCTTCCATAAACATTTATATTTCTTTGTAAAAATTAACATACAACAATAATTAATTAGATGCAGGTAGTAGATGTACAAATGAATAAGTACAAACTAAGAGTTGAAATCAAAAGTTAAAATTAATATCAAAAGTAAAATTTAAAATTAAAAGTTTAAATTAAGAATTAAAAATTAATTAGTTTAAATTGAAAGAAAAATTAAAAGTCAAATTAAAATATAAAAAATTATTTCAACAGAGAGGGAAAATTTTTTGAGAAGGGAATATGGAAGTCTAGGCATTTACAGGGCTTATGACCTGTCATTGGCTGGTTTAAGTGGCCACTTTACACACTGTGTAACATTCACCATTCTGCCCAAGTTTGAACATCCACATTTCCTCAACTCTTCCATCTGTTGACTTTTGTGAAGTAAAAGAGCTGAAACCTTTATCACGTGGGTGAGATTCATCCGGCTGAACCAAATCACCTACTAGGCAACGCCTGAAAACAACTTTTCAATTTTTATACTTCTTCTTTTACCAGGTAGTGATAAAGGTTTCAGGTAGGGATATAGGTAGTCTTTTACGTGATAAAGGTTTCAGCTCTTTTACTTCACAAAAGTCAACAGATGGAAGAGTTGAGGAAATGTGGATGTTCAAACTTGGGCAGAATGGTGAATGTTACACAGTGTGTAAAGTGGTCACTTAAACCAGCCAATGACAGGTCATAAGCCCTGTAAATGCCTAGACTTCCATATTCCCTTCTCAAAAAAATTTCCCTCTCTGTTGAAATAAATTTAAATATGAACAACTCCCTAGAGAGGAAATCCAGCCAGTCTGCAAGCATTTGAACATAATCAAACATTGTTGAATTACTACCTGGTAAAAGAAGAAGTATAAAAATTGAAAAGTTGTTTTCAGGCGTTGCCTAGTAGGTGATTTGGTTCAGCCGGATGAATCTCACCCACGTGATAAAGGTTTCAGCTCTTTTACTTCACAAAAGTCAACAGATGGAAGAGTTGAGGAAATGTGGATGTTCAAACTTGGGCAGAATGGTGAATATTACACAGTGTGTAAAGTGGCCACTTAAACCAGCCAATGACAGGTCATAAGCCCTGTAAATGACTAGACTTCCATATTCCCTTCTCAAAAAAATTTCCCTCTCTATTGAAATAAATTTAAATATGAACAACTCCCTAGGGAGGAAATCCAGCCTGTCTGCAAGCATTTGAACATAATCAAACATTGTTAAAATATAAAAGTCAAGCAGGAGATAAATTATAAATGTCTAACAGGTATAATATAATTTAATATTAGGTCTTATAATTTATTTTATAGTGAATCAAATAATATGAGCAAATAAAATACAGACCGCTTTTATACAACTCGTTAACAGTGTTATTTAAAAAATAAATATATTTATAGAAAACTACTTTACAAACCAAATACATAATTGTGTTGAGAATATTTGGTATGAATAAGTAATGAATCGAAAATATAATCTTTGACTTAATAGTCATTGTTATGCCTAGAGTTCGCTTCCACACGATATGTCAATAATTTATTTACCATTTAGTAAAGTTGATATTTTTACACGTAGAATGTGCAATAAAACATAAAAATTCAATACAGCTTGTTAAAATAGTCGTTCTGAAATTAAAATGTTGCATTTTGTGGTTCTAATTGTCGCTATTTTATACGTGTTTTGGGATGTAAACTATTTTTTAAGAACAAGTTTAACAGTTGCGCTTGGAAGATTGTTGAATGAAAAATGCAAATCAAATGACGCTACATATATTTACGGTAAGTGGAAATCCTTAAACCTTTCATCCCGGGTGTTCACTTAAATATGCACAAATTTTAAGATTTTACTCACGTAACTACCTTTATTTAAAACCGGGCAGATTACTGGTATCCGCAAGTACATCTCTTTTTTCTGCCTATATTGATAGTCGATATTATACAGATAATTTCGTTTTTAAGTTTTACACCTGTCTTTTGCCTGGTTTACTTTTTGTAGCGAATTCCCGAATTCCTGTAGTTCTTTTAAATAATGTTTATATCAAGTTTAAAATGTATTTCATTAGAATTAAACTAATTGGAATGAATACATATATAAGTATTGTAAGAAAATTAAACACGTTTTTTAAACGACGCCGGCAATTTATTATCAATTAGAGAAGAACCAGTGTTCGTTAAAAATCAACGATAATATTTTTTTTAAATATAAATAATTTTAAACATACTGAAAACGTAAAAATCTTTTGAAACATGCGGAACACAAAATATTTTTTACGTTCACGAGAATAAATTCAGGTGTCTCTCAGAAAGGATTAAAAGAACACAGTTAGAAAGTTCAGTGTTTTTATTTTATTTGTTAATTTACTATAAAACTTAGCCATTTTTTTTTTTATTAAAAAATTGTATTATTTCTTAAAAAATGGTTTGAAAATTAGTTAAAGTTTTAGTTTCGTCATTTTGAAATTACTCCGCGTGTGACGTCTCAAGTTCTCATCGATGAGGTTTTGGAGAATCGGCTTTCCGATAACCGTAAATCTACCACAAGACTATCATTGGTTGATTTTGGAGAGCTACTAACAGCATTCAAAATACTTCCCTTTTATTAAAATCATTTTTATGATTTTTTCATTCATTTTCGAGAAACTTCGCCATACTAGTTAAATATTCTAAATTTTACCGCGCGCTAGAAAACATTTTTCTATATCCCGTTTGCTGGTAGCATTGAACTTCCTCACTGTTAAGATTTCATATCCTTTTAATCCAATAATATCAAAATCAATATTTCTACCATTTCGTCAAAGGCTTTGTGACTATTTTTCTGCTTAATACTCTGATCACTGTCTTAAAAATTAAGGTGATTGATGGTAATTTTAAAATTTCTAATATTAAAAACCCGTCTACAAAAATACATAAAAATAATGAAACTGGATTTTTTAGGTTTTTGTACTACCAACGATGTTGACATATTTCTTCGTCATATGAATAATGCTCGTTTTCTAAGAGAATTCGATTTTGCTCGCTTCCATTTTTATGACCGTTCAGGCATTTGGCATAACATGAAGATTTGTAATGGTCGTTCACTTCAAGGGGCATCGAATATTAGATACAGAAGAACCATACCGATTTTCACAGCTTACAAAATTGAAACAAAGGTAATTTGTAATAATATGAAAAAAATAATTTCAGATTAAATTTTTCCGAAACTCCTGGATGTAGGTTCTGCAGTGCAGATGATGAAACACATATACACATTATATGTGATGCTTTATCATTATATCATTAAAAAAATCGCATCCTCGGTGGAACATCGGTTAAACCTGAATGTAAGGGCACTGACCCCTATCTAATAGCCCATTACTTTAAGGACTTGGGTTTAGAGGAGATTTGGCAATATGAGAATACTCGCCCCCTACTCAGCAGATAGGCTTTTTAACTCTAAAAGACTGTGGTAAATAATCCCTTTGCGCGAGGTGATGTAACATCATGTTACATGTAAAAGACGGAATATTCCAAGGTTAAGACATTTGAAATAAAATAAAAACATATGGAGACTTACTGTTTAATTATTCTTTTTCCATAATTTATGCAAATAAACAAAAAAAATAGCTCTGTTATGGCAAAATAAATTTAAAAAATCATAAATACCCCGCTCATGTTACGCGCGTGCGTCATCAACTGATTGAAAACTGAATCTGTTTTACACAACACCTGTCACAGCGTCTCTGTCTTCCTTGTTATGAGTTCTATCTTCGCGCTCTCTCTTATACAGATGTGTTGCTGAATCAGCGAACATTCATTCTTAGCGTAGCAAGGATAAATATTACGTCAGGGGCTTATTTAGCACTAACCCCCAGTAAAAAATGACTATTGTAATTTGTAAAATATGATTTCGAAGAAATGTACAACTTGATTATAAATAATTATTATGATCTCTTCCCTATGCGTACCTGGTGGTGCATATAAAACTACATTGGGGCACCAATCACAGCGTATTTTGATCATTAGCTGCTTGGCAGAAAGGGCAGTTTAGTATTATATACTTTTATTCGGTTTAGTCATAACTAGTTCGAATGTTTTCTGTGTTTTTTGCAGGTAACAATTTTACAGGTAATAATTTTTATATTCCCTTTTCGTGGTGAAATAAATAACGTGTTTGGCTACTATCCTTTAGGTCATGGGTTCGATCCTCGATAATGTCTAAATTCTAAATGAAATGTTTTTTAGTGTAATATTCCATAGTTATTGTGTAGTAGATATTGTAGATTTATATATATGACTCCAGTACCTCGGAATCTGCCGGAAGTTCCTTGGCAGACAGGTGACGCGGCTTGGACACAGTTATGTAGGCACCCGTGAGTGCAATCGGGGGCAGCCTCTGGCTGCTCAGGAGGGTCCTGTGGACGCCACTTGATGCACGATGAACCCAAACTCTAGCAGCATATTTATGTCAATTAGGCGATGTTTACTCCTTGATATACTTGAGAGTGGTTAATTTGGGGATATTTATTCTTTCAATGCGACAAATTTTTGCTTCATATGGCTACACTGATGATAAAACGTCAAAAAATGTGAACACGTGAAATCAAACATGATGATTTTCATTTAGAACTTTATTGCGACCTTAAGCATTACCCAAAACACTTGACAACTTTAAATTGACCAAACCCTATTAGATTTATTTCCACATTGAAGCAGTTTTATACATCATTTGACGTTTCATCATCAGTGTGGACATTGATATATGAAGTAATCGTATTGAAAAAATAATAATCTTCAAATTAATCACTCTATAGGGGTTAGAGAAGATTAAAAATACCACCACTGGTAGCTCTTCTCACCCTTCGTACCTTCATTCAAGCAAGGATGCCTTCGACATGACATGAGCCAAACAATCTTAAAGTGTCCGAGGAAATCCAAGATTTATTTATTTAGATAGATTATATACATCTATATTAATGTTTAATACACGTTATATTACATTAATTTTTATATTGTTCACAAGTATAGGTGTTTAAAGTATGTGAGGCCTCATACACATGCATCGATTTGTGTTAATAATATATTTATTTTTTGCAGTTAATTTACTGGGATGACAAAGCGCTTTACTTTGAACAAAAGTTTATCACACTTGGAGACCAATTTATCAGAGCTATTCTTCTGTCAAAACAAAATGTTTTAAACATGAAAGTCGAATCCTTATTCGAAGGAATAGAAGGCTATGAGAATAAACCGTCATGCCCCCCGGAACTATCACTCTGGTTGGATTCTATAGATGTATTAAACGCTAAACTAAGGAAAAAATATTAATAAAGTTGAAAAATAATCACAAAATAAACAACAACAGAAATTGCGAACGGGATAATGGAAGTAAGGACATTTACAGAGCTTATAAACCATTGGCTGGTTATAACTTTATTGCTGTTAACATTACCAATTGTGTAACATTCCCAATTCTGACTGTTTCCCTAATTCTTCCATCTTTGTTTTATATACTACCTACTTTATTATTGTCATCTTCTTTAGGAGTGCAATGCAGTCATTTTCTGGAAACATTTAAACATTCTCGAAAAATATAAATTTTACTTGTGTAATTTTTAGCTAAAAAATACATAAATTTATCTCGAAGTAACGTGTCATAAAATCGACATTATATAATTATTTTTATTTGAACAATAACATTTTTTGTACAAATTTATTGATTATTTTAAAGATTGTTTGTGTCCGTGGTAGTGTTGTGAACTCGATCTTCGTTGATCCACAAGTTGTTGTCCATTTTCTAACATAATGAATTAATATTGACTGAAAATAGTCTTAAAAATATTTTGAATGAAACACTAAAAAAAACTATATTTTGAGTTCGTCCAAATTTTTGTAGGCAATGTCTGGATTCAACCCCCTTGGAAGTATATAATATTTTCAAATATATTTGATTTGATTTTAATGTGATATTTTTAATTTGATATAAACAATGATTTTGTAAACTTTTTTCAATTATAAAATTAATTCGCCAGTGACGTCATAATTTCTAATCGGCGAGTTCTGATAATTGGTGAGTTAGCTTCCTGGAAATCGGAAATCTACCATAACATTCTGTCATTGGTTGATTCGGAAGACTTGTGACGTAATTCAAAGCTGTTAATTTTTAAATATATTTTCGAGATACTTTGCGGTACAAGCGTACACTCGGTTTACAATTAAATGCTTTAATTTTTACCGCGTGTAAAAAAACATTTTTAATGTCCGATTTCCCGTAGCACTTAAGTTCCTCATTAGACAGTAGTTATATTTAAGTAAGTAGGTAGAGCAGTAATTTAAAACAGGCATTTCTTCTTTATCGAAATACCTCTATTTAATTATGTAAATACCAGTATCATGTGTGTAACTCAGTTGTTAGTAGACCTAACACCAACTTTAAATTGAATAAAATACTTACGCGATGAATGGTATTTGTGTAGGTCCATTTTTTCTTTCTTCTTTTTCCGCATCACCAAACGCCTCCAGGAGACCCTATCGCTAGCCAGAACTTTCACCACGCTTATCGTCCCCGCATCCATTAGTTTCGCCGAATAAAGCCAAAAGATCGTCATCAACGGTCTTCCAGAATGGCATTGAGGGGAGATCCAAGCCCACCATTCACCCGCAGCTGTTATAGAGTCCTGTGGAACTCTCTGTCAGCATGCATAGAGAAAAGTTATTATAAATATTCCCAAGGAATACAAACTCTATGCAGATTAAGGAGGGGGGAGGAAGATGTATGGACATAGGCCAACACGTCCCCCCCCCAGGATCCCCTCAATGCCTCTGTTTATTATTTAAAAAATATGTATTTATACAAACAACTTACATAAATAAACGTATCCAAATACACAAAAACAATTTCTTAAAACTATAGTAGCACAACAAACATAACACACCAGACATAAGTAAAAACACGGATATTTACAATGAGAGAACGGCTTTGAATAAAGAAGGACTCCCTGGGTGGTCAGAGGCAGAGGATCCTAATACCACCCCCGTAAGGGGAGGACAGCTTACCCTTACGGGGAGGACAGCTTACCCACCACATACCGCACACCGCATCTGAGGACATAAGTCTCCTTGGCGGTGCCCACATACACGGAAAATTGGTCGTTGTCAAACGAGAAAAGCTGCCCGAAGGAGCTCTCTGAAATCTGGTAGCCTTAGCATCTTTGTGCTGAAAGAAAGTAATCCAGAAGTACATAATATGTACTTCATTGGATTGAGAAGAGAGGGAAGTGAATTCTTCACTGACTGGGATTAAATTGATTGGACATGATCAATTCGCCGAAATGATTACAAAACTTTTTAAAAGCCTTGAAATTCTTTTTAAAAGCCACCAGATCTGTATATCCAACAGGAGCTATAACAGGGCCACGGATAGTAG
The DNA here is from genome assembly GCF_059751315.1 of Micrasema longulum. Lineage (NCBI taxonomy): Eukaryota > Metazoa > Arthropoda > Insecta > Trichoptera > Brachycentridae > Micrasema > Micrasema longulum. Next base: position 131,866 of record NW_028278433.1, read on the forward strand.
CGAGAAGCTCCATTCGGTAATCATAGAGAAGGGGAAAGGGACAAGAACACAGGATGTGTTCAAAAGATTGGTTAGGATATCCGCAGCAGCACGAAGGGGAGTCAACAATATTAAAAACAAATAATTTTTGATTAAATTTACCATGACCTGATAAAAACTGCGTAGTCCAGTAATCGGGGATAACCCAAGAAGATTCTAAGCGCTGACGGATTGAAGGGAAAAAAAGAAAGGTAACCCTCCCTGAAGAGGAAGATTCCCATCGCGATTGCCAAGCATTAAGAAGAGCATTTAAAGTCATTTTTTTAATATTTGATTGAGACATTCGTTCAGTTGGGAGTAGACGGACGCCACCAATAACAGAGGAACGCCTTCTTTTTAGGTGGAAATTTGCAGATCGTCGCTGAACCTCCAGATCTAAAGGAAACAAGCCCGTTAGAACCGGGAGTGCATCCGTTGAGCATGTCCTATATGCTCTAGAAAGAGCCAGAAGAGGTTACGTAAGGGGAGGACAAATCAAAAGAACGTGTGCGTTCCGCTCGGAAGGAAGCACAGTCTAAACTGAATGAGCATCCCACAAGAACAGTTGTCTGTCCCACCATATTTCACCCACCTAGGCGTCCGCGCATCTGAGGAGCTACCAACGCGATATCCAGATACCTTCCAGAATGGCAGGAGCCCGCAGTTGTGAAGATGAGGCAATTTGGGTCAATGCTCTTCTGAGGTATCCGCAGCACGTGCCAAAGAGAAGTCCACCGCTGTACTCGCAAGGTGCTCGTTATAGGAGGCTGCTGCGTCCGTTCTCGGACTTAATTGTTGGTAATAAAATATAACCACCTTATACGAATATGCATTCTCCTCAAGCATATAATATACTCTTAAAACTCAGAAGTTTGGTAAGGTGCCAGGATTCACACCAATATGTAATACATAATATACATACGAGTAGGTAGTGAATTTATTCAAGAGTTGAATAATCAGCAATTCGTTTTGACCGAGTATAGTTCTAGAGTCTATAGTTGGCCTCGTGGTGTATAGTTGACGTCTTGGGTTCGATTCCCGATATGGTTGACATGAAATATTCATTTAAAAAGGTGTTTTTACACTAGAATATTTCACAGCTCCTGGACTGGTACCTGAAGCGTAAGACTGATAATCTTACCTTCATGTAACAAAAATGAAAAGATACACTGCGATTTGTGTACCAATGCAGTGTAAAACTGAATCGCGGTAACGATTTAAATAGATAAAAATTTTAAAAATTTCACAGTAACGATTTTAGGTATATAAACATAAACATAATAATGTATATTATATTTTACGTCGCGGTACCTACATAAAATATATATATTTAATTTACAACCAAACATAAACCCACACCAATTATTAGCTATTTTATATAGGGAGGGTCCGATGTCTTGCAGGGTACCCGCTGGCACAGCGCGGGTTTAAGCTGTGTAACTCGGTTATAAGTTTAAACTATGCCCTGTCTGCGTAATCTATAAGTGTGAACGCACTGCAATTAATTATATGAATCATACACATATATAATTTATTTATTTAACCTTTTACATAATTACAATAAAACAATTGAAAAAAAATACAACAATATACAGCATAATATAAAAAATAACAAAAACATCGAAAAAACTATACAAAAGTAAACAATATAAAAAAAATTACATCTGTTACAAATATAAATATTTACCTATATAAAAGAAATGTAAATTAAAGAAAATAGTGGGTAGTTTTTTTTTAAAAAAGAGGAAGAGAAGAAAAAAAAAGTGGTTTAAAAGGAAAGTAAAAGCTAATTTATATTCAATACGTCACACAGTAATTTCTTTCTCTTAATTCCGTAGAATTAAGAATAGTCCAGAAACCGCATACGCACATCAAACAGAAGGCGACTAAACCACTCAAAAATGAGTATGTTTACGTTTTGACCCATTAGTTTCTTTGTAGACGTCGCTCAGTACGCAACTCTTGATTTTAATTCAACCATGCCGTGTTGTGTCCCTTTAAAGTGAAAAAATACTGCTAGGATCTTAAAGAAACAGGATGCAATCACATTTTATGTGTAATTAGCAAATTAATGTGTATGTAACAAATGCATTACTTAAATTTTTTATTATTTTTCCATCTGTCAGATTGTCGAAGAAACAAAATGAATATTTCGTTAGTGTTGCCAGGATAGTAATTTTTTTACCCTACTTTGCTCATCTAATGAGAGAACTAATGCAAATTGGATCTCGGATTAAACAACTTTATCGTAGACATTTGACCGACATTATCTTTAAATATCAAATATTATTCAACATGATATAAACATATCCGTTTTATGTAAAATGAAATTTATTTTTTATTTTAAGTTCAAAGTTCATGAATTAAATTACTCTTATTAAATGACGCTTTACTTGTCTACTCTGTTGTGTCAATCAATATTTCCGCGTGCACACTAAAATTTTTGAGAAATTAACAGATTGCTTTTTTTTACCTTACATTTGTGTTATAATTATATTTGTTCCCATCGTGCAACATTACGCGGCGGCATCACGAATGCGCACGGCGAAAGTGAGGCAAAGTGAGGGAATTATTGGACACAGTCCGATGTATTCAAATATTATTCTACGCTTCTTCTGGACTATTCTTAATTCTATGCTTAACTCATAAACTCCACAAAATGACAAAAACCCGTTTACACCGGCAAAACATCATTAGAGAAAAAAAAATCGGAACAATACAATTAGGTAGGTACAAATGCCAATGTAAAAATAAGGTAGTCAATTTAACACGGTTTTGATTTTGATTTATATTTTTAATTGTGTTGGTTGCTTTGAATTTGATGTTTGAACTCGTAAATCATCAGTTATAAACGTATGCTCGTGACCTATTTGCAAGGTCATGGATAAATACAAAATGACTATCCGTGACCAGTGGTTTTAACATTGAGGTGCGAGTCAGGTAAATTGAAATAATTACAATGGAACTAAAAAAATAATACTTTTCAAAAGTGAAAAGCGGTACATAGTAAAAAGTAGATAAATATGAGAATGAAATACCAGTGTACGAAAGTTAGACTGAATCTATACGGTTCCATTATGAGTAATTATGCGCTACTGCTGTAGAGCCTCCCATACGGACAAAAATCGTTCTAGGATTATCAATCCCGAATTTAGCTATAGTTTACAGCAAAACAATGGGGCGTAGGTACTCAGGTCGAGAATCGCAAGCACAGCGATAAAACCGTTCGTTACACGTTTGTTAAACCAAAAACCAAATTTTAAAAATGCAGCGCTTTTGTTTTATGCAGTAGTGCGAAATGCCGTCTCTACAGTTCGTGACGCCGGGGCGCTTTGTTTAGACGGGGTCTACGTTCAAAGCGCACGGAAGGAATGCGGTAATGTGTTTTGATGGTTAAAAATTGGCGCCTTAATATTCAAGAATATAATATATTAAAGGTAATTTTTGTATATACTGGATAGCATCACAACACATTATCGCATTTATTCCGTGCGCCATGAACGTAGACCCCGACTAAAGATATTCAGTATTTACTCATAAAAATCTATAATGAGATGGGTAGATGATGCATATCAAACTAATGTTTCTTACATAATTTATTATTATTAGAAGTGTACCTCCCTATTATAATGGAATAGAGAAATGAAATTTGCAACAGGTCTATAACAATATGAGATAAGTATCTCACTATTTTTATTCCATATATTATCGTGTCATCAAAAATATGGATTTTGATTTTGAAAATACAACTACAACCTGAAAATTTTTTAAGGCCTTATGAAAATATTTATTTTTCAGTTTTTCATTGCAATATTTCATAGTCCCTTGATTGGCGCTTAAAGGATAACTCTGATTATTTTGTTTTCGTGGATTCATATTATAAAATAATTGCAGATATGCTACGTAGGGTATAGTCCCGTAGGTGGTGTCCCGGACTCCAGATCATGAGAACCCCACTCTGACACATTTGTTTTTCATTTTCTAACACACTTCGATTTAAAAAAAATGGAAGCGCAGTTGAAATATGTGAATACATTGCCTTATAATGCATAATATAAGGTGCAAATAAACAATAATAATGAATAATTTCACAACGAGGGGTACCAAGGTACAAAATAAATAAATAGGTCTTATAGAACAATAATGACTAAAGATAATTACAGTATGTAAAAATATTCATTTTTGTAAATATGTGTAAGAATGGTGATTATTGTATCTTATTTTTGTTATCAATTTATTATTATCAATTTGTTACAATCAATAGCAATAACATTTTTGTCCTACAACTAAACACGTTGGCAGGTACATATTTTTTTGAAGATATCAAAATCAGTTATTGATTATTTGAAGTCAGTCTTTACCGCAAAAATAAAATGTTAGACAGAGTAGGTTTATATTATTATTGACCGACATAGTGCAAAATGATAATATTATTTCAATTAAAATTCATAAACAAAACAGACATAAAAAACACTTCGAGAATCTTCTGCTAAAGTTGTCGTTTCGGAAGAACCGGAAAAGTAGGTATCTGAAATACTTAGCACTTTTGATTAAAAAATATTAAACGAAATAACGAAACACAATTTAATTTTACATTTACTTGCAGAACGACGTTTGCTATTGAACCACAGACTACAGATATCTTTATTGAACGAGCAGTTGTTTATGGTGATTGTGAATATTGTGATCGGTAGATTCAGGTGTGGGTGTGTGTGTGTGTGTGGGGGGGATTTTGAATGTGTGTATTTGGCAAATTTCTCCTGTCAACTTCTTGAAATTGGAAAGTTGCTAAGTTAGTTTTATTGGTTATAATTCGCCAATTTTTTACTGGATAACACAGTGTATTTTCTTCGAACATTTAAAAGTTTATATATTATATTATAGTCTCTACTGATATCAAGATGCTGTGCTTTATATCTGTAATTATCACTCTTCTCTACATGTTTTGGGATGTAAACTACTTTATAAGAATTGCTATAACCATTGGTCTCGGAAGATTACTCGATAAGAAAAAGAAATTGAATGAAGCCACTACTATTTACGGTAATTCAAATGTTTTTATTTTAATATTTTATTTAACTCCATCAAGACATGCATGCATTAATTTGTCAAAACACAAAAAATATGTATCAAAAATCCAGTCACAATAAGTGATGGACAGTAATTTTTAGACCTCAATCAAAAAAATATTTTTAACTAATACGGTTTTAAATTACAGGTACACATGTCTTATTTAATTAGCGTTAAATGTGTTTACTTACTAAATATGTATCTACCCATGATTGCAGGGGCTTTATATTAATTTATTATAATTATTCACTTGACTTTTGACATTTGCGTATCTTTTTTAATAATTACCTATTCAAATCTTAGTTATTTGTTAGCTGGCATTACTCATTTATCATTTTCTAAAGAAACTAATTTTGACTGCAGTTATTATGTACATTGGATGAATTCTCCACTGCTACCTGATTGTGTACATCTTTCTATCACTGCTCATTTAAGAAGTTTTAGGAAGAGTTTAAACATATCCTATCAATATCAGTATTAAAAGTTGGCTATAATAAGCTATCTTGTAGGTAAAAAAAACTTACAGCATAGTTAAATGGCTTCCTATCAGATTATCAATATGTTTGAATACTAAATCAATTTTAGTTACAACTTTCGAAAAAAAATCTAGGAGAAATGTAGATAAAAAACTAATTTTTAATTATTTACCTACTGTAAATTTACATCCATAATCCAAAACTGTGAGCATGTTCTTTACCAATACACGAAGCTTCTTCTTCTTATCAGTCCGATTCTCTCCACTGCTGGATGACTCTTCCAAATTTTTCCATGTTTTTCTGTCCTGGGCACTCTGTTTCCACCCATGGCCCACGAGTTCGACGTCATCGTCAGTCCAGCTCCTTTGCGGTCTCCCTACTTTCCTTTTATTTTCATAGGGTCTCCAGTTTAGTATTTTGGGGGTCCACCTATCGACTTCTTGTCTCGCCACATGACCCACCCACTGCCATTTTTGTCTTCCCACTCTTTCTGCGATATCGGTAACCTTTGTACGGCGTCTTATCTCCTCGTTTCTTATTCGGTCTCTTAAGGAGACGCCCAACATTTGTCTTTCCAAAGATCGCTGAGTGCACTTAATTTTGTGAACACTTCTAGCAGTGAGTGACATGGTTTCAAGACCGTATGTTGCCACCGGCAGAACACAAGAGTTGTAGACTTTGGCCTTCAAATTATTTGGGATTTCCTTATTTCTGAAAATGTGTTTCAGCTTTCCAAACGCAGCCCAACTTAACCCGATTCGTCTAGGCAGTTTCGCAGATTAATTCAATTTTCCCATTTTGATTTTGTGCCCAAGGTAAATGTACTCGTCAACAGCACCGATAGTTTTACTTCCGGCACATATGTTGCTAGGTATTGGATTCGAAATCTTGGTTTTGTCTATATTCATTTCCAGACCGATCTTTCTAGAGGCTTCGAATAATTCTTTTACCATAGATTCCAGTTCATTTACCTCTTCCTTTATTATTACTATATCGTCTGTAAAATGGAGGTGATTTAGATACTTGCCATCTACACAAAGCATCAGAAACAATTAGATATTTTCTTACTTTAAAAAGCAAGTAATAATTTGCAAAATATTGGTTGAAAAAACTACTAAAAAAAAAAAAATTGAAAAATCTATTTATGAACATTCAAGTTATAAATTTAATGACGACCAATCGTTTAATGAGGAAGTTCAGTGGTTTATTTTTATTTTTTGGTGTAGTGTTATCTTTACAATATTTTAAAGTTTTGTAATTTTTTTATTTCTCCGCGCATTACATCGCTAGTTCTCTTCGATGATTTGTCTTGATTGGAGGGTCGGCTTCCCGTAAGCCGGAAATCTATCACAACACTATAAGTTGATTTTGATTAATTTGTTTCTAAGTTTTAGAGAAACTTCGCCATACAATTAAATGCTCTAATTTTTACCGTATGTAAAAAAACATTTTTGTATTCAATTTCTCGTATCACTGAACTTTCTCATTATTATAGCTACATTTGTCGTCACTCTTCTTAATTTATATTGTAGTGTTTATTTGTTACCTGTGTCAATAATGTTGTACCTTTTTTTAAGGCTTTTGCACTACCAATGATGTTGATATTTTCCTGCGTCACATGAATAATGCTCGCTATATAAGGGAACTGGATTTTGCTCGCTTCCATTTCTATGACCGTACTGGCATCTACGCAAATGTTAAAGCCGCTAAAGGTCATGCACTCCAGGGAGCCTCAAGTGTTCGGTACAGGAGAACTATACCAATCTTCACAGCTTACAAAATTGAAACAAGGGTAATCAAATTAACTATAATGAAGTTTTAATTGATAGAAAAGTGCAAACCACTTGAAAATGAAAATAGATATTTCTGCTTTTTTGCTTTACATGAATTAGCAGAGAAAGCACTCCCCCCACGCTCTTTAAACTATTTTAAAATTCCGCTACTTTTTCTAATTTAAATCCATGAGCTGTGATTTTAATTGAATTTAACGTACATTGTATCTTTCGCTGTGAGTTTCTTAAAAATCAGCAGGTGGAAGAAGTGGAGATATTAGGATTTTAAACATGGGTAGATTGATGAATATAACACAGTGTGTCAAGTTCTATAAATGTCCAGGATTATATATTACCTTCTCAAAGAGGTTCTCCATTTCTGTTGAAATATATTATGTCCATGCTAGTTTTTAGCCCTTTCACTGTCTCCATGGTTCCATCTAAACTATTCAATATTCTGAAACAAATAGTTTTAATACATCTCTATATAATATTACTATAGTTTTTAAATGCAATACGCAGAGAAAAAATAATGTCTTCAAGATAACTTTGGAAATTTGTAGTTTTGAATATTGCCTAAAAAAGAGTAGCTTTTCCAAAAAATGGTAAATTAAGGAAAACAACATACAGTACCCTGCAGTTAATGAAGTACATCAGGCTTAAGAAAGAGACTGCCGACTTTGCAGAGTGTCGTCTCTGTCGCACGAGTCCGATATCTGTATCTGACAAAGACGACGCTCTACAAAGCCGAAGTTAGTCGATTAGGCCAGCAGTCTCTTTCTTAAGCCCGATGTACTTTATTTAATGCCGGGCACTGTATGTCCCGAGAAACTATCTGCCTTAGAATATAGTTACATTAGACACCATGCACAATGTCCCTGGTTCGATTCCTAAGTATGACAAGCGCCAACATAAAATATTATTTTGATTGGCACTTGTCAGACTTAGGAATCGAACCAGGAACATTTTTAAATTTATTAAAATTCTTAAATTTATTTAAATGTACTTTATAATGATGACACTGCACATTTTTTAACAACTACTGTTAATGATGATTCTGTAAAAAAAATATTATGCAACTGTTTTATTCTTGTGAACAACAAAAAATACATTTTATAGATTAGTAATTTTTATTACCAGGTAAAGTTCACCTAGTAACAAAGGTTATTAGTATAAATTAGCATAATGAGGTTTTAATCAATATATTTATTTTGCAGTTAATTTACTGGGATGACAAAGCAATTTACCTTGAACAGAAGTTTATCACTTTGGGAGATAAATTTATCAGGGCTGTTGTTTTATCAAAGCAGAACATTTTAGAGATAAAAGTTGATACACTATTTAAGGGGATTGGAGGATATGATACTAAACCACCTTGTCCACAAGAATTATCTCTATGGTTGGAGTCCATTGAAGTATCAAGCGCCAAACTAAGGAAAAAAGACTGAAGAAATTGAATGTTATGTTTTTCTAAATGAGTAGTGCTCAAATAAAATATCAAATAGTAACTACTTAATAGAATATATAAATACAGTAAAAAATATCGTATTGGTGTTAGTAAAAAAAACTGTTTTTTCTAAAACTTAAAATCTGACTTTAAAATTCCATTGTTTCATAATTTAAAATCTTCATAAAAAATCAACAGTTGAATTTAGTCAAAAAGTGTCCTAATTTATTTTAGAATACATATTGGTATTGTATTTTATAAGGTTGTGGATTGATTTATTTCACTTTTTTATTTATTTATTATGCATACTCGATAGGTTTGTATATACATAGCATAAGTTTTATATTTTAATGATTACTAATAAAATATTTTAACTACTTTTTCAACATTCCATTATTTAATTTTCTATGCATTTTGAGTTTTCCATTATTTAATTTCCTATGCATTTTAAGTTTTACGGTAATTAACAAATAATTCAACAAGGAAAGAAAATTACACTGGTTTGCGATCCCATGGCTAGTGTCAAGGCTCGCAAACCAGATGTCTGAGGTTTAGATCCCCCTACCACAACCCGATTCCCGTTTTCTAATGGATGGTTATTTATTTATTTTAAAGAAACAAACAGTTGACAATGATATAATAACATTAAAAAAAATACGATTTAAAGACAGACCAACAAAGTTTCTAAATAAGAATCATACATATTATTAAATTATGTTACAACAAAAGGGTGTGTTTATGTGTATTTGTATGAGAGTAAGTGTTCAGGTGTGTGTAAGTGTGAGTGTCATTAAATAGTAGGTGGGATCGTATCGCAGCCAGAAATAATAAGTCTTAATTTATTTTTATCATAATTTAAAATATATCAATAGATGAAAAAAAAGCATTATAGTTAGAGCAAGAACGATAGAGGAAAGAGTGTTAGGCATAGTTAGTGCTAAAGACTGGCAGATAGAATAAATACTTATTTCTTGTCACGAGAAGGGGACATTAAGATTAACTTTGGAGAGTAGGTTAAAAGAGTCTACTTTATTATTTAATAATTTATATAAATAGCATAATTCAGATACAGTGCATCTATTTTCAAGGGTAAAAAATCCATTTTGTTTAGCAGATTGGCTGTAAGTGCAAAACATTTTATTGTTTTTATAATCTATTTATTTTTAAAAAATTCGTTGAACATTTTCAATCCTTTCAATGTTTGTTATGTATTGTGGGCTCCACACAACGCATGCAAATTCCAAATTACTGCGTACAAAAGTGTTGTATAAAGTTTTTAATGTATTTGGTTTTTTAAAAAGTTTGGAAATTCTTAAAATGAAGCTCAGCATTTGGTAAGCTTTTTCAACAATAGAATTTATATGAGACCCGAACAGCAATCTATTATCAAAAATAGCTCCTAAGTCTCTAATCTCACTACACCGTGATATGGAATTATCTTTGATCGTATAATTGTGTGTAAATTTTTTTGTACTTTTAGTAAATTCATTGAATTACATTTTGAGGTATTAATGTACAATTGATTTTTATTACAGATCTTTTTGGATATTTACACAGTGAGATTTATCGTTGACATTGGCAAAGATCTTGGCATCATCGGCAAAAAGTAGAAATTGAGAAAATTTAAAGCACTGATTTATATCATTAATATAGAGAGAAAATAAAATGGGACCTAAATAGGAACCATACGGAATACCAGAGCTGCAGTATTTGAAACTAGATAAGACACCGTTTATAGCTACTGCTTGGGATCTATTTGTTTTGTAAGAATTCAACCATCTTAAAAGATCGCCATGAATTCCATAACATTCCAGTTTATGAAGCAAGATGTTGTGGTTAATTTTATCGAATGCCTTTTGAAAATCGGTGTATATGGCGTCGACTTGAGATTTTTTGCAAAAGGAATCAGTAATGAAATAAGTGAATTCCTAGAGATTAGATTCAAATGACCTTCCTTTGTAAAAACCATGTTGCTGTGTTATAATAATGGGAGCGATAGCAGGTGTGAGTTGATCAACTACTATTATTTACATAATTTTACTGAAAACTGATATTTTTGAAATAGGTCTATAATTTTCTACATCACACTTACTTTTACTTTTGTGAATAGGTGTAATAAAGGATTTTTTCCATAAACTGGGAAAGATGCCTTCTGTAAAAGATAAATTATAAAGGTAAGATAGTGGAACAGAGAGTTCATCTGCACAGTTTATAATAAAAAAAGATATACCATCAGGACCATAGTTATTAGATGAGCAGAGGCTTTTAATTATTTTTAATATTAGATCAATATTAATTTCAATATGATGAAGGTCAATAGAAGTAATAGATTCAGTTTCAGGCATTATAATAGATGAATTATCAACATATACTCCGTTGAAATATTCACTAAACAAATTGCAGATAGTTTGATTATTATCTTCATATTTGTTTAAGTAATTCATGCTGTTTGGAATATTAGAGACTTGATTTTTAAATTTCATATAGGACTAGAATTTTTTGGGATTATTATTAATGTTAGATTCGGATTAATCAATTTAATTGTTAAAGCATTCTCAGGCAACTCTTTTCAGTCTCAATCGTAGTAATGAAAATGTCTCATAGTCAGAGACGTATCTAGTGCGTTTCCACTTTTTATGAGAATTTAGTTTTTCACAAATTATTTTAATAAAAGGTTTTGTATACCGTACCGGATATATTGTTGTATTACTAGACAATTTAGAGGGTACACATGTAGATATTAGGTCTTTCAGTATCACGTAAAAATTATTAGTGGCATTTTCTATGTCTAAAAAATTTAATTCAGTTCTCCAGTTGATAACTGAGAGGTCCCTTTTTATTTCAGTATAATCGGCTCTATCAAATAAATATTTTTTAGTGGTTTTATGTACAGTATATGGAAAATCATTCAATGGAAATTCATTAGAAATAGATTTGTGGTGTACATCTTCGGGTACTAAGGGGTTATTACTAGGTAAAAGTTTACATTCAAGATTATTACTTATTACAAGGACTAATATACGTCCGTTAATATTTTTAATGCCATTAAACTGTTTAAAATGGTTAAAAGTTAGATTATCAGTAAGTTGAGTGCTGTAAACATCAGATAAATTAGAAGGGGACAAGAAGTTATTTTGTAATATTTGCGACCAAGATATATTAGGCAAATTATAGTCACCAAAAACCATAAAGAGGTCATCAGGACAATCCGTTGTGCGTTGGGAAAGTGAATCTATATGGGAGTGCAAGTTTGTTCCATATAAATTATTTTGAGGCAAATAAACACAGCAAATATGTACAAATTTACCTGTACAAGGCAATCTTATGGATACCTATATATCTTCAGCTGTTGTATTCCAAGAGGGGTGATGAAACGAATTGATTTCTTTTTTATAACCTATTGAAAATGTACTCCAAACTTGAAATATTTGGGTAAATCAGAAGAACGCAAATATGTACTCGTATTTGTTTTTGAAAAAAAAAAGTGATGATTTTGATTTTAAAAAACTAGTTAGTGCTACTTAAAAAAATAATCAATTCTAAGCATACAAGATATTTGTGATAATTGAACGTAGTTATGCAGAAAGCAGCCAGTCTACAATTTTGAAAAAATAATATATTGATGGTATCGGGTGCAGTAAGGTCAGTTCTATGTTTTGCTAAAAACAGCCAGACCACTGTCATACAAAAAACTCTATAAACCACCTTCTGAAAATGGTGTCGATCACAAAAACAGCATTTCTCAATTTGCAGAAAACACCCACAGCACTAGAAAAATCTTACGGTAAATTAATATCTAGTAAATTTGTTCTTGCAAAGCCAAGGCCTGTCTGCGTTTCATACATTTTTTTGTTTGTGTTGGTTTTATTTATACATAAGGGGATTCCACACATGATTTTAAAACATCAGATTTTACCTGCAGTGCCATCTATCGGAACTTCAAAGCAAATTGCAAAATTTAGGAAATTTTTCACAATTATTAGTTTGATTGCACTTTCACAGGTGTCATATGGTTGTAATTATCTTTTTCTTTTTTTTTCTTTCTCTTAATAAGGTGTCAATTAGATATAGAGAAAAAAGCCCAACATCAAAATCAAACTCAAACTAATATAACACATAACCTACAACTCAGGTAATATAAATATATGTATTGTTTTGTTCCTATGTATATAAATGCTTCAAGAAAAACGTCAAATAATAAAATACTTTCCTATATTTGTTTTCTTACATGCTGTAAAAATATGTCTACAAACCAATGCCTGAGATCATGACTAAACAGTAAAAAAAAGCACTACGTTTTCCCGTAAAGGTAGATAGAGAGGATAGAATGCCATAATACTCTGTCCTTGCATACTTTCTATATTGATACATATTTTATTTAAAGCAAACTGTACACTCAAATATTCTTTCAGATTTTTTTTTATTCTTTTCTGTACGTATTATGTTTCTATACTTACACTGCAGTTTATGTGTAAAGGCCTATAGTAATTGTAAATGGGATAATTTATAAAGCGGATGCTTTAAAAAAAAGAGATAGTGCATGAAATAAATAAATTCTTCAGTCACTTTTTATAGATGTTTTTCTTTATCCCAATGATTCCCACTACTTCTCCCTGAAACAATTTCTCTCTAAGTTAAGCTCCGTTTGGGTTGTCAGTAGCTGTAGTTTGAGGTTCGGGAAAATGGAACATCACAATTGCGAAATTTATGTATGTATGTATTTTATTAAGGGTACAGGAAAATTAAATAAAATTCTTGATTATAAAAATGAATCAATTCACTTTTAAATTAACGGCATAAATAATATTTAACATAGTAATACTTTTTTCATAAAGAAAAAAATGCATTGAAATTTACTTATTCTAAAGCCAGAAAGAATAGACAAAGAAAACTGGCAAGCTTTGTATGTATGTGATTTTAATTTTTTTTATAAATACTTGTAATGTAAACGAATTATTTCAATAATAATACATTTATTTGTAATATAATTATACATTTGAGGCATTTATAGGAAAAAGCATTTCCAAATATCATTTGGTCAATGCCAAAGTCTTACAAAAATATTAAGGTTTTTAATTTTTTTTTAAGTCCTATTTTCTTTATTTCCTTTGGGAGAAAAATATATTAATCATAAATTAAACGTTTAAATTATTAGTAAAAAGGTAAAACATGAAATAGATTTTTGCCTGTTCTAAGAGGCTTAAAAATAATTTACAGTACATTAAAAAAAATAAGGCCAACATCCATCTTCCAAAGGAATATCATTGGAAACAAAACAAAGACAAAAATTAACAAATTACAACAAGGATAGAGAATACCTTAAATAAGGAAATATGGAAATCTAGGCATTTACAGGGCTTATGACCTGTCATTGGCTGGTTTAAGTGGCCACTTTACACACTGTGTAACATTCACCATTTCGCCTATGTTTGAAAGTTCATATTTCTTCAATTCTTCCATTTGTTGATTTTAGTGAAGTTAAAGAGCTGAAACCTTCGATTATTAACTGTGAAACAATTTATATCACGCACTAGAACACTAAGATGTGGTTTGTGTTTTATTGTTTTGGATACACTTTTCTGTTTATTTAGGTCGAATTATAAAAAAGACTGAAAATAATAACAAGATGGCTAACCACTAGCGGCTAGCTAGTTTAAGTACTTTTATTTTATACTTTCCGTATTTCATGGTCTGGCAACATATTTTTTGTCATAAATGTCAAAATAATCCATAGATTTGTACTGATTATAGAAATTATAATTTCTCACCAACTTCTAACGAATTTATTTGATCTTTGGTTATGGTTATCGTGTTTTGCCAAATATTGCAAAAATAAAGATTTTTTTCAACTTTATTTGCGTTGGTGTTTTTGTCGCATTGCTGTATTTCTTGCCAATTCGTGCCAAGTATTTTTTTTAAAGTTCAGCAAAATGGCCTCACCATCAAAGAAAAAGGCTTTATTCATTTGTTTGGGTAAATATTATTATAAGTTAGATTTCCTCACATGTAGAATATTTAAAAAATCGATAATAATTTCAGTCTCTGGTATTTACGAAAAATTGCTTAAAATATATTATCTTTCGCAGTAATTTGATTATGCGGATTTTAAATGAGACACGTTTTAGTATTGTGTTAATAGTAAGATATGGAGAATAGATTATTAATCCAATTAAAATTAAAGATGCACAGTAGCCGATTATAATTTATTATCGACGAATACTTTTGAACTTCATTGTTTTTTCGTTATTGTAAATCAGTATTAGTTTAATTTGGTAATGTTTTACAAAATAAAGAACATGTTATAATTTATTATTATTTCTACTGTCTTGATCATTGCCGAAATAAGAATCCAATAGCTTTCAACTACACCATAAATTCTATAAATTTGGAGCGAATGACTGAAATAACCGATCTTGGCATTATATTAGATGAAAAACTAAATTTCACTAAACATATACAGAGCATAACAAATAAAAGCATGAAAACTCTGGGATTTTTGTTGCGAACGATCAGAGATTTTGACTCAGTTTATATAATGAAAATTTTATATATTGCTTTAGTACGTAGCCAACTTGAATACAACTCGGTTATATGGTCACCATATTATAAAGTACATATAAATAATATTGAAAGAGTTCAACATAAATTTTTACGTTTCGTTAATTTTAAATTAGGTATTTCAGTTGAAGATATTAATTACTCATACTTAAATAAATATTTAAATGTACAAACATTAGAAAATAAAAGAAAACTGAATGATTTGTTATTTTTATTTAAAATATTAAATTCAATATTTGATTGTTCCGAACTGTTACAACTGATTAACTTGCGAGTTCCGGGCCGGGTTACCCGATTTAATAAACTATTCTATGTAAATGTATCTACCACAAACTTCAGTGCACACTCGCTAATAAGGAGAATTCATACATTTGCAAATGAATACGCAAATGACGTAGATATATTTAATAAAACACTTATGAATTTTAAAAGGCAGTGTATCAATTTACTATCTTCAAATTGTAATACCTAAATAATACTATGTTGATTTCAATTGTTTACCGTTTATTGACTTATATATGTATTCTAAATAAGTATTTTTCTAACTTCTTCTAATTTTAAGATTATTTTAATACAACTTATAAGCAAAAATGTACTCCTGTTCTCCACTCCAATACATGTATGTATTATTATGTATCCTCATATATTTTCTGCTAATATGTAATGTTTTTTAAAAAAATTATTTATTTAATTTTTATTTTTCTTTCTCTTCCTAATTCATTTTTATTTTTGCTCCTTTCTTTGTGTAAAATGTATTTCTGTCTTCATATTTAAAAATGCACTTTGGTTCTTTCCACTTTTATACTAATATGTAAAGATGATATTTTTGATATTTTTCTTTTTCTTCTAAAAATCATTTATATATTTTTTGCTACTTCTTTGTAAAATACATGTCTGTCTTTATTTGTATATATGTATGTAAAACATGTAAAAGCCTAAAAGGCGTTTAAATAAATAAATAAAAAAAATATATAAAAAATTACTCAAAATTGTACAACTTTACAGTTCGTATTATTAATTACACTGTTCACATTCACTGTTTATAATATGTACCCAAACATAAATAAAATATTCATAAAAAATATGGATATTATTTTGGATACTTTTTTCAACTTCTCTATCGCTGAGCTTGCCATAGCATTTTTTTTCTCAA
This sequence comes from Micrasema longulum, assembly GCF_059751315.1. Classification (NCBI taxonomy): domain Eukaryota; kingdom Metazoa; phylum Arthropoda; class Insecta; order Trichoptera; family Brachycentridae; genus Micrasema; species Micrasema longulum. Next base: position 148,360 of record NW_028278433.1, read on the forward strand.
TTTATGGATGTATTTACATGCTGAGTATGTTCCTTGCCAGGTAATATTTGCCGTTCACCCATTGCTGAAGGTGTGATGCTAAAACTTGTCAAGGAGAGTGGTCACGCGGACGATTGGGAGATTGACAGTGCTGCTCTTGGTTCCTGGCATGTTGGGAAGCATCCCGACTACAGGGCACTTGATACAATGAAACAACACCACGTAAATTATTCTAACAGAGCTAGGCAAGTATGTATAAACTCTTTAATATATTACTAAAACAGACATTTCAGACAGTTGCCAAGCTATATGAAACTCGATATCTTGTTTTTGTATAGGTTCTTTACAATAATCAATTCTAAAATAAATTATAACACTCCAATAGAATATAATATTATTAATCCATGTTTTTTCCAATATTTTCATTACAGCATTATATTTTAAGAGCCATTGTTATGGGTCCTTAATCGGTATGTCGATATTGTTTTTCTAACATAATTATCACAGTTAATCATAGTTGTAAATATCTTTATACAATTTTATGAAAGCACCATATCAGTCGAAATTTGCACGGTGTATCATTGATTTGCAAAAAACACTTATTGAAAATAATGAAAAGCTTAATAGTGCAGATCCAATTTCGCAACAAAACGAAAAAAAAACTAAGAACAATAACAATAAACATTTATAAAAATAAATTATTTTATGTTCTTAAAAAAACAATTAAAATGAATAAAATAAACATATGGTAAAAGGAAAGAAAAAATAGAGAATTAATTTTCGCAGGAAAGAAGTAAAATAAAATCTATTATATCGCTGTTGCGCTGGCAAAATCTGTTAAGTGATTTTTCTTTTTTTTAAATATTTTTAATTTCTCATTAAGATTACATAATTTTGTTTAAAAAAATATATCTACTCAAATATTCAAAAAAATAAAGTTACATGTTTTTCCTTTCTGCTATCAATAAAAAAATATGTAAAAGAAAAATCAGTTACCAAAAGGTACACTGTTAAAATTATATCCTTAAAATTCAAAAATTGTTTCTTAACAGATATTGCCAGCGTAATGACGATATGCCTTTATGACGGTCTCAGCATTTTGTCTGCAGTGACATGGAGAAGCGTATTGTTGGAGCTTAATAAGATTTAGTAACTATGAATGTTTAAAACATTTCTCAAACGTTCGTAACCTGTCAATACTTAATTTGTATTTTCTATCAACTTACCTTTTACGTAATCATTTTACTATAAATATTTATAATTGATTTATTGACAGTACTTCATTTTACATTTTTTGAGACATAAGTCCCAGTTCTATCGGACCAAAGTCCTGTGTTGAGTTGGGGCAAATAATTGAAACAGATGTGGTGCAGTTGGTTTGACGGTCAAAACAGGCGTCGCGGGTTCGATTCCCCCCAGTTGCAAGAAAAAAACAATCCAAGATTTTTTTTTTCTCATTGGTCTGGGTGTTGTGGTGTATATTTCATTACCTCATTCTATATCCCCTCTTTCCTACATGCGGACAAGCCTCTTAATAGAGGTTTAGAGGGTTATTCCTTAAAAAAAAAACATCACTGCAAATAATATATAAAATCAGAAACATAATGAAAAAAATAATACATGGCACATCAATATGAAAAGAACTAACATCAAAATTTGATTTACTTGAAAAATAATGAGAAAAAAGAAAGTCTAACATTTTTAAAATCATCGAGGAGTTTCCTAATCAAATCCCTCCCGCTAAGGGAAATCCAGTCCTTGAAAATAGTTTGTGTCCTTGAGAGCTTAATTCGCTCTTCCAAAATATTTAACACTCGGTGAAATAAAGAAGAGAAGCCCCTGTGCAAAAGTCGTACGGGTTTTGGGTGTGACAATTCGTTTTCTGGAAAAAGTTTTTATGAACATTTTGCTGATATCATTTAAACAGAAAAACGACATCATGCAACCAGTACAGATTCTGAACTTAGCTTATGAAATTTGTAGTGTCAGAATCATTATAAATTAAAATTTCAACAAACGAAAACTAAAATAAATGTCTTTTACGTATGAACAATGCTGGCCTGGAGTTTTTTTGTTCAGAGAAAAAAAAACTAATTTGTATTTAGAGATGTATAAAGAGCACTATTGCATATGTTACTTTAATTTATTAAAGTATGCGTAAATACATTTATTGTCAGATGATGGTAAATCTGAAAAAAATCTAGATTTTTTTTGTATGTTCCTGCACAGTAAAAATGTATTGTAGAGTAAAACGTAACAAGTTAAATTATGCCACCATTTATAAAGTTAGCATTGTGAATGCATTTGACTTCAACATAAAGTTGTATCATGAAATATAATAATTCGCTTGTTGTGATTATACCCATAGATGTTAGTTACTATTTAGTGTTCATACGTTTAGTTCTATTTTAGATTATCTAGGTCAACTTAAGATAATATTTACCGACATAAGATAGGTGTTAAATCAATCCACTCCAATAACCAGCACCATTTGTATAAGATTAGATTGTTATGTTTTCTTAATATTCGTGTAACAAGATTTTTTATTCATTAATAATTAACTACAAATTGAATTCATGGGCATATATTTATTTGTGTTTTAATAAAAAATTTAACCTTATCCATAGATTTCATAAAACTGTAACTAAGTAATTTGTAAAAAAAGGTATTGATTAAACTAATATTAATTTAGTTAACCCTTTCAGCGTGGGTGTTCATTCATATATACATGAAATTTGTTTACTCCCTTGTCTAACAAAATTAAAAAGCGGCGAGTTTATTTTTTAGTTACTGGTATCCCTAAGTAATTTTATTTTTTATGTGTATCTTAGTAGCTGGCATTACACCGAAAAGTTTGTTTTTTAGTTTGACATCTGACTTCTGGCTGGTTTGTTTGATTACGGTCGAATTCCCGTCGTCCTTATATCGTCGGGTCAATGCCAAAGTCGCGAATATGCAAAAAACATCATTTTGAGATATTGATGTTTGATGTTTAGAATTGGTGTTATAAATCTATTTATATTGTTACTAAACTAGCTTTATATTTTATATACTAAAGTTAGATAACTAAAAAATCTATTTATTAAGATAACTTATTGAAAAATGAAATTATTTTACATTTGACTTTATTTTTATTAAATTGTTGATTTTGGCATTGCATGATTTGTTGGAAATGCATTATTTGTATTTTTTTAGGAGTTTTCGTGTGGGGTTTTTATTATTTTTGAAAAATATTTTTATTTATTAACATTCACTGTTGATATAAATTACAGTTCTTTAAAAAAAAAACAAATTAATTATTTTTTTTACTGATAAAAAGAAATGATAAAGAATTTAAATAATAAAAAAAAAAGTGTTATAGATAACATTTATTCAGAGGCACTGAAATTGCAAATTTGCCACATTCGCCGTTTTAGCGTAGTAAATTAGTAAAAATGTATTCATCGCCAAAGTTTTAAAAGAATTGGCATTGCATACAGGGGTATTTAGTCAGATTGGTGAAATGGTAGGTGGTCAGATCTTCGTCCTGTTACACAAGTTCAAATTTACTGTTATGGTAGTGTGTGCTCCATTTAAAATGAAGTTTCATGCTATATTTAACTCAAAACTGGCAAAAAAGCAGATTTGCAAATTTGGCATTGGCACGATGATATCTTTAATCAAAGTTTTAAATGTATTGCACTACAATCAGACTTATTTCATTGAATAAACACACTATGTTGTAAGATAATAATACATTTTTATGAGCTTTGTTGATTTATTATCATCGGTTTGAGACCCATTGATCCTAAAAAATGAATGTTAAATAATTTGTAATGCATAGAAATCGACACAAATGTTTTTAAAATATCAAAATAATTCCTTAGTACATAATAAAAACAATAATTATATCCACTGGAATCGATTCAGGTCTGAAAGGGTTTAGTGATACTATTATAAATGTATTCAATGAACAATGGGTACTAGGATATTATTTTTTCACACATTTGATTAAAACAAAAATTGTAACCAGTTATGATTACATAATAAACGTGTTACAGATAAAAGAGGCCGACTTCCTACATTATGATTTCATTTTTGGTATGGACGAAGAAAACATGAAGGAATTAAAACGCAGGGCCCCCAAAACAAGTAAAGCCCAACTGCTTCTCTTAGGAGATTTTGATCCAGAAGGAGAAAGGATAATAAGGGATCCTTATTATGTAAGATATTTATATTGTAATATAAAAAAAAACTTTACATTTTAAAATATTTAAATTAAAGTAGGTTTTATAATTTCAACATTTTTATGCTTTTTACTATCAAAATTGTACAGAAATAGTAAAACAAAAACGTTAAAATTAATAAAACTTATTTTACAAAAGACCTAATAAAAATTATTGATTCGATCTACATATTTACTACCATATTACCTAAATATTGATTTGCATATTAAATTCGTGTGCAAAGTCTACATGAAATTAAATTTTCAGTTAATCACAACAGCTTTCTCCTATTGAAATCTATTGCAACAGAGAGAGAAAACATTTTTAAGAAGGGAATATATGGAAGTCTAGGCATTTACAGGGCTTATGACCTGTCATTGGCTGGTTTAAGTGGCCACATTACGCATGGTGCAACATTCACCATTCTACCCATGTTTAAACATCCACATTTCCTCAACTCTTCCATCTGTTGACTTTTTTGAAATAAAAGAGCTAAAACCTTAATTGATATGGGTGAAATTCCGGCTAAATTATTTCATATACTAGGCAACGCCTTGAAATTATTTTTACTAGTATGTATATTTTTTAGTGAATATATTCCAAAAGGATATCGTATTTAGTCTTATGTTATTTTTCTTGCAGGATGAAGATTCACTTGGTTTTGAAAAATGCTACGTACAAGCGATGCGATGCTGTCAGGCATTCTTGGAAAAACAATCCTAATAATCAATATTATGCAATGTTACTTTTAAATACACGAAAAGGTATTACAGCAATAATATAATATGTGAATATCCGTTTTTATTATTTTTAATTCCTCAGTCAATATCAGTCACGAATCTGCAAAACATTTTGAGATATCGAGGTTTAAAAGTGGTATTATGAAATATTTCATTTTATTTAATCAGTTTTAAAATACAGTTAAATAACTTGTCTTTGCAAAACTTTGTATTTGCTATTAACTAAATACTAGTTAAAATGCAAATTTCGATTTTAACATTTAAAAAGTACCAGAGTAGTGTAAATAAGATGAAGCTCCTTTTTAGTCGTCCATAATGTTCACTTTATTCCAGAGTGGGGAAGTAGGTCATCTTTTTTCCCTTACTGTAATTAGTATATTGGATGTTTTGATTGCTTTGTTGTTTATGTACAGCAAATGCATGATTCACCTTCTACACTGTCCTTAAGACGTTAGTGGGTCCGAAGACAGTGGGCATTCGTTTCCAGGTTAGTCCCACAAGGTAATAATAAATATTTCAAATATGACTTGCTTATTGGGTCCACATATTCAAATGAAAAAATAAATATGTATTTTTAACATGTTTAATTCCATAAAAAATACTATAACAAAAGTAATAAACTTTAAAAGTACCACAACAATTATTTTCACAACACCAAGAAATATAATATTTTATTATACTTAAATTTTATATTCTTTTAAATTTTCACTGCATATTTAAGTAAAAAAAGCAACATAACTTTAGATAGTCATAAAAAAACTATCAACAGAGCACTTTGAAATTGCACAGTAATAGAGACCAGAATTATTAAATGCAATAGTTTATCTGTATCAGATTTTGTATTGTTACACATTTTAATTTCCATTATTTTAGAAAATTACGATTTGTGTTTTTTTTACTAATTTCTTTGTATTACTGAACTTTATTCTTTGTATTATACATAATTTTTCATTTTATCCTAATTTCAATTGTAATGACTTATTTATGTATTTTTTAATAATCCAATATTATTTTTAGGTTACATTTGGTAATATTTATGATAGCAGAGTAGTACAAATACATAAGTTATACTCTTTCATTTAATTTCAGTCAAACTTTTATGTAAAATATAATATAAACATTTGACATTTTTGGCACATCTAGACCGTTTTTTATTATGCCAATGAATATACACATGAATAAGAAATGTATAAGCTTTTAGTGTTGTCATAAAACTAAATAATTAAGTACATTATTTATTAATTGCATGTAAATACATTGGGACATTTAATCAAACATTTACTACTGATTTCATCAATTAAAATAATTAGTAGTTAATAATAATGATTAAAGATTGTTATAAAAGCTTATTATTATTATTCAACATATTTTTTACAATGTATGAAATAGACAGACAGGTAATGCCATTTCTTTTTAAAAATAGTTAAAAGATTCACTTGACAAGTATTAATGTATTAATAATGAGGAAGTTCAGTGGTTTTTTAAACAAATGTGTTAATATACTATTAAACTAAGCCAAAAAGATTTCGTTAAGATTTTTATGTATATTATCAGCACTATGATTTTTTTTCAAGTTTTGTATTTTCTGAAATTACTCTTCGTGTGACGTCTCAAGTTCTCTTCCGCTTCTTCTCGATCAGTTCTGCCGATTGGTCCACTGATGGTAAGTAACCTGGAATTATTTTACAGCCCTCTTATCGTTGGTTGATTCATATGAACTAGTGACGTTGTTCAAAGTAGTTTGTTTTTACTAAAATATTTTTTGTACATTTTCAAGAAACTTTGCATTACAATTTAGTGCTCTAAGTATAAGCGCGCGTAAGAAAACATTTTTTGTATCCAATTCCTAGCAGACTAGTGAATGATGAAGTTCCTCTTGTACAAATGTTCGTTTTTACAATTTTATTTTAGAAGTTCCGTAAACCGATCTAAACTTTCTAGAGAGCATTCGTGTATTTCTCTGCAGCCTCTGAAAATGAAAATAAAAGTGAATATTAAGATAATGCATAGCATACAAAAAGTACATTAGGTAAACACTAGTATTTTCTCAGTAATACACAATCAACATTTCTCTCTCTGCACCTAGTGGTGCATAGGGTACTGCATTGTTATTCTAACTGCAGTGCATCTTAATCGTTTGCTACATGAAGGCAAGATTTTTAGTCCAGGGCACCGATTACAATGGGAAGTTAACAGAGTTATCTTTGACTGTTTATAAAGTAAAATAAAAATTTATGCACAAAAATGTGTTTATACAAATATGAAAATTTAAAGTATCTTTGTTGGTAACCTGTAATTTGATTAGAAAGAAAATTGGTATTGATAAGAGAAGCCACAAAGTTGAATATACTACAGTATATTTATTTGACTTTCCACATAATTTTATGTAGCGGAGGCTTATTGCCGAATGGCAATTTCTTCCAGCCACGACTAATTTATATTATAGAAACATACCTCATTCTTCAAAGCCATTTTAGAAATATGGTTTTTTCTTGCCAGTCCAATTCGCACCCACTCTGGCTTGTCGGGAATAGCTTGATGAAGAATGTATCTTACTCCAAGTAACAGGTGCTCCAACACCACAAAATAAAAGAAAAGATCGTGAGGTTTCATCTCCAGGCTTTCAGAGTAGCTTCTTATTTGTGGAGATAGCCACAGGAGACCACAGTTTGTCATGATAGCCATTCCTCCCACCACTTCAAAAGATCTCTACGATTTAAATGTGACAAAAATATTCATAAATAGAGACTTTCAAGGTACATTTATTTTATTTATAATATTTCAAAGCCATTAATATCACTTAAATTATTAAAAATGTGTACAAATAGAAGCATTACAAAAATAACAAAAATATTTTAAGTATATAGAATTGATTGTACCTCTCCCTAGGGAGTCATCAAGATTGTGATATATGGATTTTCAATCATGGGCAGAATGATAAGTGTTACAGTGTGTTAAATGATCGTTCAAACCAGCCAATTGTCATTGGCATGCATTTTTACAGGACTTATCGAAAGGTAGACTTCCATATTTCCTTTTCAAAAATGTTCCATCTCTGTTGTAATATTTTAACCAATGATATAACAAGGACAGAAGTATACATTTATTCATTTTATCAATCCCATGTCAGGTCTGCATCCATATCATCATTACGATTTTTTTTATTGGTGCATATGGCACTGAAATGGTATACTAATAAGAGCGTATCTTGATAGTTTTGTTAGATAAATTTTTACGACTGAAATTTCATGTCATGTTTAGGATAGAACCCGGTGCCTCATGCTTGATGGCTAAACCATTATAAGGGAGACTTCAAAACTTGAAGAAATGTTGATATTTAATTATGGGTAGTTTGGTGATTTTCACAAATGGACAAAGTCACAATTTAAAACTAGGTAATAACTGATTTTTCTCAAAAAATTATCAAAGTCGGTTGATGTTTATTGTCTCAAAGAAGACTTGTAGAATATTTAGTCAGCATTCCTTTACGGGCTATTTGACCCATCACTTAATGCAGACTGTAAATGTAAGTTAGAAGTTAATGAACAGAAAGCAGATAGCTGCTAAACTGCCGATACGTAAAGAAAAGTAGATCCATATTATCCGCAGAAGCCGCATTCAGCAAGCGAATTGCCCTATTAATGGGTGAATTCTGACTTGCATTTGTACGGCTTCTGGCTGCGTGAAACAGTGCATGAGATCTCGATCTAGTATAATTATTGGCAACATACAAACTGGTCTCTTTCAGTATATAAATCAGCTCATAGAAATGTTTCCCAAAAAAATGGATGATGAGATTCAAGGGTGTTGTAATCCAGCATCTCTGCTAGAAATAATTATGGATACAAGAATGGATAATTATTACTTTCTTTAAGATATAAGTCTCGCAAAAATCACATTAGAACCTCCTCTATTTCAAAAGGGTCCCAAATTATGGAAAGTATTCTACTAAGCTGCGAACTTTCAATGTTGAAGTACAAATCCAAGCATCTTACTAGATTTATCTACAACACTAGTAATATGGGACTTAACTGTTTACATTTTATGTTTTATTGTGCATATTGTTGTGCAAGTTTATCACTTTTACCTGCCAAGCTCCAATGTCTTTGACTTTCCTCGCTAAAGGTCTTTGGTAAACTCGGCATAGTTTAAACGCATCGGCTCTTATTTCTATAATGTTGTTCGCAACAGCCCAAAAAGCCGCCAGTGGATACACCGAAGAAAATAACACCTTAAACAATAAAAATATTAAATGGTTAGTACATAAATAGAATCAGTTTTGTAAGTTTAATTAGCTATAATTGATATTGATTATGGACATACAAAACATTATAATGTTCACGCGAAGTTTATATTAGTACATATCATGGGGTGATGAGGAAGTTCAACTCTATGGGAAATTGTATGTGAAGAATGTATTTTTTTGTGCTGTAAAAAGCAGAGCATTAAATTGTACAGGGAAGTTTCTTGAAAATGTATGAAAAAAATAATAAAAAAGAACTACTTTGCATGACGTTACTAGTTAATTTGAATCAACCGATGATAAGAGGAGTTGTAATAGGTTTCCGGTTAGTCAACTAACGAATCAGCAGATAATGTAAGTACATGTTTTTAAAAAAAAAAGTTTTTGGCTTCATTTAATAGCCTATTAACATATAATATATTTTTTAAAACCCACTGAACTTTCTCATTACTACAGTAGTAATTACCCCATGATATATTCCTTAATTTATATGAAAATCGTTAAAATGACATATTATAATGTTTTCCAACAGAGTTTAACACATTTGGGGTTATTTATTTTATTTATTTAAATAAAACTACAGCTACTAAAAAAAAATATTTACAAATAAACCAACATAAAAGGCCATTTTTAGTTTTTTCTTTATCACTCAATACAACGCCAAAAACAAAAATTCCCAAACTTGTGTTGGGCCACTCCGTACCACTTAACTTGGAAAAAAAATTAGATTATGTTGTTAATATGTTATGGCGGTTATAGCTGTCAAAACTGTTTCTCTTATTGAGGAATGCCAGCTATAGCCATCAAAATCATCTCTCATAGGCGTCAAAAGACATTGGTAGTGGAAAAACGGCTCTAGCCTACGTGAAACGATCGGGTTGTGGTCCTGTGGCTAGTGTCTCGGACTCACGGACCAAAGGTTTGTGGTTCGAATCCCACTCTACCCCAACTTGATTCCATTTTCTAATAGTGAGTTATTTACAACTCGTTGAAAATGGCCCTCAAAATTAAATATTTGGGTAAATCATAAGAACGCAAATATTTCTTTTTTCAAAAAAAAAAAAAAACTGAAGTAATTATATGGTATGAGGAGATATTGTGTCCCTATAAAAAACAGTCAGCAACAAAAGGCTCCCAGTATGTAAGTCAAATAAGATTTACTTCAAACCATCAGCTACGGTCCAATCGGAAGTGAAATATTTAAAGAAAGTTATGATATGTGTCCATATGAGTATATCCTTTAAGAAAAAAGTGTCCGTTGAGTGGATCTATGAATAAAAGTGTCTGCAAATGTGTTAAATTTACTCATCTTTAATTAGCTATCCTTTGAATAATACGTTTCTTAAATTGTACAATAGTTTACGTAGTTGCCATGAATATATGAAAATAAAGTTGATCGATTTAATTGATTTAAAATTAAATACAAATAAACAGCTATTCAAATTATTTGATTAAAAAATGGCTTCTGGATTTGGGTCCCGAAAGCTACTTTGAGATGGTCACCCCACCAATTATTGTTGCATGCTGCTATACATACAGTGTTTTTGATTATCATATAAAATATTGTTGTATATGTATATAGGTATTTGTACGGATGTTGGAGGGCCGGCAGCTGGCCAGTAAAGAGGAGCCAAATAACCAATGATGGTAGCATATCTCTTGGCTCAGTATCTGCACAGTACCTATGTGTATACTACTATCATGATTTTTTGTTGTTATTATTATTGTTTTTACTATTTATTTATATATATGTGTGTGTACACATATATACATACGTTTATGTGTGTGTTATATTATTATAGATACCAAATACTGTAACCAGAACATAATATAAAAATGATGTGAATTAATGCCTCGACACGAGTTATACCCACCCAGTGAGGTGTTCATATAGAAAGAAAAAAGTTTTATGTGAAATAAATAAATAGATTTATAAATTTCATTTCATCGATTAATATCACAGTTTGACATACATTGATATTCTAAAGATTTAATTTTATATTTATCATATTCATGCAAATTGTATTTTATTTAGAAAACACCTGTACTGTATGGTAATATGATTTTAATGCATACAGATATTTTAAGTGTTGTTAAATCTACTTACCACATAACCAAACTGAATGAATAACTCCAAATAATCATCATATGTTCCTTCATAATCTTCCATCTTCCCTTCCTCATTGGCCTGGTCGATGCGTGGATCTTCATAATGTAGACATTCTACATCTTGTAAGATAGTCGGCACGATGACAAGATTTTCGTTAAAAGTATAACTTCTCTTTTTAGCAGATTTTATTGTGGGGTATCCAGAGAAAATACTCTTTATGCTCTCCAACTATAAAAACATGAAACTTTTTAAAACAACAATAATTTAAGGTACAATCCTGCCGGTAAATCAACTTTGTAACTTGAAATTGATTGTAGATCACTTTGTCGATCCAGAACATTAAAAAAAAGAGTTTCCCGCACTCGCAACACTAAATTAAAAACTAAGGGTTCCTTGGTCATTTTGCGAATTACAAATTGCTTTGGAGAAAGAACATTAAATTGTGTTTTTAAAAATTTTATTTGAATTTTTTTTATAAACCCTTACGGATGACATTCATTTAACTAAATTTTTTTTCTTTTTTATATTCATATTCTATTGTTAACGATAATATTTTTAAAAAAATTTAAAGGTTGTCTGAGTCTTTTGTTTAGTTTTATCTGGTAGTTTATTGTATAATTTCAGTTCCTAGTTTATTAGTCTTGACTGTCTTTGTCTCGTTTTAGAACGTTAAATATGATATTGTTTGTTATTCCAAGATTGTTCAATAAACTTCCGAAATGTATTGTAATAATCCGAAAATGCTAAGTTGCTTTTTTCGGTCGATGCTCTGGATTTTTGGTAAAATAATTGGCACGTGTGTGTCATTGATCTATGGACGTTGTACCCACACAAATACATCAATCCAGAGTGCAAAAGTTCAGTGCCATTTCCAAAGACTATAAAATAATTTAGTATAAAAATATAATTTTAAATAAACATATCAACCCCGTCAGGAATCACACCTTTCACCTCTCATGCATGATACGTTAACAGGCTAACCACTAAATCACAAACAGACAAGGACGAAGAATTGATGTAATAAAAACAAATTCACGTTCAAGAATGTGCATGTGTTTTTATTGACAAAGAAAAATGGAGTCCCATAGAGTTAAAACATGTGACTAAATTTGAAAATTATTTTACAAAAAAATTAAATACACCATACCTTGTTAAATGAGCCACGTAAAATTAAGGGAAGAATTGCTTCTTGGAAGTGATTGATTGCTTGTAATATAATAAGCATAGTAGCAACTTGTTGCCTGAGCATTTCTGGGTCATGAAGGTAAAACGCAATGTAGAATAAAGACATAAAATTGTTCACAAATTCGAAAAGCACCAATTTTATCACACGATGCCTCTCATACTGCGATTGTGTGCGGTGGTTTTCTGAAAAAATTAACTATTTTGAGACACCGCAATGAACAATGCAGTAAAGTGACAATATGTGCATTTGATTTCATATTTTAAATTAATAACCGTCACTATTCCTGAAAATGAGACAGCAGAAGCAAAAAAATAAAATGAATTCCCTAGTAATTAGTAATTAGTTATGTTTTACGATAAGCCAATTTGTTATTTTCAAAGTTACATCTCCGTTTCGCTAATAAATTGACTTATCTGATTTAGCTTCTTGACTTAAATCAATCCATTATATTCATAGTTTTGCCTTGTGAACCGAAGTTCACAATACAAAATGGAGATCAGATAATAATTTGTCAACAGCAATTTTTACAATAAACAGAAGTGAAACAAATTAAATTTATTACCCCATTCAGTGAGAAAAGTGGCAAAACTTCTATACATCAAATTGACGATAAAGACAATAGCTGTATATATAATGCTTGGTATCATTATGATATAACTGTTTGGATCAAATTGTAATTTAAGTTCATCTTCCGCCCAAAAAGACCATAACATTATAATGAAACCTCCACATAAACATAAGAAAACGATTGGCAAGGACACACAGTACATCTGTAAAAAAACAAAAAAGATGTAAAAAAAAACAAACATAAATCATAAATAAAATAAATATAAACGTAACGATAAATACAAATCACAAATATTTAAGAGAAAAATACATATGTTCTAATTTTTGTCCTACAAAATTGTTTGAAGATTTTTTTAGAACAAGCAAACAGTTGAAATTGTCAAACACAAAGAAATATTCAAATATTTGGCATAATACAATGTATGCCCATATTTGATACGCAAATGAGTTCTCTACAATCAGTGTTGTTCTGTGCTTCTAATTATAAACACAGCTAAAGCAGAATTTAGACAATGAAGAAGTTCAATGCAAAAAATGTTTTCTTACATGCGGTAAAAATGAGAGCATTTAATTGTAAGGCACAGTTTCTCAAAATGTACAAAAAAATTAGTCAAAATATGTTTGAATAAAAATTAACTTCTTTGAAACGTCACAGATTCAGCTGAAGACGTGTTTAGAATAGCCAATCAATTATGTGTTGCGACAGATTTCCGGTTTCCGGGTATCCATTTTAGCATGTTTTGAAGGGTTCTCTTTTTAAATGTCAGAAAAACTCACCAACTTGACTCGTTAAGTCGCGGGCGGTGTAATTTCAAAATTGTAAAAATCGTAGCGATGATAATAGACACAAACATTAAAAAATATTAGGTGCATAACTTCGCTTCCGCTGTTTTTTTTCCAAAATTCAGGGCCTTATTGTAAAAAAGTAGTTATACATTTATGATTCAAAATATCGTCCATCACTGACCACTACTTTCTCCCATCTTTTAGGCGGCAATTTGGGCAGAAAATTAAAATCTCCCGCAAATGACGAGAATTTGACTCGTAAACTGACATGTTCAATCGAGAATAACTTTATGATGCGGACACAATCGGTTCGTTAGTAAGAAAATGTGAGCAAAATAAAATACAATATTATGCCAATTAAAAGATATTTATATAGTGATTTACTGTATTCTAAATTCTATAGTGATTTAAATTCAGGTGGTGAATAATACAAATTTCGTTGTCATTTAAAACCCTATTGAATGTTAGGAATACTATTAAAATGAATAGGCTTGTTAGGTGGGAATAAAATACAAAATACAAAATAACCACCTTGACATTAGTCATCCATCTCGGGGAAATTGGCAATGCTTTTCCGGTTACCGGGTCAATTCCCATTTTTCCCTGGAAATTTGCTCTCGGTTCATCCAGACTTGTCATGCCTATAGTTCCCCAATTAAAAGCTAACTCGTTACTTTTTCTTCGCCAAAGCTTCAAATAAAAAACAAACATGTTTTAAATTATCTTGTAGAAATAGGTAGATATGTAAAGTATTCGATTATGTCATTAACTTACTTCTAAATAAACAATCACCCACAAAATATTAAAAATGCAAAAGAATACAAGTGTTTCATGGCTCAAAAACAGTTGAATGAATCCTAATATCATTGGAAAAATTAAAGCAGTTGTGTAAAATCCAATGAAGATGAAATATAATGCCACAGCTTCTCCAAAATACGTCTTGATCTCCTCTAAAAAAATAAAACTTCATATAATAATGTTCATAAGATCATAAGATTTTATTAACCCAATCCACGCGGGCGACTCACCGGTGAGCCACCGTGTACTTGCCCTGTACGCGGGCGACTCACTGGTGAGTCGCGAGTTTCTCACGCGATATCTGAATGAAAACATACTAGCAGAAGTCGAAACTTTGTCTCTAAAAAATCTCGAATCATCACACTACTGACATCTTGCGTCTTTTATCCAAAATATGGTTCCCAGCTAATCAGGCAACAGTTTTAAGACGAACCCTAATTTTGATTTGATCGACAGCAGTTTTAAATCTTCCCGCGCCGTTGAGAACGTGGTGACGTAAGTGGGTATTTAGTTCAGATAAGCGGCGGCCTGCAACGACTCCCAATCGAAGTATTCTTTGCTTTTTTGCGTATGTGAAGAACTACATATAATTAATCGGTTCCGTTTTATTAGTGAGTTTATTTCATTCGGTGATGTGATAGTAAATATAATAAGCAAACAGTAACAATGTGCATCCTGTTTTTAGTGTAACATGCTTTAACATAGTGAGATATTTTAGTATATATCAGTAAACTTCTATTATCGCGTTTAAAACTGTTTTGATTTATACTTCTCGTATTTATTTATTTATAAGTGTTTTTTTCAGTATCGCGTAGTAAAAAAACTGAACATTGAAATAATATATTTAATAAGTTATGGTGCGTGTTTTTTAGAAATTGATTTTTTAAGTGTTTTTTTTAGTTCCCAAAATTTAAAATGTCGGGTCCCGGTCTTAGCAGCGATGAAATTTTGAATAATTTAGAATCAATAGACTCAGATTTTGAAATGACTGAGAGTGAAACTAGTACTGAAGCTGTTGAACCCGATAACTATGATTCCGATACTGAAATCACTGTCGAGGAAAGTGATGACGCGTCGTGGATTGCAGGCCAAAAGGCCAAAACAAAAATGTACCTATAATACACGAATTCGATGATTTCGCATCAGGTATTAATCCTAATACAATGTTAACTGAAGATTCCGTAGAACTAGACTTTTTTGAATATTTTTTGAATAGAGAAATTATGACAAAAATAGTTAACGAATCCAATAAGTTTTATCAGTACAAAATGAGCACTGTTGATTTTACGGAAAAGGCGAGAATATAGAGTATTTTTAAGTGTTTTATTTTTAATCTAAGACCTTTTCAAGTGTTTACTATAAAAACTATAACGGCGCCGGGTGGTGTAGTCTGCTGCGGTACCCGCGCATGGCTCTGTTATGCGGTACGTATTATTATATACTATATGCACGCATCTACTTATGTAGTCTAGCTATGGCGACGCTGGCCTTGTATGGGAGATTATTTTCGATGATTTATCGAGTTTTAGTAACGTTTGAGGTGTTTATTTACATTTAGAAACGTACTTTAGAATCTTTGTGATGATTTCATTAACACAAGATGTTAAAATATGAGCGTTATTATTGTTTAAAGTCATAAATAAGATTAGGCAAAAGGACTGCCGCGTGTGAACGTAGCCGGGGATATTTTGGTCGCGTCGAATAGGTTAAATGACCCATCGATTTACATGACAAATATATAATGCACTATCTTGATGAAAGACTTAGTTGCTTTATGTAACTGGTAGATCTCAAAAAAAAAAATAATTTAAAAAAAATCAATTGAATTTTAGGAAAAATTCTGTAGGTATTATTTTTTGACAAATTCTTTAATTTATTTTATTTATTATTTAAATGATGTAATGCTACATTTTTTTACATTGCCTTCATTGTACAAAAAATGAAGATAAAACTTGTTCAATTTCACTTGATCAAAGACAATACATTTATAAAACCAAAAATTTATTAGCGGAATATCATTGTGTGCAACTAATTCGATATTTTGTTTTGTATTTGGTTTCTGTAATAAAAAAATTAAATAAATAATTTATTCGATGACAGAAACTTAAAATCTTACCAAATGGTTGTTTTCTAAAAAATGCCATAAACCACTGAGAGCCTAATTTTCTCAATGCGTCCTCATCATGCAAAGCGTAGATTTTCTCTATAATTCCTGCTTGTAATAATGCTTGCAAAATAGACTTTCCTTGGTAAAGAGAGACATTGTTAAATCCTGGGACAAGGTTGTCATCTACAGTGGCTCGAATATTTTCTAATTCATGTCGAACTATGGTCTGTCGCTCGGATGTTGAGAGGAAATCATTGACATGCATTCCATCTTCTAGAAATTCGTCTAGCTGGCTGACGAGAAATTCTCTCAAGACACCAGAGTGGTCTCGTTTTACGATTTCTATTTCTTCGGCAACTTGGAGGAACTTAATCTTAGATGCTGAGATATGCAGTATGAGACCCTGAAAGGAGTATAAAATATCATTAAAGCCTAAAATTTCATATTGAAAATTAAAAGACTACTATCAATTGCAAACAAAAATAATTAAATTTGTGCATTTTATTGAACAAGTTTGGCGTACAATGTACAGAAGGATAACTTATCGATAGATTTAGTTTTTATACAAATATTCTTACATGTAACAGAATTTTAGTAAGGAAGTTCAGTGCGACGGGAAATTGGATATAAAAAATATTTTCTTACATGCGGTAAAAATTAGAGCAATTAATTATACTGCGAGGTATCTCAAAAATGTATGAAAAAATTAACAAAAATGAACTTTAATTACAAACTTGAATTAAATCACAAGTACTTCCGAATCAACCAATGATAAGAGTGTTGTAATAAATATCCTGTTTCAGGGAAGCCAACTCACTAATCAGCAGATCTCACTGACTAAAACTTGTGATGTCACTGGCAAAATAATTTCAAAATTTCAAATCATTAAAAAATCATAGCGCTGCTAATACGATACATAAAAACAAATTAAAAAAACATTGAACTTTCTCATTATAATAATGTGAAATATGTTTTTTAGACAATGAAATTTGTTTAATTAAAATTAACTTGTTCCCGATAATTTAATAAAACCGTGATTGACAACTCCTGCTCTCACTTATATATACATGTATATACACTTGATATAATATAGCCACTTGACTGACAATGTTAGTCATGACAAAACTTAATTTTAAAAAAAAAAATGTATTTATTGAAATATCAATGTAAGTACTTAAGTATATTATAAGACAGTGATCGCCACACGGTAGCTCGTAAGCTACCGTTAGCTCGCAGAGGCTTTTTCGGTGGCTCGCATAGGATATTAAGTTTGCCTAGTAAATTGTATTATTGAACTCCGAAAATAAATAAAAAATGCGCTAAATTTCAACAAAATGCTTAAAAGGTTGCTGTCAACGTTCTCCACTATGAAGGTTGGAGTAAATATAGAAACAGACTCACAGATTTACATCTTGATAATTGCATTCGGATGGGAGTGACAAGGTACTCACCGAGAATTAAAAAAATTGAGGAGGAAAGTGAATGTCATTCTTTTCACTAATTATTTTTACTTTTATTTTTAATTAATATTTTGATAATAAATAAATACTTAAAGTAGGCATTTTATGTTTTATTGTTAATCTGATGTTCTAATTTCTTTAAACTAATATAAAAGTATTATGTATGGCACGATAAGGGCCGATGATAAAAAACTATAAAGAGGAAATTTGTCTAGGTAGCTCACCAGACAAGTTCAATTTCTGAAAGTAGCTCACATCCTTATGGAGTTTGGAGACCACTGTTACAAGAAATATTTTGTGAACAGGTACATATCGAAAATTATTTCATCATTCAATATCATCAATTTTTAAAATGGTTTAATGTGATAAATTATTAATTAACACATGTACTAAGATAAAAAAAAAAAAAAACCTGGATTAAGATAAAAAGTAATCACATTAAGCTAGAAATACGGAAACACCAGGTTATAAATACCTATTAGATTTGGGTATATGCATTGATACAGAAAATGAAAAATAAATAGGTATTTAACACTAAAAAAAATCAGTAAATATGTTTATAAAGTGGAAATAAATGTGACATATTTTGATTTGAAATTTGAGAAACTTCTATATATAACTGATAGAAAATGAGAATCAAATTGTTATAGATCGTGGTTTGAACCGTGAACTTCTGATCCTACACTACCACAGGACCACAATCTGATTCATCAATAATATTGTGGGTATGCTGGCATAAAACGTTAACTTGAAAATATGCGGATTTGACTTAATGATGCAGTTTTGTAAAGTTTTCAACGCTCTACAAACTGGCAAAATACACTAAAGTCATATTAAATTTCATATATCTGGAGTTTTAAAAATAAATTTTAAGTTAAGTCGTATACCCGGTATTTTATTCAGGCTAAAAGTTTTAAATAACTTCATATTTACTTAATATAAATTAAGAAATGAAAAAATTAAAAACATGTTCTTAAATGAGCACTTAGCATCTTACTATATTTAAATAAGATATAAAAGAGTAAAATTGGAACAAAACTTAAATGCTTGATTTCTCAAAACAGGGATTTGAGAGTTAAAGCTTTTTCCAGTATACCCATGATATTATCACCATTCCCTTTCCGCACCTAATGGTGCATAGGGCACTGCATTGGTACACCAATTTCAGTGCATCTTGATAATTTTTGTTACATGAAGGTAAGATGTTCAGTCTTACAGTTCAGGTACCAGTCCAGGGAGTATGAAATATTCTAGTGTGAAAACACCCTTTTAAAAAAATATTTCATGTCAACCATGTCGGGAATCAAACCCGAGACCTCTTGCATGGTAGTCAAACGCGCTGACGCAAACACCACATTGATAATATAAAAAACAAATATTTGAAGGTTTGTTAGAATACCATAATGAAATGTTTTCATTTATCATGAGTTCGTAGATCCCCTGATCTCTAATATTGCCTATGGAACATTTATATAGCACGAGCTCTGAGTGCTTGCATTTTGTCTTCTGATAAATAAACATATTTGAGATGTTTCTTTATATGTTCAATATTTTACAATACTTTTATCAATCAATAGATAAATTAAATGACAATGTTTACGAGTGATAGTTACCTCATTTTCTTTGTAGGGCTGCCTGCGAACAATAAGTTCAGCTCCGGAGTCTATTCGTTTCCCTCTAATTCTATTAATGAACCATGCTATAGCTTTTTCGTTGGCTTTGTGGGAAAACTTGATCACAATATATGTCTGAGGAAACACGCCCGAGCTCTCATCTGAAGAACTGTTGTCTTCAAATTGCAAAGACATTGTGAATTTATTTAGAAAGTTTTGTTAAAAACTAAACTAGTTTTCTTTACATTCTTATTGGATATCTGCAAATTTAAGATAAAAATGACTAAAATGGATTAATGTTTTCAACAGACAAAAACAAAGAAGCATTTGGACTTTAGTACTCAAAATAATGTTGATAAAAATAGTGTAGAATATGAGTACTTGTTGCCCAAAGACTTCCTGTCAATTTCAATAACTCCATGTGTTAGTTATAAATGTATCACTCCGATTAAAAAACTAACTATTTATGTTCCAACTCAATGGGACCATTTTTATTGTTGTGTTTATTTATTGTTGAAACAACTGATTTAAAACTATGAAACACAAACATAAAATAGTGTTTAATTGAAATATTAAGGAGTTTTACAAAAAAGGAAACTCGATAAATAAATAATTTCACAAATATATTATGTATAGCAAATTAATGGCAAAATATATAATATATTTACAATGCACATTGTAGAACCCAGAAAACATAATAGAATTCTAAAATAAACATGCACAGAATATATAAGTAGATAAATACATTTATGAAATGTTACTTTCTCGCAGACTCAGTTGTTTACTTTTGAAATATAATAAAAGTAACCTCAAAATAAGTTTTGAATCAGCTGTCATTTGACAGGTCGCAGCATACTGCAAAATGCGAAGTAAAAAATATGAAGGTAATAATTATGTGAAATCAGTGTAATTTTCCGGAAAAATTAAGTTTGAAACAATTTAATAAAGTGACTTACTATGACAAAACCCCCAAATTAAGATAAGTATCGATAAGCGGGTGTCAATATCGGGTAATGTTATTGAACACGTATGCGCATATAAATAGTTTTTTACACGAATGCAAATATTTTAATTGATAAAAAGTAGTCGACTCACGTTACTGGCAATCATCTGAGAAGTCCAATTCTCACGATTTTAAGTGATGAAGAATGATTACGCCTAACCCAAATGCAATGCTGCTTGTGTACCAACTAAGTATTTTCAACGGAAATCTATTATTACTCGTGTCCATTAGACTATAAGTTAGCATATACGGAATAATAAATAATATTATTTCGTACCTGAGTCACCAAAAGTATTGATGTTTCTTGAACGATAAAAAATACTTCCAAATTGTTTTGACGACTATTTTGGGCAATGGTAATTTATTATTGTATTCTAGGAACAGCATTTTACAACAATCATAAATAAACAATCACTATTCGCGTGTGTGATTGTATTCACGAATAATAATAAAAATAGTAAAATGTAATTTTATTATTTAGTCTATACCCGATTTACAACAAGTGAAGAAAAAGCGGTGAAAACTGAAAAACTAGAAAATAAAAAATGTAATACCTAGAAATATTTTCTTGCTGTGAATTTTATTACGTATCCCTGACATCTATCGGAAATTTTAAAATTAATTAACTTCAAGATAGTAAATTTAGTAATAAATATTGTTCACAGGTGTCCGACTTAAGCCAGTTTTGGTCAAATTTATTGCATGTAGGTAGTATTATTATATTCTTGTTTACTACCGGCGAATCTATTTAATAACACTAAAACATTTAAACATGAATATGGAGCGTCCTCAGGTTAGGCCCTCCATCTAACATGGTTCAGCTTGTTCTAAGATATAATTTTTTTGTGTTTTTAAAATTATTTTTTTTGTTTATTCATACAAATACACATAAATAACAAAAAAGAATAGGAACGTATCCCAAACTCTATGAGGCCAAGGGCCCTGTGTTGAGTTGGGATACAATTTAATGGAAAGTAAAGGCATATGTACTATGTACCTACATAATTAAATAACAACAACAATAAAAATGAAATATTAGGTATTACATAAACATATGTACATAAAATATTTCAATAAACATCTAGACAACACGCTTAATAGTATATAAATCTACGCAATATCTCGCAGTAGTCTCCTGCAATGGTCTCTTCGCTTAAAATATGTTTTAAATTATTAGTTTGACATTTCGATATACCTAACAATAACAAAAAAATAAAACTTCTTAATTGTAAATGATTAACCTACACCCATAAAAAAAACTAATTGAAAATGCCTGTAAAAGAAAAATGTTTTCTTAAATAATAAAAACACAAATAATCCATATTTATTCTTATAAAAAAATCACAAATAAAAATATGGATCATCGTTTAAAAATAAATAAAAAATACCGATCCAAAAGAATCAGATGACAGAATTAAGCTTTATTCCTTAATTTCTTTTTTTTCATCCGCACCTGGGCCATGATTACAATGGGAAGTTAAAAAAGTTATCTTCGACTATTTATAAAGAAAAACCGATATTTGTGTGGGAAAACGAGTATATTTGGATGAACATTTAAAGTATCTTCGTCGGTAACCTATAATTGAACATGTTTAGAAGAAAAAAATGTATGCAGCATCTGCTTTTCATACAGAAAACTTAATTTTACTTTGTAGATAAAATGGAAGATAAATGTAAACTTCCCATTGTAATCGGGGCCCTGAAAGACATTAAATCGATGCCATAATGCGATGTTTCTTGGTCTTATGCCTGTATTCACACCCAAAACTCAAGATGAGGAAACTATGTTCATATGCAGATAATAACTTGAGGTGAGGACAGTAGAATGTACTTTCCTCACCCAACGGTTTGTCACTGACTATGGCATTAGAAAATACGAAGGCATGATCAGTCTGCTTTTAGTATCAATTAAGAATTATAATGCATATTTATTTTGTCTGATACATAAATAATATCACTTAGGTATACAATATCACTATACGTAGCTGTTTATAGTTATGATTGATCGTTCAAAGCTTCAAGAAATTGGAAGAATCAGTCAATTTATTATGAACATAATCAGGTGGACAAGATCATATAAATCTTATTTATTTTGAAACAATAACAGATGTAACATTGACATCGAATCGGTGCAACGTCGTCTGCTAAGAAAAGTAGCATGAATTATTGGCGTCGGGAGGAGAGACTGTACTTACAGAGAAATGGAGTCAATGTTAAAAATCTCAAGTCTACAAAAACGTAGAAATAACATAGCCCATGTATTTATGTTTAATTTACTGAATGGCTTAATTGATGTACCATCGTTACTGGAACAAATGGCATTCAATGTTCCGATTCGCCGGTTGCGAAATAATAATGTGCTGTTCCTTGATCAGCATAGCACAAACTATGGCTTGCGTGCACCAATGTCCCGATTGTGTCGCAGTGTAAACTCGAGACAAAATCTGGGCTTGTTTGGGTCTTTCTAGATTTAAACAATCATCAAGATAGACTTGAGGTAGTAATTATTATTTATTTTTCTGTCCCAGCTTTAATTTTCTTTACTAAATGTTATTCAATATTTATATGTAATCACTTACCGACTTTTCCATGTCTCCCGGCTTCGAGACGTACCCGTCTCTTCGGATTTTTTTTTGGTTGGAAATTGCATGATGGTTTGCATGTTGGTTTAATCGGTGTCCCGACGAAGAGACGGGCACGTCTCAAAACCGGTAGACATAGAACAGTCGGTAAGTGGTTATTTACAAATATTTAATAACATTTAGCAAAATGTTTGACCACAAAGTTAATGCTTTATATATTGATAATATATGAATTGCCTTTATTTGTATTTTTTTTCTATTGTGCTTGTACGTATTATAAGGATTTGTGTTTGCCATTTTTTTAATGAACTAAGCCCGTTAAAAAATAAATATTTTAAAATATTGTTCCTGCTTGCGAATTAAAATCATAAGTTAACGGATAAATCATTAAAATAAATATATTTTTAACAAAAATGTTGAGAATAAAGAAACTCAAACAAGAACGAAATAAAAGCAAATGGTGTGTAGGTAGGCATATAAAGTTTATTGTATATTTTTTTTATATGATATGCAATACAATTATGCATAGTGAGATTATTAGCATGGATCTTGATATTTGTGCACCTATCGTATATAATTTGACCACACGCCGCGCCTGAGACATCATATTTTGAGAGTAGTCAGCCTTTCATCCCTGTTTTTCCAATTCAATACTTCGCTTCCGTACATAAGGATCGGTACCAGAACTCCACTGTGGACTGCTAATTTTGCCTCCCGCGACAAACATTTTGTGCTTCAACAAACATTTGTCAATTGTTTATTTTGATAAATGTAACTCATTCAGGACCAAAAGTCCCATGAAGTTATAAATTTTAAAACAATTTGTTAATTTATTAGAACTTCACTTTTTCATACATGCACTTTGGCGGACTTATTGCTATAAAAGCAATATCTTCCCGCCAGCCGAAGACCGGTTAAAAAAAAGGACAATATTTGTACATACTTCATAAAAACATGAGGTTTGAATATTTTTTTAGAATTACAGCTGTTTTTTAGTGGGCGGATAGAACTTGTACATATTAAAAAACTTATTTAAAAAAACACTATTTTGTTAGACACAATGTATGACAAGGAATGTGGGATCAGGTGATGAGTTTGAAAGGTACAGGTAAAGGATCCAGGAAAGAAAGGGAATTTTAAAAAAAAGATGTCAGAAGTTAGTAAGTAGGAATGATGGATAATTCTAAAATTATTTTTTAAAAATCATTGAAAACAACAGTTGGACCTTGAATCAAAGTAATAATAATTTACTGTGTGGATGGAGCATTCGAAAAAGCTTAAAACATCCATTTTATATAGTTTCCTACTCTTGTGTCTTCTCACCATAGAAATATTTATTAATTTGTACGTAGTAAATATGTGACACAATAGCCACAAAAGTTTAAAAAAAGAATGACTGCACGAAACGCAGACTGGACTGCGAGGTGCCGTAATACTTAAATAAGAAGAAAAATATAAATGTAGCCCTTGAGCTGATCTAGCCGGACGGACAACAATGGATGATGAATAAAAAGTCGGTGTGAACAATGGTACCACGGGCCATTGAAGGCCGAAGATTCGGCTGTCTGTCCCCTGCCACATTTCCCCGTCAATATATTATGTAGGCACAATCAGCCTCCGATCTGTATCATCTGAGCTTCGAGTAGATAAAATTGAGATTCCAGACTAGGAAATGGAGTTTTCGAGGAATACATTTTGTGCTCTTGTTTTTTGAAGGATTATATATGAATAATGTTTTAATGTACAATTTGAAAATTGTATTTCCGTTGGTTATAGTTGATTATATTTTTTAAATTTTTGTTTTACGAAGAAAAGTGTTGAACCTCTACTAACCTTTATCAGTGGAAAATATACAAAACTATTTAAAATAATTAGCTAATATGTACATGTATGTAATATTAAATATATATACCGATAATTTTTAATCGCTCTTAAGTGCGTATTACTAATTGGTTATTGTATTGGTGTTTCTCAGGTAGACTCTTCAACAATAAACAGAATGTTAGATAAAAAACTATTTATTATTCGTTATGTATACTCTCGTGGTATATCGCGCAATGCCGGCCGCTTGAAAATGAAAAACGCATACTTTAACTTGAAATATTTGCTGATATTTGTGTGGCTCTAACAAACATATTAACTCACTCGTTCTCTAAAGCTAGGGTTTCCTAGGACAGCGGTGCCCGTATCTTAACGGCCGTAGTGAACGGTGATGCGGTGGACAGCCGTTGTAACAGTGACTAGAGAGTGGTTTCCTAGGAAAACGGTTTTGTTAATAAATTAATAATGTTAATAAATGTTATCAAAACCGTTTTCCTAAGAAACCACTCTCTAGTCACTGTTACAACGGCTGTCCACCGCATCACCGTTCACTACGGCCGTTAAGATACGGGCACCGCTGTCCTAGGAAATCCTGGCTTTAATCTTCTCATACATATGTTGCAACCTATTGAGTGTCCTAGCCTTGTCCAGAAAACGTCTTTCTTTCTCTTTGTCTCCAGCTATCCGTCCCCAGGATCCGATGCTCGGTGTTTCACTCCACATAATCCAACCACCTCAGTTAAGGTTTTTCAAAAAAGAAAGAGTTTTTTCTAAACGTTTTAAATGAATTTTAATTCAAAACTGAAAAAAACTAAATGTCAAATTTATTGAAAATGTACAGCGAATAAGCGCAGTTCCCTTTGCACCACTGGGTGTGAAAAAGGGAATGATGATATACGTAGTTGTTTGTTCAGGCATTGTACACTGATACAGCGGGAAATAGAACTTTGTGGACTGTATAGGAATTGTTTATTCACTTTTAAGTTCTTCCGATTGTTTCTTTTATGAAGCACTTCACTTTTGCTATTGCACGGATACCGGTACCGTGTAGATGATGATGAGAGGTTTATTTTAGGCTGCTTACGTAACACTAATTGCACTTTGTCAGAAGTGTGCAGATGCAGGATATGATAAGGATTTATCACAGAAACACTTTTCACAGTGTGACTTGCTCACAGGACGGTAGAAAAAAAACAATTTGAAATAAGAAGGATGTAGGTAAGAACGGGGTATTTACAGACTTATATGAGTTGCAAGTATAAAAAAAATGGAAAATTAGTACTTAACAGTAGTTCTTTAAATAAATATTTGGCTACATAAATTTACAGTCACCCTATTTTTTTATCCATGTCGCACATTGGTATCAAGTTGAATAACTCTACAAATACATAGCTCAAAGTTTGTAGAATTATATTCGGCTGTTTAGTAGAGGACGGCAATATCCACCTGCCACAGGATAGAAGGAGACAAAAGTCCACCCAAGGTGAGATAGATTGACATCGAGTCTCTATAAAGGAATTAGATTATCGTTTTTATCATCGTCGATAGTCAATAAACTTTCCCTCTATTTAGATTTCGATGGTTATGCACTATCTGAACTGTACCAATCTTTGTAATGCCGATAATCCTTTACAACACATTTGGAGTTCAACAATCCTAAAATGCCGACAGTCCAAGATCATTAGGCAGTCAAATTTCTACAAATTTTAAGTATAGAGATGATTATGAAAAAATAATAAAATGATGATTTGTGCTTGAATTTTCCGTGCCTGGGGTGGATGAAGAATACTAGGAAGGTGGACATAAAATACTGTCTTAAAATGTGGTTTTACACTGCAATATTTCGTCGGTCAGAATTGGGAAAATCGGATTGAGGGTGACAGACAAATTGATTGTACATATTAGGGCACTGATGGTGATAGGGGGTTGAAAGCAATTAATGTTAATTCTGAAAAAACAGATTCTTTTCTAAACGAAGAACATAAAAAAATATATTTGACAAAGTTCATTAAGGCTTAAAATTTGTTTTTGCAATTTGCGGATCTGAAAAGAGGCCACATGACCTCGAAATCGAGTATTTTTAGAACTTTAGCTCGGAAAATTTTAAATTATAATTTCTTTATTATTGATTAAAACTTAATTATTTAAATTATTTAAAACTTAATTTTTATAATTATTTAAAACTTAATTTTTCGTGAACGGTAAGTGGTTAGAGGATTTCTAAGTAAATATAAGTATACAAATACAGGAAAACGAAATCAATGTTGAAATGTAAACATAAAATGGTTCTAGATCATCTCCTAAGTTTCAATCCTTCTTTTCTGTGACGTTTTTCAACTGCTATAATTACGTTGTGTAGTTCACATCGTTGATTCGTTTTGAATTTTTATTGTTTTTTTATAAAGTAACTCAGATATTCAGGTGAGACTGCTGAGGGGGATTGTACCGGATAGCATAATCTGTGAGGCAAAACATATAGGCGAAGGTATATATTTTAAATTCTA
Source organism: Micrasema longulum (assembly GCF_059751315.1). Classification (NCBI taxonomy): domain Eukaryota; kingdom Metazoa; phylum Arthropoda; class Insecta; order Trichoptera; family Brachycentridae; genus Micrasema; species Micrasema longulum. The sequence goes on from NW_028278433.1 coordinate 176,064, forward strand.
TAATGTCCTGCCGGTAAAACAACTTTGTGACTACAAATTGATTGCAGATCACTTTATTGATCCGGAATATAAAAAAAAAAGTTTCCCACACTCACACTAGATTAAAAACTAAGGGCTCCCTGTTTGTTCCTCGAATTACTAATTACTTCGGAGAGCGAAAATTAAATTGCGTTGTTCCAAGATTGTTCAATGATCTCCCACAAACCATCATTAACATGAAGGATCTTCAAATGAAAAAAAGGAACTGAAGAAATATCTTCTAGATACTTTATAGTGCCTGTTTATAAATAAATTTGTAAAATATAAATAAAATAAATGTAATATAAACCTGTCATAAAAATATAAAAAAAATTGTTCCACCGAAAAGTCTTTAGACTTAGTGGGTAACAAATTCTTATATATATATATTTAATTATTAAATAAACGCTGCTCTGAAGCACTGAAACTGAAAAAAATACACATATATCTTTATTTCCAGGGAATCAGATATAACCTTAGACTCTAGTGATTAGAATCATGCAGTGTCAACATGAAGTGTCCTCCATCTAATATTAATCATTTAATTTTAAGATGGACATTCGCCGAGAATTATATTGATATTGATAGAAAGTAATTAAAAATACTGGAACTATTTAGGTTAAGTATAAAAAACAAATAAAATAAAACAATTAAATTACAACTAATCATTATAAGAGAAATATAAAATTCATGAACATTGAGACTACATAATGTCACTTGAATTTAAATAAGAATAAATAAACGTTTCGTTACTGCTTTCCAAATAGTATGCGGGAGATTTACAAGCAGTAAAATATCGTCTTTTTTGATATGGTATACTAGCAAGTACTGATTTTCGAATTAAATGCACAGATTTTCTAGTCATTAAACAGTCCTTTTCAAGATATTTGTATTAATAACAACGTGATATTTTTTTAGTATGCCCAAAGCACCCCATGCAAACGGACACGTGCGTGATTTTATGACAACGATAAAACAACCGTTGATTGGTCAATCGTAACCTTTGTTTCCTCCTTCAACACGGAATCCTTGTGACCCGGATATAACCTGGGAGGTTTTTTCAACAGCTACACAAACACCGCCTTTGCAGGTGATCATTTCAAAGGATTCTCATTTTTTCCGCCTGGAGTTTATTTCCTGTCATGCGCACGCGCCCCTGACACAACTTAATAATAAATTAATATTATTATTGTTTTCTGTTTTTATATTAAGGCGGTGATTCTGTCGTGTGCTTTATACTTCATGATTAAAATACAGTAAATTAATAAGACCTTTTATGTTCCGACTCAATATACTCGTAAGTACCTGTCACATAGATACTCATTTTATAAGTTACCGATCTATGTACTGGATTATTTTTAAAATTTGATTTATTTGGACAAAAACAACAGTTTTTACATACGATGCAAATATTTTTTTGGTTAATTTATTTTATTGATTTATTTACTTATAAGTAGTTTACTACACATTTATTGAGACATATGTAAGTCCCAATTCCATGAGACTAAAATTATATACAATAGAAACTAAAATGACTTATCATTCGTATTATGTTCTTAAACAGTCAATATATACATTTTCCGCAGCGATATATATTATTAATCAAGTGCATAGGCACATACCCAATAATAAAAAAAGAAAATTAGAAATAAATAAATTGCAAATAAAGTAAAGCAAGTTAAAAAAAAATGTTTTTGGAGTTTTAATTTTTTTCATCATCATCATTCCCCTTTCCGCACTCAGTGGTGTATAGGGCACAACATTTGTAAACCAAATGCAGCGTATTTCAATCATCTGGTACATGAAGGTAAGGTGATCAGTTCTAAGCTTCAGGTGCCAGTTCTGGAACAACAATAATGTGTTTAAATTTATTTATAAAATATTAAACTATTGTATGCGGAAATATTTTACGAGTGAAATTTTGTTAAATACAAATTACTTTACTTAATTACAATACTTTATTAATAAATTACTCCACTATATCGAGCACAGCAGGCATATTATGGGTGATGCATTCAAAATGCTAGGTTTTGTCACTAGAGTCACTACAATGTTTAAAGATATAAATACCTTAAAAAAAAATTACGCATTTGTTAGAAGTCAGCTTGAACATGCAACTTTAATCTGGTCCTCATAATATGAAAGTCACAAATATAAAATGGAAAAATTTCAAAATAAATTATAAAAATGTTTATCATACAGAAATAATTACCAATTAAATAATTATAATGAAGCGAGATTACATTTAAAAATGAACTCTTTGGATAATAGACGACAAATTGCTGACTTAATGTTTCTATTTAAGATTTTAAATGGCATTACTGACTGTCCCAATTTACTTAGTTTAATTAATTTTCATGTACCCTTTAAACGTTCCCGTCACACCAAATTATTAAACTGTACTGATGTAAACACTAATGCAGCCAAAAATTCATGGGTACATTGAATTTGCAACTTGTTTAATAATATTATTGGAGCCAATGCGAGAAGTAAGAAAATCATAAGTACTGTTTCACACAGCTAGGCAAAGTGAACAAAAAACATAAATATATATTATGAAATGCATGAATAAATAAATATAATTACCATTTACCATCTTTGAAAAAGTTCAAAAGGATTGTTCTATAGGAACAATACCCCACACTAAATATATCAGATACGTGGGAATGACTATTGCCGAGTTCATGAAGTCTATTTAATACGGCATTACAAGTATACACTGTCCGTGAATTGTTGCTACAAAACGGTGGCACCTGTCTAAGTCATTCTTCCAGGCACACTGAAGTTAATAAGAGATAATAGTTCAGGGCAATCCCATATTGAATGTACAATTTTGAATAAATTTAAAAGGTCTATAATTTTTCTTCTATCGTTAAGTTTAAATAAATTAAACGTTTTTAGTAAAAAATCGTAACTTAAAAATTCATGACTGATTCTAAGTTTAAAATTTATAAACCGTAAGAATTTTTTTTTGGACTCTTTCAAGAGAATTTCTGTGTAATACAACTTTATTTATGACACATTACATTTTATAAGTTTGAAACATTTTTAGTCTAGTATTAAGTATCTATTATATTATAATCGTATTATTGCATATATGACTGTAGATTTAAATAAAGAAATGATTAAAAAAAAAATGTAACTGTAGAACTAGGAATAAAAAGGATAAGGCCACCACTCAAGAAAAAAACGAAAACATTAAATGGATTAATATATAAACGGTTAGAACTGTTTGAGATGCCTGAAAGTATGAGGAATGGAAAAAAACTTTTTTATTTAAAAAATAATATGTTATGTTTATTGTATGGACACGTGTCGAAATGAGTACGTCGTAATAAATCATTTCAATTATCATCGTAATTAAAATACTTGATAAAAAATATAATAAGATCAAAATAAAGGAAATAAAAAATAAATAATAATATTATTTTTTTATTTATTTATCAAAAGCATACAATATAAATTATCAATCCTACTGAACTGCATAAAATGCTTATGATTAAGTTCTAAAATATACATATATATAATCGTATCTCTTCTAAACATATAAAAACTCTTATTACTATGGAAAAAAAATATGTGCATCGAAAATAAAATAAAAAAAGAATTGTCCAAATAATAAAGAAAAACAAAAAAAATACAATATAAAAAAACCACATTCTAAAAGCCAGATATTCAGCATACGTCTTCCTCTTGAGCCAGATAAGTTTTTTGTTTTTTTATATATTTAATGGGAGCATATTATACATTTTTGGTATATTGTACTCTAGAGTTCTTAATTGAATAATATTGAAGTAAAAACAATATTTCACGTCCACTCTGGTAGGAATCGAACCCAGGACCTCAAGCCTCGTAGGCGAACGTGCAAACCACTATTCATATCTCCACTCGATATGATTTTTCATATTTTTTACCTGAGAGCAGTTATCGAGTCGAACCACTCGCCCAGAGTTCTGGTTCTATTTCACGCACATAACTGTTTTCTTTATCCGCCTGGATACAGAAATACCGGGATTTTGGAAAGCAAAAGAGTTGAAACCTTTATTGATATGGGTTAGATTCATCTGACTGAATTCCCACATAAATAAAGGTTTCAGCTATTTTACTTCACCAAAGTCAACAAATGGAAGAGTTGACAAAATGTGGATGTTTAAACATAGGTAGAAGAATGGTGAATGTTACATCAGACAGGCCATAAACCCTGTAAATGGCTAAACTTCCATATTTCCTTCACAAGAATGTTTTCCCTCTCTATATTTTAATATCTTAAGAACTCCGTAAAAAGTGAAATCTAGCAAATCTACAAAAATTTGGACAAACTCATTATATTGAACATTAAATTCGGTTATAAATATGTTCGGAAAAAACAGTTTATGTCAAATGTTGTTCTACATAACAAATAATGTCTCCACGGACATAATTGATAAATGGTTCATGTCTTCATATGTAAAGGTTAACTAAACTTAGAATTAATATAGTGAAAAATATTTTTGACAAAAGTGTCCATTACTTTTGACAGGCGTTTAATTTAAGATAAATATTCAACCATGTTTTGGGGCTTTCTCACTTATATAATAAATCTATCATGTTCTATCACAATGGGGTATGATTGAAGAGGTTATGCTTTGTTGACACTTCTTTGTGTTGAAGTTAAGGTTCATAGAATAATACCCGGACTCATTCAACTTACATCTATAATAATACACTATTGTTGATTGTTGGCCAGTCTTTAAAACCTAATAAGAATACTTATTAAAATGTTTGTGACTCAGAGCGTAAAAAGAACTTTTTCTATTAAAAATAGATAATATACTACGCTTGTATTGTTAAGAATAATATTTCATTTTAATAAACTGAATATTTCATCATTCTTGGGGTTTCCTTTTTATTCTTTTTTTAAAATCCAAAAAAAGTAAGACGTCAGACGTGTAAAAAATACTATTGTTGAAAGGGTTAAAAATCAATTTACGTAAAAAATGTCGGATCGTAGTTCAGCGGACGTGCTTATATTTAATATTGAGCATTAGATGGAAATATTTTTGTCTATTTGAAGAATACAGTTCTGTTTGTGAAATAGAACCAGAATCCTGGACGACCATTTTTGATTTGATGTCTTGAAATAAGTTTTTTTATTTATTTTTTTTAATAAAAAAGAAATATTTTCGTTCTTACGATTTACTCAAATATTTAATTTTGAGGGCCATTTTCAACGAGTTGTAAATAACTCACTATTAGAAAATGGAATCGAGTTGGAGTAGAGTGGGATTCGAACCACGGACCTTTGGTCCGTGAGTCCGAGACACTAGCCACAGGACCATAGTCCACTTCGCAGTGCAGTGGTTGGCGCGTAAGCCTACCATGCTTAAGATGTTCAAATATGGGCAGAATGGTGAATGTGTACAGTGTGTAAAGTGGCCACTTAAACCAGCCATTGACAGGTCACAAGCCCTGTAGATGCCTAGACTTCTATATTACCTTCTCTTAAATGTTATTCATCTCTGTTGTAATATGTTTATTAAAATAAGGGTGTTTCCATGAAAATGCGAAAGGAATTTGAAAAAAAAACATTAAAACTTCACACACACCTGAGGTTAATGAATTTTTCTTACTGGTAATGGCAATACCATAACACTTTCCTGCAGATTAAAGACATTATTTATAGTTGTAACGGTCAATGTGTGTCCCATACGTTTATTTACTATTGAATTTCGTCAAATTATATGTCTATGTAAGTATTTATTTCTATATCTATTTTTTTATTATAATTTGAAGTATATGATTGAATAAAATGATCTCGGTACGAATTAATTACTTTATTTTGTCAATGTTTGAGTATGTCCAAATGCTTGCAGACTGACTGGATTTCCTCCCTAGGGAGTTACTCATATTTAAATTTATTTCAACAGAGAGGGAAAACATTTTTGAGAAGGGAATATGAAAGTCTAGGCATTTACAGGGCTTATGACCTGTCATTGGCTGGTTTAAGTGGCCACTTTTTACACTTCAAAATCGTAGTGTAGTGATTGGCGCGTTCATCTACCACGTTTGAGTTCCATAGTTCAGTTCATGGCAAGGTCGCTAAAAAATATTTGTTAATAATAGGAAAAAGGCAAAGTCTCAAAATTCAATTTTATTTAAAGCAATTAAAAAGTATTACGAAATGGAAAAAAATATTTATGAAGAAAAAAACATATCAAAATTTAAAATAATGGTCAAGACATATGTGATAAACAATTTATAAATTAAATATATTTGCAATGTTATTATTAGAACACACATAACAATATGTATGATATGTGTGCCCTACTTTAAGATTTAAATAAAAAAAAATAAAAAAAATAATATCGTTTTGAACAGGAAATACTGTACCTGGACTGGCACCTGAATCGTTAGACTGATCATCTTGCTTTCATGTAACGAATGATCGAGATACGCTGCTTGGTGAACCAATATTGCATTTATGGGATACTTATCTTAGATTTTTGCATGTCGGGGCCTTAAATCTGAAATCGCTTATTAAAAACAGGGTCCAAGTTCCTAGCTGGACCGTTTTCTACCAGGAAAGCATACTGCACGAGAAACGATGTATCCCCGAACTAGTGATGCACATAACCGGTTGTAATGATTCGATAACTCTCATAACTAAATTATTCGGTTATATATCGCACTCCCAAGGTAAGACTCCTAAAACTTAAAATGACAATTTGAGTCAATAATGTCGGAAAGTTTGAACAATTACTCCTGTATTTAAAAAAAACAGTATTTGCATTCTTATGATTTCTCTTCTTCTATCTATATCTGTTTCTAGGTAGAGTATATGGGCATCACCAGACGCCTCCAGGAGACTCTATTGCTAGCTAGTACTCACGCATTCTCCCCTGTCAATCCCGTATCACTTAGTTCCTCCAAATAATGCCAAACAATAATCATGAACGGCCTTTTAGGACCGAGGCAGCTGGCAGGTATCTTAATATTTCATTACGATTGATTTCATTACCAACATTTAAAGAAATTTAGTCCAAGAATGGACGCAGCAGCCTCCTATAGCAAATGTTTTGAAGATACAGTGCTAGACGTAGACACGTGCTGCAAATGACTCAGTTAAGATTTAACCCAAATTGCCTTTTATGATTTCTCAAACACTAAAATTTTGATGGTAAATAACTCGCTATTAGAAAATGAGAATCAAGTTGTGATATTTATTTATTTTATTTGACACTTTATATACATATACAATAAAAAAACATATAAGGGCGGGCATATTGCCTTAAGGCAATTTCTTCCTACCTACCCAAACCAATCAGTTTGAGAAAATTATAAATACATGGGACATATTGAATCTTACAATTTTTTACAAAAATTAAAAGCAAAGATTAAGAAAAATAAATATATATAAAAATAAATTAACACTATACTATGAAGAGAGGAGAGGGGATGGGAAGGAAAGAAGAAGGAAAAAGAAACAATTTAAATATTTAGATAGTGACATTTCAATCTTGACTTAAATGTAAAGAAGGGGCGTCTCTAACATTAGTGGGTAGATTATTCCACAATCAAGCGGCTACTACTGTGAAAGAGGAGGCAAGAAATATAGAGCGATGACAGGGCATTAAAAGGGTTTTCTCGTTACTAGAACGAAGAGATAGTCCGGGTTGTGAAAGAGATTGGGCTCTCTCAGATAAACAGGCGAAGTGGGAGTATTTAAAATATTGTGAAGAACTGATAGAATTTGAATGTTTCTTCTAAATGATACTGAGCCGATACAGTGGGGTCCACGATCCCATGACACTGCCACAGGGTTACAATCCGGTTATATTTACTTTTACATTCACCGCCCAGCAAATAGTGTAAAGGTGCGATGCGCGTAAAGACGTTAAGAATTTTTAAAATAGATTTATTCCCTTTTGAACCCGACAGTACATTATTTTTTTTTTTTTACACTGCACTCTTAAAATGTAGTACTGTAACCCATAATAGAGCAATGGATGGTAAGATAGAAAGAAAGTTCAAGAGAACGTATGATCTTTCGCATGAAGATATTTAAAAAATAACTTAATTTCTTTTCAAGCGAATAATCTATTGTTCCGAAGTAACCAATCACATTTTGTAGTTGTAAAATTTTTGTCTGAACCGCTTGTTTCAGAAACTTTTGTTATTCCCAAATTCAGAGACAAAATTTAAGGTAAAGAAAGTAAATTATACTGTCTTTATCGTAATCGATTATCACCAATCGATTTTTTTCATGACGGTTGTGAATGCCTCGATTATTTGTCAACCGGTTACTTGCATCACTAGCGAAGTGATTAATTTAAGGCTGGCTCGGGCAGAGATAGTGGAGTAGGATAGGAGTGTGATAGAGTCGTATCTGTCATCAGGCAAGGGCGGAGGCGAAGGTCCCACCAACAGCGACTGCCGCAAATTTACTACAACAAGATCCTAGCACGGGATAGGGACAGCTTGACCCTTACCCTACTACCTTTTTATCGCCATGGGGAATAACACCAATCGGGACAGTTGAACCATTGACGTGTAATAAATAGACACGTTTTTTTCTTACCAAACGCGTTTCGGTTTAAGAAAGTACTGCGTTGCCCTCAACAATTTGGAAAAAAGATAAAGCAAATCGCAATACTTGGTTATATTTTATTTATTTTTGGCCCACAACAAACCAGGAAGCCTAATTACGGCGTTGAATTACAGCGCGAAAAACCCAGACTTAAGGAATATCACATTGAATTTTTGTGTTTTTTGGTTCAAAGTTTTTATTTAATAAAATACACATGATTACTATGTAAACATATTATAAAAAGGAAACAAAATATAAATCATATTTTGTCCCGATAAACTATTAAATAATAGTTTGTCATCGGGTGCTCAGACATGAGTTTTTATTAAAAATCAAATAAAAGAGTACAGACATAATATTGTACACATATATCATTTTGTTTTTGATGCTTTGAAAAAAAACCAAATTTTATTAAGACGATAGAATAGAAAAAAACTCAACAAAACTAGATAAAATGGTCTGAAATATTTTTAAATAAGTTGGAAAATAGAGAAAAATAATATAATTACATTAAAAGAATAGCCATTTAGTTGAATAAAGTTTAAACATAAAAAAATATATGTGCACATGCATAAATAGTGGGTGCTCATTAATGTAACCAAAGCAAGATAAAAAATAAAAACAAGTAAATCGAAAATTTCATTTCATTCTACAGAAAAATAAATAAATTAAAATACCTTTTAAAATCAAGGTCTAAAATATGTAAATGAAATAAGAAAGAAAGAAAAGAAAAGCCTAAAAAAAATAAAAAAATAAAAAGAAATAAAAATACTGAGTTAAAGAATGTTTGACGTAAATAATAAATCAATATAGAATCCTTCTGTCAATTAATCACTTTTGTAATAAAATAATAATTTTATTTTTAGTATAGCATGTTTTCATGTCAGGTAGCAATATATTAAATACTTTTGGAACAATATTATAATCCAATGTACGCGGTCCATATTTTTTATAAATTCTCACCGGGAATCGACCCTGGAGCCTTCCGTGCGTGGGACAAACGTCTTAACCACTACGCTACGGAGGCCGCATGTACATACAAATATTTATGTAAGACAGAGATGCATTCTCATATTGCATCACTCGATTCTTTCGATGACTTGATCTGACGTCAGGGGATTTTCGGCATCAAGACATGAGGTGCACAGTACAGTGCATAATATATTTACTTCTACAAGGCATTCCCGTTGGATGTGGCTTATACATGATAAAGGGTTTAAGCTTACTTTGGGTAGGTGCTATAGTAATTGGACTCTCTAAATCCAATATGTAAACGTAATAACTAATCTTCTCCCTTCCCTCTTCTCAACTAAAAGACAAAAACAGTTAGTTATAAATAATAACTTGAAAAGGGCGTAACACATAGCAGCTAAAATGTAAAATATAAACAAAGAAAAAGACGCCAGTCTATTTTGGTTTTCTTCTTGTTATGTAAACGATATTTTTTTAAGTATTTACCCAGCATAATTAATATGGTTGCAATCACCATCGAGTGATCTTTTCACGGGGTACGGAATAAAATAAATCACGCGTGTACTAAACTAAGTTAAGCTTCCAGCAGATTTAAAAAGCTTCTCCGTAGGTAACTCTGTGGAGATGAACGATAAAGCTTGCTCGTGTAATTCTCAGAAGACTTTATTCGCAGTTTATTTTAAAGTTAGCTTTTGGAAAGTTTGAAGCCACCACGAAAAAACATACGCCCCTAAAATGGCCGTCAAATAAACGCTGGAGCTTTAACTAGGAATTTTTTGAATAGGTGGCACTGTAATAAAGCATGTTCGAAAATTTTCCTTGGCAAGTTAACACATTAGTGACAAGATATTTCTTAGTTAAATAATAAATAAGGCTGTTTGTTTTTTTAAAAATAAGAATAGATTGTTACAATGTTTCAGTTAAATTATAAATAAATAATTATGAAAAGTAAACCTATGCATTTTAATTTCGTCACAAATAAAACAAAGCATTGCACATTCATATTTATTATTGATTTTTTATTTCATGGCTATAAAAATGTATAAAGCATTCAATTATAATGTATTCCGAAAAATAACCGTTTTTTTAAATAATCTAAATGTACGAAAATGCACAAAAAATATGTAGCACAGTACTCGGGTAAATTGAAATAAGGTACGTTTTAAATAAAACACGTTTTTGTATAAATTTATTTTGAACGAAGGCGTAATTTTTAAATCCTATTATTCAACTATAATTATTTATCTATGAATTGTAATTTAATTAAAAAAAACAGTCATACCTTTTCGTAGTAGGAAAAAGCAGAGAGGATAGAACACCACTTTAATCTTTATTTACATATACACCTCGCATCCTTTACTGTCATTTACATTTTCTCATGCACGCACTATAATTATTCCAACTTTTGACACGTTCACCTTTAAGTGTTTGTTGAATTTCGTAATGCCATATCTTTTGTATTTCAATTTGAAATACACAAATAGGTATTTATTGTTAATAATCGGATTGTGCTAGCGTAGAAGGGCACATGACAAACGAAAAAAAAAAAGTTTTTTTATTTACGCGTAAAACTATTATATTGTAAGTATGTACCATTGACAATCATATATCACAATTGGTTTTGTGAGGTAAGCATTGTTTCAATGAAAAAAATCATAAAATCTACTTAATAATGTTTTTCCTAAAAAATATCGTAGAATTACTGCAAAAAAACCCCAAAATCATGTATACGTTTTACGTGGGTAATTCAATTAACGTTGGGGATTTTTTTTATTGAAATTAAAAATTGGTTAGAAAAGCTATCTTAAAATTTGAAAAATAATTCCCGTGCTTGAAAATATATTATAGAAAGAATATTTTCGTATTCAAAAATCAATTTATTAAAAAAAATATCCTTCCGTCCCTAATGAGTTGAAGTTCGATACGTGTAAACAAAATCGCGCGCTGTGAGGACCTTTTAACACAAGAAAAGCAAAAAATAAAATCTATGGTGGCCCTTTATGGGCTGATAAGGCATTTAACATAGACCCCTTTCAATTAAGAGATAGGGGGAAGAGGCATTGCTACCGCCTGCGCCTGCGCCAGTCTTCAGCGGGTATTATAGTATAAATAAGGGAAAATATTGTAACTGACCTTTGCATTTTTTAACATGTAAACGTATATTTTTTACAAATAACAACATAAATTTATTTATTAATATACACAGCACGCTGTACCTTTTATCATACAAAAAATGCATTAAGTATGGAAATAAACACAAAACAGAGGTTTTACACAATGAACACGCTAACATATTGAATAAAAAATTTAATCATTTTGGGCACATAAAAATTAAAAAGTTCTTAAGATAATTCTAAAAGGTAGGGGTTTGTGCTATGCAAGCCTTACTAGCTCCTGACGTCACCGCAGCCTGTGAAGATCTATTGTGACGGATCCTCGTGAATAGTTCTCGCCCTCCAAGCCCAGGTCTTTAAAGAACCTGGCTACAGTGTGGAAGGCGAGAGTTATCATTTTGCTAAATTTTCTACTCCAAGCCCAGATTCGAAAAGTATCGGACTATTAGGATAAGGCCGAGCTCTTTAACTTCCTCAGGTTTAATCAGTGGTTTCCTTAAGGATGCGGCTTTTTTATAATATAAAGCATCACATTCACATATAATATCTACAGGACTCATATTGACCATATTGAGTCTGTCCAACACCGTTTTCTAAGAAAAGTGGCATGGTTGCTCGGATTACAAAGGGGTAATTATTCCTATTTTGAAATAGAGCAATCTCTTAATCTGTCTTCATTGGAAAGACGTAGAACTGAGATGGACCTTTGTATGCATTTTCAAAATACTTAATGCTATAAGTGATGTTCCACGTCTGTTGCAATCAATTTCTTTTCATTTTTCCAACCATGTCACCAAAAGTAAAAATCTGCTATTTATTAAATCTTCTAAGAGCAACTTTTGTTTTTATGCCCCAATTTTGTTTTTATGTCCAGAATGTGTAGATTAGTCAATTCTTCACTCGACTTGGAATTCTTTGGGATAGATCTTCCGGCTATATTTAGATCTCTCCGCGACTAAACAGTGTGGGATGAAGTTGGATTAGCAAGGTTTAGCTCGAAGTCTTATGTCTTTCGTTTTTATGAATATATTGTATATCATTATTGTTTTGCCCTTGTTTGTCTTTGCTGCATAGTTTTATGTTCTTTTTGTTCAGTTTCTTGCATTTATGTTTCTTCATGTAACTGTTGTCATTGGATTTGGCCGTATATATAACAAATAAATAAATAATGTGTTCAGGTGTTTCCTCATCTGCACTGCAGAACGGAAAGTTCATACTTGCAAGGTGTTTGTTCAATCTGCAGTGCCCTGTAAGTGCTTTAGTGATAACCCTCATTTGATTTCGACTAAGCTTTATCAGGTCAAAAGCAAACCTTTGCGAGTACCCATTTATCGGTTCCGCATGGTGGTAATCAGGTACTTTTTGCCAGAGCAAATAGCTCTGTTTCCTGGCGCATGAACTAAGCTCTTGACGAGGAGCACATCTTGGCAACCCACAGTAGGGCTCGGAGCCTATTGGGGCTTACCTATTCATCAGCTGCCGCATTACCGTCGATGTTTGAGTGTCCAGGTACCCAAATCGATGTCACACTGTTCAACTCTCCGGCACAATTAAGGGCCCGTATACATTCCAAAGTTAAATTAAAATGTAAGAAAAATGATTAAAAATGAGATAAAGTACACTTTAGAAAAATAAATACGAAAGTCTAGACATTTAAAGAGCTGATGATCTGTCACTGGGTGGTTTAAGTGGCCACTTTAAACACTGTGTAACATTCACCATTTTGCCCATATTTGACCATCCCTTAAATTCTTCAATCAGTTGATTTTAGTGAAGTAAAAGAGCAGAAATGTTTAATATATCTGTTGTTTGTTAATCTAAATAACTCCCAAGGGGGTGAAATCCAGTCTTTTGTCTGAAAACAAAGTATTAACTTTGTCGGCCTCGTATGTGTAGTGGTCTTCGCGTTTGCCTACCACGCAAGAGGTCTCGGGTCCGACTCCCGACATGGTTGATATGGAATGTTTATTCAGAGGCAGTTTTTACACAAGGATACTTTATAGTTTCTCATCTGAAGCGCAAGTTTGATCATCTTGCCTTCATATAACAAAAATGATACGGAAAGGAAATGATGATACATATTTAGATACGTGTTAGTAATTATTTCCGTCTGTGTCCAGGCGAATGAAACATACGAATCTTTGTGCGAAATAGAATAAGAATCCTGGAAAAGTGTTTTCGACTCGATGGCTGCTCTCAGGTAGAAATCGTGAATAAGAAAATCGAGTGGAAAAGCGTGGTTGGAGCGTTCGCCTTCTATTATTAGGGTCCTGGGTTCAATTTCTGGCAATCGTGACGTGAAATATTGATTTAAAGGTTGTTTAAACGTAATATTAATTGAAAAGCACCTAAAGTGTAATACCAATCACCTTGCCTTCATGACACAGGTGTTAGCTTTTAATAGGATGTGACCTACGGTATGTTATAGATGAACATTTTTGTAAAAGGTATACAGAGATTTATCCGCATTGTGGTCTAATTTTCAGCGTGTTTGCCTACCGCGCAGGAGGTCTCGTGTTCGATTTCCGAAATGGGTAACATGAAATACTTATTTGAACGGTACTTTTTCATTGCAATATTCAATTTACTGGCACTGGAAGCGTGAGACTGATCATCTTCACGTAAAAAAAGAGGATCAAGATACGCTGACATTGATTTACCAATGCAGTGCGCTATGCATCATTAGGTGCAAAAGGGGGAATGATGATGATGATAAGGAGATCCGTGTATGCAGCTGCAGGGCTTATAACTTGTCTTCGGGTGATTTAATTGATTAGGATTTTGGGAAAATATTTTTTTTATACATAAAATTCAAACACAATGTAAAAATATAATGTCAATGATTCATTAATTAAATTATACTACATCTAACCAGTAATAATATAAAATTAATGATTATATACTTTTTTAAAGTATGTATTCAGTAGAACATATTTGTTGTTTTTACAAACTTTAAGGAACTTGTTTTAGATAATTAAAATGAAATGTAAATAAAACATAAAACATACATATACTCAAATACAAATAAAAATGAATGTAAAACAAACTCTTTATTAGAGAGGTAGAAACGTTATTATTAATAATGTGTGTACAGAACAATTGTAATTTTATACTTATTTTGTTAAAAAAAATTCAATAAATAATGTTTTTTTATAAATTTAATGTATACATTTATTTATATATGAAAAATATACATACTTTTTGAATTTATTTATTTTATTCAGTTTTTTGATAAGCATACTTTGATACAATGTTTACAACACAACATTTATATCTATACTTATTCTTACATTATTTATCACTATTACACTAATGAATTACAAGAGATGGAGAACATTTAAGAAAAGGAAATATGGAAACACAAACATTGTCTAAAAACATTTGGACAAATTGAAAATATTTTATTGTACTTATTTATAACATTTAAATTGTTCTTTTATATGAACTTATGATTATTTACTACTTCTTTATATCTTACCTAATATTTTTTACATATTTTATTTATTTTTATTTTTATTTTATTAGGGAAATCAACAGTTCTACATACATATTTTTAGTAAACAAACAGATAAAGTGTATAAACTCAGAACTAATAACAGATTTCCACATAGTATACAAAGTTAGTAAAGAAAATATATTACATATCAAATAAATACATACAATTTATACATATCAAAATGTTATTTTCATGTACTCAATAATCAAAGATTTTTGAAATATTAATTTTAAGAACATTAAGTTACTGTAAATTGGACGGGATAAGGACAAAAATGCTTGAAGAGAGGATAAGGAGGGGAGAGGAGATGTACATATTTATTATTATAATGTCTACTGAGTTACATAATACATTTTTAGTGTAAATTTTAAATCTGACAGAGTGATGTTTGTGTAATCTATATTTTTAAATTTTGTATTGTACATTGAAAAAGTCCTACGAAAAAAAGCATTTTTAACATACGATGTTTTACTCATTGGTACATGAAACAGGTGGTACCGTCTACAAATCCTGGCTGGCACATGTATTGATATTAAACCAAGCAGCTCTGTACAGTCAACCATTCCTGTCATAATTTTGTAAAGCAGCAGTTGGTCCGCACACACTCTGCGGTATTGTAGAGAAATGATTCCATGGAAGGTGGAGGCAGAGAGAGTAGATACATAAGAAATACCGGTTTTGTATTTAAAGTACTTTATAAATTTGTTCTGAATATTTTCTATTCTACTTATATATATGGCATACTGGGGATTCCATATCTGTGAGGCGTATTCCAAATGGCTTCTGACAAATGTATAATATAATGAAATAAGGGCCTTTGGATTATCAAAGTGTTTACTCATTCGAATTATGAAACCTAACATGCTCAATGCTTTGGTAATTTTATTGATATTCGATTCAAAAAGTAGTTTTGAGTCTAAAACAATCCCAAGATCTTTAATTTCGTGCTTTCTCATTAGTAAATTATTGTTTAGTTTGTAATCAAAATTAAGAATTTACCCTTTACATTAAATATTGAATATATTTCCTTTTTTCTGCATTTTTTTGGCAATTTTTCCAATAATTTTATCCCCTTTGTACACACCACAGATTTCTACACATAGCCTTTGATTTCTTTTCCAGTTTTTTTATTTTTTTATCCTCTAGTTCCAGAGTTATGAAACAACTCATTATTTTTTCAGTTTTTTAATTTTATTAGCATCATTGAATTTAATTCTAGGATCAATTGTCATAATATCTAGAAGTTGAATCATTTCCTGATTTTAGTGTAACTACCACATCTTAACATTATTCTTATCGCTACGAAAACCAAAAAAAATGTATGAATTTGATTTAGAATAATTAATTGTACTTTCAAAATCAATATCCATATATTGTGGAGAAATGTTTTCATATATAAATTTAAAAAATAGTTTTAAAACAAAATACGTCACTAAAAAAACGCGACATGTTTGGCCTTGATAGTTGTGACGTCAAGATTTGTGATAATGTGATGACGGGAACAAATAAACATAAATCATGTATTAAGGGCGTGGCCAATGGAACTACAGTTTTAGCAGGAATTCAAAATGGCAAATTACAAATTACTACTTATAAGTAACAAAAATATTTTTTTCATGACAGAATTTAGTAGACCTTTTTTGTGAAAATGTAAAAATAAACGGTGATATTTCCATATTATGATAAATGTAGTAAAGGTAAAAATACAGAGCACAAATATATTTTTTAATCACTAACTTTAAAGTTTTAGTAAGAAACGTCTACAAAAAAAACATAAATATTATACACGTATGTATATTTTTTTGTGTTAGTTCGACTATTTTTTGTTTTATAAAAAAATAAGTAATGATTGTTTATTTATTTCAGTCAATTAAGACTAAAATTGTTTATGTGTTGACGTCTAGACTTCCATATATCTCACCAATTTTGATAAAACTCCGCAAGGGTTAAAATCCAGTGCTTGTCTGTTTACATTTGGACATACTAAAACATTGTTAATTTTATATAATATCTCTTTTCCCACAGATGATCGATGCTTTCGCATTCATGCTCTCTTGATCTAGCCAACAAATGCCGCCTTACATTTAGAGAAACATGTCCATATAAATGTCAGCTTACATCCTGATCTATATTCCTTTGGCTCTTTTACTTTACGGCCGTGTTAGGAAACAAAAGGCCAAACGAGAGCGGCGTCTCTTTACATTTCCACAGACACACGTGTTGACAGATATCGGACAGAGCTTTCAGGACTTTAAAACAATCAATTAACTCTAATAGGAAGAATTTATTTATTTATTCTACTATACAAATGAATACAAAATCATTACGCTAATATAAAGTTGCTTTGACTGTTAAACTAAGGTAAGCAAAGCTGTTCTAAAACAGTCGAAAAAAATGTTTAGAATCTGAAAACTTCTTTTCTTATATTCAACAATATAATGAGGAACTTCAGCCCGACGGGAAATTGGATACAAAAAATATTTTCTTGCGCGGTAAAAATTAGACCATCAAATTGTATAGTAAAGTTTATTAAAAACGTACAAGAAAAATAATCAAAACTATTTTAATAATAACGCATTACTTTAATCCGACGTCACCGGTTCATATGAACCAATCAATGATATGATTTGATAATAACTTTTTGTCTTTAAATAATGATAAAATTTTACACATAACGTATTTTAATACAAAAAAGCTTGTTCTAAATCTGATTTTAATATAATGTTTCATCAAATAAGTTGAAATATTTATAAATGCATATATTTTGTACATTCATGTCTATCATGCCAAATAATTGGATGGGGTGGAGCCTTAGAAAAACACATAAAATCATAAGAAATAGCTAAAAAAAAAATTTACTCAAAATCCCTCTCTTACCCTTTCAACTTATTATTTAAAGAAACTGAACGAATGAATATAGAAAAGTGTATTACGCACAGGCTTGACACCCGCAAAAAAACTTATTTATAACTAATCAAAATCGAATCAGTCAGAGGCTTAACCTTAAAATCAATGAACCCCCCTGTAAAATTAGATTAAAACAAATACATGCATTCTTCTTCGCTCCCAGACTATACAATGTATTTACTAATAATGTGAGAGACACGAAAAGTTTAACCAATCATATCTTTAAAAAATATGCTACAAAATGGGTCATGGAAAAATATGTACTTGATTTCTTTAGCTAAATTGCTAGCAGAATTAGTTACTTTTTTGTTTTTTGTTTTTTGTTCCGGGGACAATGAAACATTGCATTGTAAAAAACACCTTAAAAGCAAATATTTCCCATTGACCCTACCAAGAATTAAACCTGGGTACGTATTCTGATGGGAAGATAAAATTTATATTCAATTTTATCTATAAAGTAAAATTAAGTTTTCTGTTTGAAAAATAGAATATGTTTGATTTTTTTTTTCTAAACATGTTCAATTACCGGTTACCGACGAAGATACTTTGAATTTTCATACAAATATACACACTTTTGCACATCAATATCGATATTAGTTTTTACCGTCTCAGTACATACCGATGAAGATACCTGTTCATATTCGCGGCCCTGGGCCCGTATTTTAATGGGAACATGACATTTATCTTTAAAGAAAAATTAAGTTTTCTGTATTAAAAATAAAAAACGTTTAAAATTATTTTTACTTAAAATGTTCAATTACAGGTTTCCGACGAAGATATCTTGAATTTTCATACAAATAACCCCATTTTCGTACATAAATATGTATGTATGGATATTTACCGATGAAGATAGCGTTTATAATCGCGGCCCTGGTAGGTGCATCGTAGGTGAACTCGTCAACCACTACACTACGAAGCGGACTTATACCCACTCCATTTCCCATTTCGATAAAAGGTTTTTACCTGAGAGTAGCCATCGGGTCGAAAACTTTCGTCCAGGGTCCAGAGAAAGTTATTAAAAAAAATAAAATATTGTAAATAAATTTTAATCTAAAAAAATGTATCTAAAAGTATGAGAGTCTTTGCGAAAATCAGAGCCTTTGAACATAAGTCGTATCCTTCCAAGGAGGCCATCAAAACATGAGATAGTTACACTGAGATATTGTCAAGTCCTTTTGACGGTATGACATTAGCGGTAAGCTGCACTAACTATATGCAATTGTACCGGCCCTCGCTTTGTTGATACTGCGGCCCAACTATCCTCGGTGCTGGATAGTCTGCGGACACCTACGCTCATCAGATCTTATGGGAACATTACATAATGCCACGTTTTATGGGGGAAAGATTACTTGTACGCACAAATATGCAGAATTGTTTACGATTTTTACGCAGAGATTAAGAAATGAAACTGAATTGGAATAGTAAACATGACAGAAGCAGATTCTGGAAGTATGAGTACATATACACACTATCCAAATATACTAAAATATATAAGTTTGTATTTTCCCGATAACATCACTCGTTATTAAAGCAATTTGCTGGCTAAGAACGGCTTCTGCAGATAATATAGACATTTTTGTGGCTTGGACATATAAGGGCCAATGTCGTAAATCATAATATTAGAGGTAAGTAATAATTTACCCATTTCGTGACGTTATAATGAACTGTTTGACGTCTTCGCCGATTCAGTATATCTAATTAGAGTCTTCTGCACCACCAGTTAGGGAGTGATGATGATGAGCGAGAATGAAATATATAACCACCAGGGTTTCATATATTTGCTCAACGTCCCTTTTTATTGTCTCATCAATAACATCATCTTTAATACACTGATACCGATGTGACGGTGTCAGACACAATGGAGCATTGTACGGATTGTTCTTACGATCCGAACATCGCATGGTTAGTGCACTAATCAGCGGTCGGTAAACAAATAGCCAAATATCAGCAGTATTCGCATTTTTTTAGAGATTTTTTGTTTTATTTTCTTTTATTCGGGAAACATACAGTACGGTTACATAGTTTTATATTTTACACAGTTGGACTTTACTCTAATAGGCGAGTGAAGTTTCCAAATTGTGTAGTAATTGTATGTAAGGTTATGAATGAAAGTACAAAAAAGAGAAGGGAAAAAACAAAAATGGAAGTTGTTTAAAAATTAAAGTAAAAAAAGTTTCTTTAAAAGTTGAAGGTAGTATTTAAAAATGGAAATAATACAAAAAATGTAGATTTTTTTTGTAAAATTAATTAAAATAAAGAATGAACAACATGCTCAGATTTAAAAAAAAAACATTTTCAAAAAGGACAAACATAAATATACTCATGCATATTTTATGGGATTCAATAAAACGATGAGAAGAATCTTAAAATAAAATGTAAGACAATAAATTTAAGCCAATTTAAAAAAAATCTTTAAAATTTATGACACATTATAGTAAGAGCAGCAATATATTGATTTTATATATGTACACGATATAAGTAATTAAAAGTAGTTTAAAAGTATAAAAACATGTCGATGCAGCAGAGAAAAAAGAAAGAATAACAGGTATTGATAAGGCAAGTAATATTTAAAATTTGAAAAAGCAATAAAAGGAGAAGATTTGAAAACAAAGGTAGTCGATAAAATTTCATTAAAGTTATTTTAGCAGCAATACAAATTTTCCGTAGAAAAATTGGATTAAAAATAACAATATTCATGTTTGTAATGTGAAGTGATGTAAGAGAAAAAGGCATCAACAGGATTTTTATTTTAAAGTTTTCCATACACTATTTTTTAATAATTGTAATCCTGTATGATAGATATCAATATGGTTAAAAAGCTGTAAAAAGCGGAACACGATATATGTAAAAACGAATTCTGACAACAGTTCGTATCGACGCTAGGTATTCGAAAAGTTGGGTGATTTCATAGGGCACGCGATGGACGGTTAATTTGAATTTTAATTAGGAGCTGGGACGAATCAGCTAGATATTAATAATTTTGTAGAGGAAAGTGATACATTTCCTTATAACCCTACCCTGGTCCAACTGGTCCAAGAAGTATAAAAATAAAAAATAACTTAATAATGATTTTTCCATAAGAGAGATAAAATAAAGTAAATTATCTTTTATTATGTCCTTGTGGCGGTGTCTGCATTTCCAGCCATAGCTCAAACAGGAGTGAATGGATTCACCCTGCAGTGGCTTGGAGAAGCATGTTGTTGAAGCTTTTCAGGCGTTCCTATAGGCTCCAGGCTCTTTGGCGAAGTAGGGCAACGGTTTGCCTGTCCTGCTATAAATATTTTGAAGGCACTGCAGTACCTAGGCAGTTCAAAAAATTGCCTGTACGCATTGTTATACGTGCCCCCTAATTTATTCTACCCCGCTTACGTATAATTGTTCCATAGTTCTGCTGTATACATGACGTCAAATACAATGTAAAGAAGATTTTCTTAACTTCGTCACTGCACTGAAAGAAGCGTCTTGCTAGCATAGAGGCCCTGATTTGAATGGCTCTTCTCTGTCTCTCCATGTCCTGACCATCTTTTTTTATCATCAGGCAGTATGTGCCCTAGATACTCGACGTTTTAAGTTTCTTATAAATCAAGAAAGACGAATACGTACGAATGCTATCTGGATCTGAGTAAAGCGTTCGACCGCGTCAATCATAAAATATTATAGAATAAAATAGAGAAGAGAGGGATTCTGTATTATTAATACTCTGGCAGCTTGACACACACAACAGGAAAATGTTGTAAAATAGGGAGATACCACATCTTCGCCTTTTTATCTGAAATGTGGAGTCAAACAAGGAGGCTGTCTGTCTCGCTTTTTAAGTTATACATGGATGATCTTACCGTGCTCCTTACTTCTACCAAAGTCGAATTTCACGTATACGGCGTATGCGCTGACAATATGAGTTCTGCAGATGATATAGTATAATTGACTCCATCTATTAATAGTATGCGATTGTTGCTCAATATTTGCGAAAATAATATATACGACCACAATATGATGTACAATGAAAAAAATCTACTGTACATTTAAAACACAAGAGGTTATTTTCTAAACTGGTGCATCTAACTCTGCAAAATGATTCTTAACACCAATTTTTCAAAAATCCTGGATATCATGGTTGCTAGTGAAATTAGCCTGTAGTTTTGTTTTTCCAACAGGTTTAGCTGCCCAGATTTAAAAAAGGTATCATCATTGTTTTTTCAAATCTCTTCGAAGGTGAGAATGTTTTAGTATCGCCATAAAAAAAACACAGATATATTGTGATATGTTTGGATCGGCATAACTTATATGTTCTAATTTGATACCGTCATGTCCAGCAGTTTTTCCCCTTTAAAATTTACTTGATGGAAACATCAATGTCTTTTTTATTAACTACAACGTATCTGCCAAACTAAGTTGACAGGTAGAACGAGTCTGGTTTTGTATTATCTTTACAGCCGAAGGTTTCAGAGAAGTATTCTTTGAATAAACCGGCTATATTTTAATCACCGGTAGTTCCGCTAACGCAAAGAGTCATTTTTGTTTTGTAGTTGAGTATTGCACATGATTTTTACCCAAACTTTATGAAATCTTTATTTTGTGAGGCAATCGTCATACTCACCATATGAATTTGATCAGATTTACGTTGGCATTGTTTAAGAGATTTTAACAATATTGAAAAAAATCTTTTCCTGGATTCAAAAATTTCCTCTGATCTCGGTTTTCCTGCTTCTTTTTGTTTAATAAATGCTCTTCTAGATTTTGAGTAGTCATTTGAGACTCTGTCCTTTGATCCCGGGACAATGTCCCACGGTTGATTGACACAGTCTCCTCTGAAAGCTGTTTTCGCCGCCTCGCAAACCGCTTGTATATATAGATACTTAAATACAAAACATTAATGTCATTTTTATCGGCCAAATTTTCACATTGATCACAATATAACATCACAACATATATTTATTTCTGCAAGACGTGTATACTTTTAAATGTTTTTAATTGATCATGGATTCCAACTGGCAGAATTTTTTGGGATTGTAGCTCAATCTTGGATACTAGGAAGCTTGATAACGTCTAAACTAATATCTATAGGTACTAGATGGTCCGACCAAACTACATTGTAAATGATTTTAATTTTCGTAATTGGTATATTTAAGACTTTCCTTTATAATACAATGATCAAGCCAACTGGTAGTTCCACGAGCATCACTCACATAGGTAAATGAATAGAAAGGTAGACGTTGTATATCAAGGCATATAAAACGTTTATCTGAGCAAAATGCATTAAGTTCCCTCCCAAAAAGTGTTCTCAGGTCTGCGTTAAACTGTCCTAGATGATTGTGATCAATATTTGTAGTATTATTTTCATTTTTTATAACATTTACTTTTCCCAAACATATTAAAAATTCTGGTAAATTATTCGGAGAGTATAAATATGCAATGCCAGCACCCTATATTGGCCTTTCAAATTAGCATTGTTCTATTCTTCTTTTTTCCTGGTTGATTTCAAAGATTGTCGAGCAGCTTATCATTCTGGAGTGACTTCACCGATTAAAATATTGTGCAAAAAGTATTTTAAACACTGCATTCCGTCATCCGTCGAAGAGTCGCAATCAATGGACTGCACGTGGTTCGCGAACCACAGTTTTCAACTCCTGCACTAGATGAAGAGCTTTATTGATTACGTAAGTAATTTGAGAAATTGAAACACTGCATTGTTATGGACTGCATAAATTGATCAAAACGTTCCCACAATGGATCGTTGCAAATGTTTGAAGATGGATTGGAAAGTTCAAAGACGTTTCTGTAACATTTCCTGTAAACGGAAAAAAAAAGTAATTCAATTAGTATTGTTCTGAATCAAAACTATTTTAAGAGAGCATCATTATCATTATGTAACTCTTTCCTGCATACGGCACTGTATTGATTAAGTAAATGTATCGTATCTTGATGGCCTATTACAAGAAAGTAAGGTGATCAGTCCTAAGCTTCTTATATTTGTCCAGAGACAGTGAAATATCGCACTGTAAAAGCACTCCCTCCACATATTAAAAACATTTTAAAGAGCAAGGGTCTTCCTATCAGTTTCGGTAATACTAAAAAACTTTTTTTTGTTAATAAACTTTTTAAAAGTGACTTTTTAAAATGTGTATTTAATTGTACTGTTTGTTTATCCAATAAAATAAATAAATAAGACCCAGAAGAGTAGAGTTTTCCGGTTAACTGTTACAATGCACAGAAAACAGTTAGGTAAATGAGAGTTCGAAAAAACACAAATACCTTATATTCTAATTACTGTGTGTTCAGTATGCATGGCGTATTATGTAGGGAGCTACGAGGCGGTGTTTTGGGGGATAATTTTGCGTGAAATGAGTATCTGATGAGTGAAGAGCATTGTCCATATCCAACTCGTGATTCCAGTCCACACATTGACAAGATAATACAACATCGTGACGGAGACTTGCTTTTTATACAGACGGACATTAAATTGTTCATTATAAATGTACATAAATTACGGTTAAAAGAAATGTCATTGCTTACTGTTATTCTAATTACTTTGATCTAAAATTAGAGATGACAATCGTCAGTTGACGCCACGGAGATAGATACTTTTTGTCTGGATCGCAAGAACAACGACGCATGCGATTTTTTTCAACTTTACGTGAGAGCGGTAAAATATTTTTTTGACGCTTTATGTCACAACCTAATAAGAAGAAAAGTAAACTATTTGATACTTAGGTTAGTTACAAATGTTTTTTTTATAACATGGAAAAAAAGCCCCTTTATAACCCTTTTTTAATATAAAAAAAGTCAATGTTGCATTTTTCGCATATCCGTCATTGTTTTACGATCCCGACGATTTATATGGAAAATAACTCATTAAATTATTTTTTGAATCTAAAGAACAATATACCATCAATAATATTTTGAGTAAGTCCAAATAGTAGGTTTAGGTTGTTGAAAAATGAAGAACGTTTTGGAGAAGGAAACATGGATATCTAGGCATTTACAGGGCTTACGACCTGCCATTGGTTGGTTTATGTGGCTGGGTTTACAAAAAAATACAAAAATAATGTCAAATTGTTTTACTGTATTGAGGTATTTCAACAAATATACATATTTTTTTTTTATTTTTTTTTTTTTTTTTATTTTCTTTTATTCAGGAAACATACAGTACAGTTACAAAGTATAATATTTTACACAATTGGACTTAATTCTAATGGACCAGTGAAGTTTCCATATTAAAAAGCAATTAAATCTAATGTTAATTATGAAAGTATAAAAAAGAGAAGGAAAAAGAAAACATAAATGAAAGTTGTTTAAAAATTTAAATTTAAGTGAAAAAAAAATATATTTTAAGGTTTGTAGTTTGTAGTGAGTATTTACAAATGGAAATAATATTAAAAATGAAGAAAACTTGTAAGAGTAATTAAGAATTAAGAATGGAAATAAAGAATGAAAAACATACTCAGATGTAAAAATAAAATAAAATAGTAATAACATTTTTTTAGTTCGTTAATCTAAACTTCAGTCACCCGGATTGCTAAATATCCAGATTGTTATCAGGAAATAAAAAATAAAGGAGTTGATTTTAATTTATAATTTAATTAGGCAATGTACTTCACCTAATCTTGTTTGCTGAATTATTTCAAAAGCAATAAAGTCTCGCATTTATTAATCTGGATAATTTGAGTTTTACAGCACTTAAAAAACAAACTATTTGTAAATATTCGTCGATACAATTCCACAGGCCTATATAGTAAAATGAAAAATATAAGCAAACCAACATCATAAAAATGAAATAAGGGATAAAAAGAACGTAAAATTATCTATGAGGATAAAAACAGTCTCAAAACTCACCGTTCAAGGTACAACTACGGTACAATGAGTTAACCGGAGAAATTAAGGAAATAAAAAGCCTCAGAATATTTCTAATTCATTTGTAAAAATATGTTCTAGAGTAATTTTGATATAAATTGTGATACTATTAAAATTTTATTTATGTTCTTAGGATGTTATGAACTAACTTGATAAAGCATAAATAAATAAAAGAAAATAATTGAAGAAATAGAATATCATAAAAATGACTTCATAAATTCATGAAAATTAAAAACTATTTTTTATTTATTTTTATTTATTTATTTGACGGACTTATGCAGTCCATTCTAACGTAGGTAAAAACAATTTCTTATAATAAATACAGGCACTAATAAAATAAAATACAACTATATAAAATTAAAGCTAGGACAAAAAAAATAAAATTACTTCTCAAGACAAGATCCGGTCTAAGTTAGTGAATTTTTAAAACTACGAAGAAAATTTAATTTTCATTTCGCATAAAACTTTTTTTTTTCTATTTAAATACTTCACTGGGCATAATCCACGTCGACGCATTCTATTTTTACATCATGTTCTAGTTACGATAGTTGGTATTTATAATAATATATGCGTTTGCATAGAAGTACACATACATGTATAAATAAATAGAAAAATCAATAATAATAATAACAAAAAAACGTAAAAGTTGTAATATAATACAAAACGGTACTGTGCAGATATTGAGCTGAGAAGCATGCCACCGTCGTGGGCTATTTGACTCCTCTACACCAACTAGCTGCCGGTCCTCCACCATTCGCACAAACACCTTTATACATATACGACAATGTTTTACATGATAATCGAAACACTGCATGGATATAAACAGTATTTTATGCTGTATATAAATTGTATTAATTTAAAATAAAAAGCCTGCATAAGTAACAGTATTTAACTGTAAAAGTTGTAGTTGTAAAAAAGGCGAGTTACGCCTAAATTTACAAATATCGTATAATTATTATCTAATCCAATAAAAAACACTGAAAACTATGTGTTCTTTTTATTTGACTGTGTAATTTATTGCTACTAGGGAATCCGAAATAAATATTAAAATTATGTTAACAATAATTGAATGTTTAATGTAGATATGTTTGTACACAAAATAATTAAAAATATAAAAAATATAATCAAAGTTAACCAACAATGTCACACATATGAAACTAAGGATGTAAAATTACCAATGAGGAGAAAAACGGAGTCTCAAAACTAATTATATTATTATTATTATTATTGTTTAACTTTTTGTACATAATGTTATTTGTACATCGGCGGGCTTATTGCCGAATGGCAATTTCTTCCAACCAACCAATAAAATAAAAGTTTTATTTTTATAATTCAAGTGACAGAACATATTCAATAGAAAAAAAAGATTAAAAAGCTAAAAGTATATAAAAATAGAAATAAACGTATTTGTTTATAAATTACCTTAAATCAAAACTATTACTCAATGAGAAAAGGAAAAAAAGAGGAAAGAGGAAAAAGGAATGGAGGAGAGATTAAAGAAGAGAAAGGAGATGTTTCTTCAGACGTGATTTAAACAGAGATAATGTAGTAACATCTTTGATAGTGGATGGGAGATGATTCCACAGTCGAGCCGCATGGACACTATATGAGTTAGAGAAGAAAGAGGAATTGTGGATGGGTATTAAGAGAGTGCCTTGAGAATTAGAACGAAGAGGTAAACCATGAACTGATAAGCGTTGACATTTTTCACGCAGGTATATAGGAGCGTTAGGACTATTAAGTACATTGAACAGAAGTGAGAGAATTGTACAAGGTAATGATGTAATAACTTATATGTATGTTCATATAAATTACAAATAAAAAATAATTGGTACAAGGGATTGAAGCTGTACAGTGAGTTTCCTAAAGTAATACATAAGAAGCATTGAATTATTAAAATTAATTTGAAATAATATATTCTTGAGAAACTTTATTAAAAAATTGTAATGTTATTAAAAGTTTATATTATTTCTTAAAATGTTATGAACTGACTTAATAAAGCAGAAATAAATTATATCTAAAACCAATTAGACCAATAAAAATAAGTGAAATAAGTTAAAACATAAAAAAAAAAAAATTGATTTACATTATGGAGATAGGTTCTAAGTATCATTAACTTTTAATTTCTATAATAACTAACGATATGCCATATTAGGTTTTTTTGCAGTATTTATTTATAATTTCTAACTTAACATTAGTTTTTGCTGTTGACATGAACTGTATATTGTATATTTGTATATTGTGGCTGTTTCGAAGAAGTGATCCGATACCGCTTCGAATGAATTATTATCGAAAGCTTATACAGTTAAAAGCGGTTGATAATATATTGAGTTGTTTATAATGTTTGCACACCAGGAAGTGATGGACCAAACCACGACAGAAATGCATCTTATCCATCCGCGAAAATAGATTATATACATGAAGATAGATACATCAATATCTAATTTGATATATTCGAGAACCCCAGACAGATCTTGAGAATTTATATATGTAAATTTTACTAAGAAACGTAATATACATAGGTTACTGTAATTTTATTCCATCTATCCGTTGATTCTCTCTTTGTTTTTATAATGAAGTAAAAGTAATAACTTTATTTCAGAAAAATGGATAAATAGTGGAAGACTAAAATTAAATTTTCATCATTTAAAAAAACACAAAAATATTATTTTTAACAACGACTTTAATGAATTATAATAACATAGTTTTGTTTCTTACTGTTTTTTTTCGAATTTTTTTCCATTTTAATGAAAAAAAATTTTTTTTGCCCTAATACAAATTTATAGTGTACCTACATACCTAGGTACTTATATAGAGATATTATAGTATTGTTGATAATTTTTTTAACGTATGTACCATCTTAATATGTATTTATTTTAACTTTTCGGAGTATATAAATATATGGTATGCAAAACATATTTATATGAAAATAAATGACAAAATGTTTAAAAAAATATTCATGAAAAAACAAATACTTAAATTAAAATAAAAAAATTATGCACGAAAATAATAATCATAAAAAAGTATCGCCGTTCTTCCACGTTTGGAGTCATTTTTTTGTAAATTAACCTCCAGCGTGAGGTTTCAGTGGAAAAAACCATTCAGTCTCTTTGCCTTACTATAAGGAACAGGTTGCTGCAACAAAAAATCACGAGACGTGTTCGGAAAATACATGCGTACAGAATGTTGAATATTACTACGCTGATCGTTTATACCAACCTTAAAATCACAAATAAAAGCCCTATAAATTCCTAGACGTACATATTCCTCGTCGAAAAGTATTTTCTCCGTCTCTATTGCGATATAAATGTACATTTTTATGTTTGTTTTACACTCGGTTAAGACCACACATACCAGGGTATCATAAAGTTGTACTACATAGGTCCGCCCATTCCATGTCAAAATAACATAGAGCCTTATGATACCCTGTGATCCACTTTTATATAAGAGCTTTCTCTCAACTTTTGTTTATACGTTTCGCTACATGCTGTGTAAATTGTAGAAACAATGCGCTCGTTGTTATGGCGGTGCCTAAACGAATGTTAAAGTACTAAATGTATAAATATATCAAATGTCAATACAGCCGTTATTATAATATTGAATATTGAAACATAATTCTATTTCGATTTAAATAGGTAGGTACGTAAGAAATGACGACATAAGTTGTATTGGATCAATGGCGGCATATATGCATTGTTGAGTACGTTGCACTAAAAAAAGATAAGTTTCATTTTATTTTTTTTATAAATAAATTTCATAAAAGGTACATGTTTTTTAAAAATTCTATACATATCTACTTTTACACATCTAGTAAATGTTATCACTGTAACTCTCCAAAAAAGAGACTGACTCTTGTGCTTGGAGAGTGACTTAAACTGCTGTAGTTGTTTATTGTTTATTATAAGAGTTTATACAATTTTAAATACTAACAAAACTAACTTCGATCTTACATGTACTTGATACAAAAGATAAAATTAAATATCCCGGTGTATACATAGACCAAAACTTAAAATAGAAAGTCCATATTAGTGAACTAGTTAAACGAATTACAAAATGTACAAACATATTTATTAGATTAAGGAATATTCTAAAAATCAATAATTTAAAAAAAGCTTATTACTCAATTGTACAATCTTTGTTACAATATGGTATTGTAGGGTGGGGTGGTTCATACGCCAATATATTTAACCCTTTTAAAATAGTACAAAGATTAATTATTAAAGTAATTCTAAAGAAACCCTCAACATTCAATAATGAAAGTCTATTTAAAATATTTAAGGTTCACACAGAAGTTAAGTGTAGACACTCTTTATAAAAGAAACTCTATTATACAAATATATAAAAAATAAAAAATAAAAGTATTTGAGATGAATAAGTCACTCAGATACCAACAAAACATTAAAATTCCTAAATTCCACACAAGTCATGGTCAAAATAGCTTTGTCTTCAAAGGTGTAAAAAATTATAATAATCTTCCCAATGAACTAAAAACTATCAAAATAATATACCAATAAATAAATTTAAAGGACATTCCATGAAATTTTTTAAACACGTGTAAAAACTACATTATAATTTGGTTAGTATGAATGTACTATTGTTTTATGTTTTTATTTTATAAATCCTATGTTATTTTTTTTTTTCTCATGTACTCGTATTTAAAATGATAAACACTCTTATAATAAACAATAAACAACTACAACAGTGTAAGTCACTCTCCAAGCACAAGAGTTAGCCTCTTTTTTGGAGAGTTACAGTGATAACATCTACTAGATGTGTAAAAGTAGATATGAATAGGATTTTTAAAAAAACATGTACCTTTTATGAAATGTATTAATAAAAAATATATAATTTAAAAAAAAATGATTACAATGGCAAGCCCCTGAACGAGATGTAATTAAATGCCAAAACTAATTTACGGGGTAGTAACTGGAAGCTTTGTCATCCCCAATTCCACCTCAATCCCATGAAAAACCTTTTATCTATCAGGGTGGTTTCATACTATAATAAATTGCCAAGCCTTGTCGTCCATTTCATTTCAGTCAACCAGTTCATAAACGGTTTGGATGCATTTTTGAAGGAAGAATAACGCAGACAAAAAGAAGTACGTACATGAGATATAGACGCACCAGCAAAGGCTGCTTGCCTATAACAAATTTTAATAATAGTGGATAATAATTAGCTATTATATACGTAATTAAGCAGGTGTCTTTTCCACGACTCTCCCTATTTGAAAGTCCACACATGAAACTTATTAAAAATAAATCCTAGTCGGCGTCTTTGGCTATTGTTGGTTATATTTCAAGCTTGTTAATTCATGTCACAGATATTTAAGGGTCTTATCGATAGACCTCCCTGCATATCAAAGGTAACGGTCCTCCAGATTCTATAACAATACAACACCTAATATGCGATCAGGGTAGCAGAGATAATTATTACATTCGGCTATTTGTTTGATGTTTTGAATATATGTATCTTTATAAGTGTGCCACTTTAAGTCAAAGAATGACAATGTGATCATGTCCATAAAAGCGGAAGTGAACAATAAACAGTGTCATGTCGGTACTTTTTAATTCGTTAAGAAAGGAAGAAAACATTATTTTATCGACAATATCTTATGTATGTATGTTCGGTTTTTTATAGACAACTTGTACTTGCTTTTACCACTAAGGGAATTTGTTTAGATTTTATGATATTGCAATACAGAAAAACAATGAAATTATTTGACTTCGTAGAGGCAGAACTCTTAGAGATCAGATCAGAAATGATATGATAGGGTCTATCTGCAGTATCGGATACATAGCAAGGTGGGGAAAAAGCAGAAAGCGCTTTTGAAGGGACCATGGGAAGGCATGAAAAAAAAATTGCTATGACTGAAATACAGCTGGACGTCACAATCCTAGAACAGCCCAACATCACAAGCAGGTCACACGACTTAGACAAAGAGGAAGAATAAGTAGAACTACGTATTTAGTTTGTGTTTCGTTAAATTATTTAACCTATAGA
The DNA here is from genome assembly GCF_059751315.1 of Micrasema longulum. Lineage (NCBI taxonomy): Eukaryota > Metazoa > Arthropoda > Insecta > Trichoptera > Brachycentridae > Micrasema > Micrasema longulum. The sequence continues at coordinate 207,991 of NW_028278433.1, forward strand.
TCCTTGAAAATAGATTTAGTAGAGTTTTTAAACATTATCTTTTTAAATTATTTCATTTATACTTCAAAAACGATTACGTATTTTTTTGATTTTTATTGAAAATTCCACATATAAAAAAAGTAGTGATTCAAATTCGTACCGTTAGTGAACTGCAATATAAAAATGTTGTAATCATGTAATAACTTATATTTACAGTTATAAATAAAAAATACTTAGTACACTTCCGCTTATTTTTTTGACTAATTAGCGCTTTCATCCTCTAATGGGCATCTTCAGACTGGTGAATATTATACAGTGTAAGGATAATTTGGAACAGAATGGGACAAATTATTGAAATATGTGTTGGCGGTGTACTGTAAGAGAGGATTCTATTCTATGAAAAACATTTATTGTGTCATTACAATGTACAGAAAATGCCCATAAGATGGTGAAAGCGCTAATTGATTAAAAAAATCAGTGGAAGTGTACTAAGTATTTTTAAATTAAAACTTATATGTAAACATAAGTTATTACATCATTAAAATGGAATTCCACCAAGAATTGATAATAATTTACCAAGGCGCGCTTGAACTCGTTTGGGTGGAGCGTTTTGAGCCATTTACCAACCATTCTGCACATTCTATGAAAGACAAGAGTTCGGCGAATATCGATCACCATATTATGGGGCACCCCTGAAAATCTTCAATTTCTCAACCCAAGAGCTGACACAAGTTAACAGATGTAAGAATTGAAAAAATATGGGTGCTCAGACATAGGCAAACATATGAATGTTACACAGCGTGTAAAGTGGCCACTTAAACCAGCCAATGACAGGTAATAAGCCCTGTTTATGCATAGACTTCCATATTTCCTCCTGCAAAATGTTCTCCATCTCTGTTGATATATGTTAATGGTTTGATATATTTCTTGCAAGTGTAAATATATATATCGATTTTAAATCTTAAAACCTATTACCTGTATTTTATATCTTTGGTTAGGTAAGCTTTTATGAGCAGGTAAATTATTTAATTCATGCAATCGGACCTGTTGATTTCCTTAAATTGATTAAGATCATTATCTGTATTGTAAAAGCATTAAAAAATGTTCCTTTTATTTGATTGTAAATGAAAAACGTTAATCTCAGAGATAATAATAAAATCGTAGAAACCATTTACAATATGAGAGAAAACAAGTATAAAAAATAAATAATTATTAATATATATCCGCCTCGAGGTCTGATGTTCGACGATTAATGAAAGTCTCCAATGCTAACAATGTCGACCTACAAATCATGAACAGAGATGTCCAAAGATAATACAAGAAATATAAAAATGCTTTTCGAAGTAGAGACATATAGAAAAAAAAAACTTTTAAAACAAGATATTCACAACAATTCGCCATTTTTAAGAAAAAACTTAGGCATTCTAAGTTGAATGTGGATGTACTATTACAGAAATTTAAAAAATGACAGAAGCCGACAAAAATAATATCCCGCTTTTACTTTTTTACTTTACAATGTACTTCCATCATATTTGTTCATATTCATAAATATATTTTTTTAATGACGCAATTGGTACGTTTATTTAAAATGTATTCAATTTTAAAATGTTTAGTACAATTTGCACATTTAACTCTTTGAGGCACAGCTTTTTATTGTATTTAAAAAAAAACTTTTATTTCTGATTTATTGATGATGCGGTTATTTGCAACAAAAATACATTTTTCCCTAAGCAAGTATAATTCGTTAAAACTGACAATTTAGAGCTAAAAAAATCAATATTGAAAACTTTTACATTAGTGGTTTTTAGCCTAATATTAATACAAAACATTCAACATTTTTATCGTTTAGATGTAATGTACATTCAATAACAAGAAACTTAAATAATTTAAGGAAACCAAAAATTTGTTTTATTGTTAATTTGAACACTTACCTTATTATATAAAGGTTTATATTTTTTGAATAAATATTTGTGTTTTTATGATAAGTATTGAAAATAAAAAAACATTCAAATCCAAATAAAAGAATCAAAAAATGTTTTTACATAAATATTACAAAAAAGTATGTAATTGTAAAACTAACTCCCTCTTTATTCTCGAGCATTTTGCTCCATTAGAGAGGTAGAAACGATAAAAAAAATTATTAAATAAAATAAACAATTCATGTATATCTATTTAAGAAGCATTTTCTTTTAGTCGTTAAAGTCGTGTTCGAAAATGAGAAATAGGTTTTGGTAGTGCCGGGTTCGAGCCTCGGACCTCCTGATCCGGAGCCCCCCGACAGTACCTACGGGACCACAACCCGCCATGAATAAATATTCCCATATATGTTCCGTATGCGGTTAAAATTTGTTTCATTTTTATAATATTCTGCATGGTGCATAACATTTTTTTAAAAAGGTGTATTTTTATGAACTTATCCCACTTTCAAAGAGGGGGTGAGTTATATACAAGAAAACGTGTCAAGAATTTGATAAAAAGTATCAATAAACTTTCATATTGAATACTTATTAGAAAATTTGTAAAATCAACAAAACTTGCGTGTCAACTGCCCATTCAATTGTGACTCATATTCGATAGTAATTGGAGTGTTTTTACACTCTTGGGATTTTCATATCCGAAGCTTCTCACGGTATATATGAGAAATACAGGAGCTGCTTAGGAATTCGCAAACAAATTATACCCCATTGAACATTGTTACTTAATATTAGTTCAGTTCTGAGCACGCAAAGCTTCGGATTCTGCACTGAAGGATCTGCCTTGAGAACCTACCCCGAGGGTTAACTGTAGGACTGATACGATCCAATAATATGATATTAAGTCTTTAATGCGTGATTAAAGAACTTCTGTTTAAGGTATAGGTGTATGTAGTTTTTTATATTGAGATGCATTTTAAAGGTCCGCTAACGTTTTGATCCCTGAACATAGATTATGTGGATTTTTTAACTTATTTATTTTTTAATTATGTTACTATATTTAAAGCTTGAAAACTTTCATTATATAAATACGTTTGTATGAAGAAAAATCAGACCGCGTATTTTTTAAAGGTGTTGTCTGATGAAAGCGTAGGAAATTGTACGATTTTGCCATATAAAAATCACGCAATAAAAAAAGGAAATAAACGTTAAACAATAATTTTCAAAGATATTTCTAATATATATATAATATGCTAAAAAGTTATGTACAACTAAAACATAAATACTTTTTGACTGGTAGATTACACCTCTTGCAATTTAGATTCTTTTTGGTACATTGATTCTTATAATATATTAAAATTGTTAATTGAAAATGGTCAACAAAATTGAAATATTTGGGTAGATTAAAAAAAGGCTAATATTTTACTTTCTTTTACTTTAAAAAAATATACATCGAGGAACATGTGTTTGTATAATTTACCGTTCGGGATTTGCAATAAAAAAAAAGTTTAAGTATATTTTTTCAATTCGAAATATTTACACAAATGATGAAAACCCGACATTAAACCAAATCAAATAAAAATGAAATAATTGAAAAAAAAGGACTGACTTGTCATTAAAATTATAAAATTGATGTTTGTATAGGAGTTGTAATTTTGTTGTTAGTAATTTTGTAAGTAAGTAATTTTACACAGCCAGACGGGTGACATGTCCACGCTAAACTGTTTCCTATAAGTAATTCTTTGGAACTAATTATATCAGAATAGTCAAAACTACTTAAATGCATCCAAATATGTACCAATAGTAATAAATTACATCAAATACGATCTCATATAAGAGATATATTATTAATATAACATCTGGACAAATTTGTTGCGTCAGGGAGCAAATAACTAAAACCGATGCCGTTTATTTTTAAAAAACAAAAAGGTTTTAAAGAACCCAGTTCCGAAATACATAAATACTCAAAAATATGTATTTATTTATATAAAAACTTTATATTCATATACAGTTCATATACATATGCATAAGAGCAAGCTTACGGTAATTTCTTCCTAATTTCCCAAATCGTTCAATTTGAGAAAATTAGTGGTTTAAGAACATTTTGTACACGTAGTTATATTATAATATTTTGGCTATAAAACAAAACATTGATATATTTACATAAGTACATATTTAAAAAAAAAAAGAAATTGACTAAATATCTACATCATACAATATCTACACCTTACTATGTACGCACTTAAAAAACACTTTAAAAAATGTTTTTACAGCCCATGTGACGAGCGATATGTGATGTTATTCTTCAACTTTTGATAGTCATTATTTCATATCCCTTATACCGGCACTTTTGCTGATTGGCAATATTTTGTAGAAATAAAATATGTTATGTCATTTAAAATGTATTGTAAAACAATGCATTTTGTAATTTAAAATCATTCTAAAAAAAAAAAGTGGCCATATTACGCACAGTGTAATAATTCACCATTCTGCTTATGTTTGAGCATCCATTTTGATATTTCAGTTAATAAAAATGGCGAACGCCGCCTCTACAAGCCCAGTTAAGACGTTCCTTCCTCAACGGATACTAATCGTGGAACATCACTAGAGGATAGAATATCGAACTATTCGGTTTCGAGGATAGGTCCTCCAAATTATTTAGTAGGTGGAAAAAGCGGTGGTTTGTCTTCGTTTGAATCGAGAAATAAGAGAAGAAATTGAGTGACTTCTGGTGACAATAATGTGAAGATGGTTGGCTTGGTAACATACTCCGGATGACATACGGTAAAAACCATAAATAACTTAGATCACCCAAAGATCCGAATTCGTAATGGAAGAAATTCAAAATTAGGGGATATTTAAACAACATGCATCCCTGGTGTTAGTTTAACTTAATACCTACTAGTTTTATTAATGTACTGAAGTTTTACGAACATATTCAATCATCATCATCATCATAGCCTTTCCCTACTGGTGTTTTAATTATTTTTGTTACATGAACGTAAGATGATCAATCTAACGCTTCAGGTGCCAGTCAAGGTAATATGAAATATTGAAGTGTAAAAACGCCCTTTTAAAATAAATATTTTATGTTAACCATGTCGGAAATCGAACCCGAGTATGGTAGGCCAAAGCGCTGACTAATGGACCACAAAGCGGACAATGTATTTATCTGAATATATACGGATATATATTTTATTAATATATTTCATAAATAGTACATGTTCTTTTTATTCTAAACAACTCTACTTTTATATATCTAGTAAATATTATAACTATAACTCTCAAAAAAAAAAACAAACTCTTGTGCTTGAAGAGTGACTTACACTGTTACAGTGTTTTATTTACTAAAATTTATAAAATTTTGAATATACGAGTACATGAAAAAAAAAAACTTAAAGAATATATAAAGAAAAACAGAGAATAATAATACATTCATACTAATTAAAATTTAAAGCAGTTTTTACACTTGTTCAAAAAAATTATTCATATTTACCTTAAATTTTTTTATTGACTTATTAGTTTTAATAGTTTTTAGTTCATTGGGGAGATTATCGTAATTTTCGACCCCCTTGAAGAAATATTATTTTAGTATCTTAGTTACTTATTCATCTCAAATTCTTTTATTATTTCTTCTTTATAAATTTTTAAAATGAAATTTATTTTATAAATAGTGTCTACTGTATGAATTTTAAATAATTTATGTAGAACTTCTTGAATGTTAATGGTTTCTTTAAAATTACTTTAATAATGAATCTTTGTACTATTTTAAGAGGGTTTAATATATTATCATATGCATAACCCTATCCAACTATATGATATTGTAACAAAGATTGTACAATTGAGTAATAAGCTATTTTAAATTGTAAATACAAATAAATATTCTTACTTCATCAAAAACGATTTTTTTTTAATGTTGCAACTATCGAGGATAAATGGAATAATGATTTTCGACGAAAGTTTATCTTAAGAGCTTTTTGATTATAATCGCATGTAAAAACTGTCCTTTTTTTTCAGCACTGCCAAACATAATTTCCTAAAATTAATGTTGAAATGGAATATTATTTATGGAGTTGAAATTTTCGAAAATTTCGATTCTAACATTCATTAATCTTTCCTTTTCTCTGTCTCCGTGAAGCTGGGAATCGGCCCGGGAGATCGGTTAATGAGAGATTTGACTTATTCTGTACGAGGAGTTAACTGAATATAATACAAATTAAGTTTTATTTATTCTATTTTCAAGTGACAGTCAAATAAATATAAAACCAGTAACCAATACATAGAAAAAATAAAGGTAGTTAACATAGTATAAATATAGTAAAAGACATCGTAAAATAAATAAAACATAAAGTATACTTTTGGATTAATTTTCTCATTTTTAGCGCCAGAAAAATTGAGTTTCAACAATATTAGCACTCATTTTTTAACTTTTTGATATCTATCGTATTCTTCCTGTGGACTTAATTTCAGTTAAAAATAAAATGTTTACCACTCACAGGTCATGCCTTTGTGGGTTTTTTTTGTGTTAATGTAATAGTTTTTTTTGTATTTGTAACTTATGTACGGGAATATTCTAAAATGCAAAGAAAAATAAAAAATAAAAAAGAAATACTAATAAATATAGTGAATAACTTAGTAAATTACAGACATACATATATTTAGTTATAGTAAAAAAACACATTTAGAAAAAAATAAATAAAAACAGACTAAAAAGTTAAAAAGTAATCTTGTTTCTAGTGTTCAATTTTTACAAAAAATGTTTTTTGTAAAAAATTAGCAACAAATAAAGGCAAATAGAGGAATTACAGAGTCAAACAACTAAATAAAGTTGGCCCCACATAAAAAATAGCAATTTATACTAAACATTACTTATTTTATATTATATACTATGTAGTAGGTAGGTATTTTTTTACAGCTTATCTGTAAATCAAACCACCGTTTGCCACTGGCTAAATGTGGTTTATTATTTCACTGAATTCCAATGGGAAGTTAACAATTATTTCAAATGTAAAATTCAGTTTTCTGCATAAAAAATACAATACACGTGCTTTTTTTTATCATGTTCAATTACAGGTAACTGATGAAAAAACGTAAAATTTTCATACAATTATACACATTAACGTACGTAAATTTCGATTTTACTTTATAGGTGGTCGAAGTAAAGCCGTTAACTTGCCATCGTAATCGGGGGCCCGTTCATCAGAATAAGCTGTTCCGTACTCCGGCCCGGTTCAGCCTAGTTTGGCTCTCCGAAAAAGGGGCGTCGGAGATGTTTCATTAAACCGGTTTGTCGGATAATTCTCGGGGATCGCGTTAGACTTTTTAGCGCCCGTTTTCGTAAAACAGCCTGTAATAATCTGCACGAGATGCCAATTGGAGTATTGGTACGGCGCTTGGCGTGAGAACTAAAACGAACCCGCTCCGATACTGAAATCTGATCCAAACACAGCCGGAATGAAATAGTACCAATACAGTATTGAATTTATCGACATTCGTTAGTTGTATCTAGCTACGCTATACAATTTATTGATATATCGATAACAGCAGAAATGGAGATTATCTTTGTAACGGGAATATGGATATCCATGTTATTTATCATCATTCCCTCGCTACACCAAATGGTGCGTTGAGCACTGCATTTGTACACCAATCGAGGCGTATTTTGATTAATTTTATTATTTGAAGGTAAGGTGATCAGTCAAGGGTTTCAGGTGCCAGTTCAGGAACTAAGAAATATTATAGTGTAAAAACACCTTTTGAAATAAATATTTCATTTCAACCGTATCTGGAATCGAACCCGAGACCTCTTGCATGGTAAGCAAACGCCCTGATTAGTATACCACGTGCCTGACTGTCTAAGTTTATCTTAGTCTTGAAATATATGCGCTTTTACAGTTTACCTAAATATTAAAAGAATTGGGCCGTTTTCGTTATTGACTTAACTGTGTATGAAAATTATCGATATCGACATGAAATTATCGACCGAATCAAGAAAGGGGTGCTGCGTTGATTTGGACATGTAGAGCAAATGGACAGCGGAAGAACGGCTCAAAGGATCTACGACGCAAATGTTTATGGATGTAGAAAACGAGGAAGACCGAGAAGGACATGGCTTTATCAAGTTCATCAAGAACTTGAAGATGGACATGTCAAAATTAGGAATAATCGGCGTGCGTGCATGAGAGGATGTATGAATGTAGAGGAAGCGAAGTCTGTATGTCAAGATAGAGTGTTATGGCGTTCTATCCTCTCTATCCTTCTATCCTATTGTGTGTTTGTTTGTTTTTTGTTGTGTATGAAAAGGGGAAATTTTTATGATAAATTTTATATTTTTTTATTTAACAATTATTGCATAGTCCCTGGATTAAATTAAAAGTAGATAAATTATGCTTTTATTTAACAACGGACACGTTGTCTACCAAAGTACTGCCCTATGCACTACTAGACGCTGATAGAAAAGCGATTATAATATTTTTATAAAAAATGTTCATGCAAATGTGAAATTGAACCAGAATCGTGTATAAATAACATATTCTCGACTCAATGGCTTCTCTTAGGTAAAGTTACTAATAAAATCGAGTAAAGATTTGGCCGCCTCGTAGTGTAGTTGTTCGCGCGTTAGTTTACCATGTTTAAGATCCCGGATTGGATTCGTGGCAAGAACAAGTAAAAATATTGGTTTGGAAGGTGGTTTTACATTACAATATATCATTATCTTTGGACAAGAACACAAAGCGTACATATATATGGTGTTATGTTTAATTTATTTTTTTATTTGAATTTTCTTCATTTCTACATTTCTCATTTAGTTAACTTATTTTATTTTATTTCTGAGTTATCAATCACTGTGGAAAATGTATATTTACGTTTTTTTTTATATTATAAGATTCTATTATTCCAATTTTGTTAGTCTATTAATGTTGTTTTTGTCCCAAATAAATAAATAAAAATTACATGCGATCGTGAAACATGATTTGGCGTACCAATGCACTGCCTTATGATCAATAGTGTGAGTATAAAGATATAGCAGTTAGCGCACTTGCTTACTATATAAAAGGTATTTGTTCTAATACCTAGCAAGGTTGACATGGGAAAAATATTTTAATCTTAAGCATTTTATAGAATGGACTCTAAATTAACATATGACAACTTTATTTCTACAACAATCTGTCAACTGACTGGTCATATTAGACAGGTCAGGATAAAGGAGTGATGATAGTGAAACGTGTTATCTTGAAATAGCTTAAAATTTGTATTTTAATATTTATGTCTGATTATTTTTTATGTTAGATTTTTTGAAAAGTGATTTTTTTCTGGATGATTATTCTATTTTGAATAAATAAATAATTTTGCTGTGAACTAAAAAATCTCTCTGGAAACAGCGCTGAAAAGTTGTATTAAATTAAGCAAAAGACGACATATTTTGAAATACTTGCATTTAAAAACAAAAATTAAAGACATATGTTTACATATTTATAATCTTTTTTTAATCGTTTGTGAAAATAATGATGTAATTTTGGCTTGTTAAAGCAATATACAATTTAATTATAAATACAAAATAATTAAGATATATCAAGTCTTGTATTATAAAGACTAACATGGAATTATAGGTATATGGTTAAAAAGTGTCTTGGGTACTGCATTAAAAGGATTTAAGTTTAAAGGGTTATGTTGTTATTGGTACTATTTCGCCATTTCTGAGAATATCTAAATTAATTAACCTAACAATCAAATCACGTAAATCACTGGAAATTAAATTAACGTAAATTAAACACTGTACGTGCCTCTTCTAGATCGAGATAGCATTTTTTTTCTATGATGGAGGCTGCAGTAAAACCATAGCCTCGTAATCACCTTTAAAACAGGTTGTATTGTAAAATACCCAATAATTAAAGTTGTTCACACCTTTACTTTTAATTAAAATTACTTTGAACCTAATCAAATTGAATGCTTATATAATAACGGTTCCAAAATATGCGCTTAACTTATATTAAATAACTAAATGAAATAAAATTACTCGAACATCTATATCGAACAAACTTTTAACCATATAAGGACAGTAATTTTCATACTTTAAGGATAATTGTTTGAAGCACAATTAATAACATTTTCAGCTTTGTGAAGTTACAGAGATAGAACCATTATTGATGCTAGTCAGATTTTTCTGATTTACTTAACCAACAAGGAAACAAAAACACAAGGACTCATTGGCTGGTTCAGGTGGTCGCTTTATATAGAAATGTTAAAGCATAGGGTGGTAAATGTTACATAGTATTAATATGATCACTGAAAACAATAAATTAATAATGATGGTATTTACAACTATTTTTTAGCATTGGCTCACACTTTCGTATTTGTCTCGCAAAGAGATTATTGATCTTTGTTAATATATTTATTATTTTTGTATTTAATAAAAATGAAACATATTTTTGATTTTGACATGGCAGACAGCAGTATGTAAAACTGACAATATTATTTTATTTGTGTTTTTTTTTATTTATTATTTTTAAAATATGTATCTATTTATTGAAACTTGACTATCTCTTTATGTTCTTCTGTTTATTCATATTAATATTGACTTTGAATAAGCCTGTAAAATATACCTACACTGAAGAAAAATTCAATAAAAATGAATATAATAATAATTTGTATCATTAAAAAAATTTTAATTGTTAAATTTAATTTGGAATAGTTGTATCACAAGTTGTGTAAAAAATATTTGAAGTTAAATATAATAAATGCATTTTTGTCCAAATGGATAGTTTAGTTTTCCTTTTTTCATGTAACCAATTTAGTCAATTTCAACAAAAACGCAAAAAAATTTAACCTTTTTTTAAGATACCTTTTTTAAGCAACTGACCCATAGTTCTAAAAAATACACTTTTCCACAAATATAATAGTGTGAGCATATCAATACAAAATTCATATCAAACATAATAATGAATCTAATGTAACATATTGTTTAATAAATATTATATTTACATTATGCATTCTATTTTAAAAGGAATATGTTCCAAAACAAAATATATTTTTAGCTTCTCTGAGACCTCAGGATAGTGCGTAGGGCACTGCATTAGTAAACCAAAGCGGCATATTTCGATCATCTGTTACATGAAGGTAACGTGATCAGTCTTAGGCTTCAGATGCTAGTCCAGAACAATGAAATATTTCGGATTAAAAAATCCCGAAAACAAATACATCAGGTTAATCCTTACAGGAGTTTGACCCATAACCTCAAGAATAGTTGAGCCAATGCACTAATTGTTTTTTGTTCAATTCCACTCAGAGAACTATATTTTTCATCCGCCTGGACCCAGACTTTAGAACAGTTCCGTAAATACTGTCACTCTGTTTGAATAAATTAAAAATATTTTTCATTATTTTGGACAATTAACACCGGCATGCAGCGTCGCAATTGCATCATTCCGTCATGTGTAAATGCATTCTTGACCACTTGGTCTATGGTTTTTTTTCACCGAAAATGTACTTTTTCAAACTTAATACAGCATCGATCTAGAAATTCCTTTTAGTTCGAGAATTAGTCGCGCTGCTTGGTTCCAATACGTTCCCAGTGAACGAATTACGTTTATACATTTTTTTGGTACAATGCATTTTAGTAGATTACACTAAAGGGTAGATAACTATTGGTAATGGATACTGTACATACGAAGACTTTTTTTTTTCCTCCTGTTCCGGTTATTTATTACATAGAGAGCTTTTTTTTAGTATGTATATACATTTTAAAAGTTATTTTTCAAGAGTCTGGGTCTGCTCCTTCATTATTTTTTTATATTTTTACTACTAAGGTCTTCAGGATGTCAATGTATCTTTCCGTAATAGCTTCATTTTTTATTGCTGCATCTGAGTTTTCAAAAAATTATCAAGTTGTGCGCACATTTGTTTGCAGTTTAACCTCTCGGCGTTAAACATAGTCCAATCGTGTAATATATGGAAAATGTCCTGAGAGATGAGTCCATCGAAATGGAAGTAATTGTTGTCTCTTTTTTTTAATCCCTTAAGATATCTTTGGAAAGCACCATAACCTGAAAGCATTTGTGTTAGTTTGTAAGTCCATCTTAAAATATCCAGACTCGGTAAACCGATGTTTTGCTTAGGACTGTTAATTCTAAGAGAGACTATTATGACTAGACTGTTGTAGCATAACTTCACTTCTTACAGATAAAAAACGAACAGGTAAATCAAAATAAGGTTTTTGTTTTAAATCTATTTAAAAAAAGATGACATTTTCGGAAAAAATATTTGGAATTACATTGACTGGTTAACCTGAACTTGATAAATTCTCTAAAAGTTGACATACAGATCCTGTTTACAAAGATTTGAATATATATTCAAAATATTGTTTTTGAACCAACAGGTCATACAAAAAATACCAAAATTGAAAAATATATTCAAGCATTGCCCAGAAGGTGAAATAATTCTAACAAATTTTATCAACATCGATGAAAGTTTCAACTTTTGTCACAGAATCAACAAATATAATAAAATCAATGAAAAAATCTACAGAAAAAAATATACAGAATGATTAATGTTTCAGTGTGTAAAGTGATCATTTAAGTTCAATTAATTGCAAAATTGACGCAAAATTTTTGTTCTATTGTATTTTTTAAAAATATTTTCTGAATAGGTGAACTAAACATGAGACTAGCGATCTTGCCTTTATATTTTTTGAATTTATTATTCCATAAAAAAACATTGCGGTTTATACTATACAATGACATCTTCAGGTTTGTTGGTTTTTGACATACTTTTTAGTTCATTTTTAAATTTCTGTTTAGTCGCTTTTTTAATATTTTGAGGTAAGTCATTGTACATTTTTAGTGCAATGTTTATAAACCGGGATTAGCCAATTCTTGTTTTGGCTCTTTGTATGTGGTACTATATGATCTTCTCATGTTGTGGTTGTGTATGTCAAATTCTCTTGTCAGCAAGATATCATCGTTTCTGATGTGTCTTTGTGTTGTTTTGTGGATTAGCTGAAGTGTTTTAAGTTTCCTCAAACTGTCTTTGTCTAGGAATTTTAAATTTTTATTTAACTTTCTACATTTTATATAACTCAACTGATTTCTTAAAAAATCAACATCTTTCATGTGACTGAAATAAATTTTAATACAATTATCAGATAAAAAACATTTGTCGACACAAATCAGCGTTTGATTTTATATTTAGGTTCTAAAAGACAAACGCCAACTCAATAATAATAGGATTAGATTTTATATTTGTTATTTATTTATTTATTTATTATCATTTTATTACATACACAAAATTATAATTTATACAAAGTTGCTTTGACTGCCTAACTAGGGTCATTTACTCCGTTCTAAGACAGTCAAAAAAATATAAAAAACAGTAATCAATATACAGAAACAGGTATAAAGATAGAGGATAAAGTGAAAAACAAAGTAAAAAATGTAGTAAAAACAAAGTTATAAAGTAGTAAAAAAACGAATCAAAAACGTAATAAAAACAAAGTAATGAATGTAGTGAAAACATAGTAAAAAACATTTAAAACATATAAATTTGCATAAAACAATATTTTAACTCAGTAAAATGCGAAATAAAAACACAGTCATAGTAAAAAAATGAATGTATGTGTATAGCAAAAAGCATATTTAAAAAAACATGGCAAAATTCCTAGTAGAAAAAGAAAAAAACATTAAAAAAAATAAAGTAAAATATGTGATAAACAAAAATACATAGTTAAAACAAATCAAAAAGTCACGAGGATCGTTAAAAAAAAAACAGTTAAAACCAAAAAAACATATTTACAATTTTATTATATTATTTCATTATTTGTTTTGTTTTTTTTTTTTTGTCATTTATCACTGAATTTTTCATTTAAAGATATTAGACCCATGAGCTGGACAATCGACGTATAGGTAATTTATCAAAATCCGAATGGTTTTTTTCAATACAAACTTATTGATCTCATGTCAAATGTTGCGTATTTCTGGCAGGCCTCGGATCAGTGTATTAAAAGACCTTTTAACGGGTATGGCGGATAGAGGAATTCGTCGGCATTACTTGACAGATCCTCCGATGAATCACGGATTGATGGTGAATTAATTGAATTTTTTTGTTTTAAACTATCATCAAATTTGATAAATATATCTATTATTTTTTTAGGAAACAGGTGTTGAAAATACAATCATCGATAGAATTGGCTTTTGCCTTCTAACAATTTATAAAAAAATATTATGAAACACAGGATTTTTAATAGTATTACTGGCGTTTATTTCTATTTAGACAACACAACTACAGTTTTAAATCACTCGTTAATAGGAGAAGTGCCCTTTCAAAACTTTAATAGGTATTAATATATTTTCATTACTTATAAAAGGATTCATCCTGAAGCAGTAACTTTAAAACATTTTTTAAAATCAGGACCAGGGTGTCCTGAACCTGAAACTGACAAACGCTTATGACAAAACAAAATGGATAACTTTTAGATTTATTTCAACACAGAGGGAAAACATTTTTGAGAAAGGAATATGGTAGTCTAGGCATTTACAGGGATTATAACCTGTCATTGGCTGGTTTAAGTGGCCACTTTACACACTGTGTAACATTCACCATTCTGCCCATGTTTGGTGGATTTTTTGTTTTGTACACCATTTTGTGAAAAATACCTAAATTATATTGTTATGATATTTGTTACACTCAATATAGTGTAAAGTTTAAACAAACCAAGTTTTATCAAATTTCCATTAAAAATAAACGTAAGAATGGAATTTTTTAATAAAAAATGATAAAAGCGCCATCTATGAATAATTAGTTTCATATTTTTGTTTAGAGTCACCTTAATATACAAAGCCCAAGGACAGTCTATTTTCCGCTCTGTTAAAGTATAATAGATTATGTGATCCCCTAAAAGCAGCTAAAAAAGAATCCATAAGACAATGTTAAAAATGCTAATAGTCACAATTTCAGTATACGTGTTTCATACATCGCCTGTTATGAATGTTTTTAAGATTTAAAATGGATTTTACTATGTTTTTGGTACAAACAAGGCTAAAACCAAAGTTAGTAACATAGGAAACCGGGAAGCCATTGAAGAACTGCAGCCGATACCAAGAATGAGAACATTATACGATCAATGTTCCAATTTATATCTTGAAGCTTAATCCTTTTACCAAAAAATGTTCGGGACATATGTCCCGAACATGTCCCGATATCGAAATACTTCAAATACATGCAGGAAGTAAAAAATATTAATGTATGGAAATGCAATTACCCTAGAAATTACGGCCAGCCTGTATTTTTATTAAAAAAATAAAAAAAAAACTTTTTTTTTGTTGTTTTTTTTTACAATATACATAAGAGGTGAAACATAGTTTTCAAAAAATAAAGGATAATTACAAAGCAATAAAATACATAATAATAGTAAAAATAGTAAACAAATAAATCCCACAAAGGCATGGAAAGGAAGCAAAAGAAAGTGTTAATGAATTTTTGCTCCTATAATAAAAAGACAGTTTTAATATTTTTGTGGAACATAAGAAAGAGAAAATAAAATTTTCTGTAAAATATTAAATGGTGTTTTTTTTAATAGTAATGAAAAAATGAAAAAAAAATGTCAAAAAAAAACATTAAAATATTCCTTATTATTAAAGGACAACAAAATATATCATGGAAAAAAAAAGTTTATATATTTAGTTTGAATCCAAGATAGTGCGTGTTTTTTAAAAGAAGGAAAATTTTGAAGGTTTGGAAACAACGAAATATTATCAGTGAAAAAAAAAATTTTTTTTGGGCCCTTTATTGCATGGCGAAGTTTCTCGAAAACGTATGACAAAAATAATAAAAGTGAACTACTTTGATCTACGTCACAAGTTCTTCCGAATAAAATAATGATAGAATTATGTGATAGTTTTCCGGTTTCCGGAAAGTCAAATCACCAATCAATAGAACTCAAGACGAGAACTTGTAATGTCATGGGCGGAGTAATTACAAAACTTAAAACAATCATAACGCCGATGATACGATATATAAATTATTATTTTTTAATCTGGCTTAGTTTTATAGTCTATAAATAAACAAACAATGAACTTTCTCGTTTGGAACAATAACACATTTG
Organism: Micrasema longulum; assembly: GCF_059751315.1. Taxonomy (NCBI): domain Eukaryota; kingdom Metazoa; phylum Arthropoda; class Insecta; order Trichoptera; family Brachycentridae; genus Micrasema; species Micrasema longulum. Next base: position 223,978 of record NW_028278433.1, read on the forward strand.
TTTCTTATTTTAATTTTTGAGTCCAGAGTTTTTATTGTTGTATATAAATGTCTTCAAAATATAAGTATCAATCTCTTAATAAATTCCTGCAACAAACAACTTAGTCATTTATACTCATTGAAAAACACTCCCGGTCTGTAACATTTTGGAGTGCTAATGATTAAACATAATATTTGTATTAATTTTTATAAACACGAAATACATTTGCCACTTTAACTTTAACGGAAGGGGTTTAAATTATCGATTTTCAGAAAAACCATATTGAGTAGAAAATAGTTATATATCAAACAAGTATATAAAGCATTAATCAAAATCAACAACGAAAACAGCCTTCAACGCGGGTTTACCAACGTTTATTTTTAATATGTTTAATAACAGCTACGTTTAATTATAACGTTGTACACACGTGAGAAATTATTGCACAACCTAATTTTAATTATACTTATCGCGTATCCTTGGTCAATCTATATTTGAATCTAAAGAAAATAGTTGTTTGATTAATCAAATTATTATTATGTATAAAGAGTATCCGTGTACGTATGGGCAGTAAATATTAATGCACATTTGTTGTGATTGAAAATATAAACGAGAAATTCACATGATCTATATTAGACAAAAGCTTAAACATTGGACGAGTGTGGTTAACAGCCTTGCAACACCAGTTATTAAAACCAGGGTTACCAAAAAACCATTGATTGATAAAAAGATAATGATGTGCTAATATTACTTTTAAAACAAAAACATTCAATATTTTTTTCGTACCCAAACACAAATATATTCATATTATTCAGTACTGTACAGTCCAGTATTAGAGCTTGCCCACCACAAAACACGTTTTTGAGGACTAAGTCTCCTTGACGGTGCCCACATACACGGAAAAATAAAAAGACTTTCTGTAATCTGGTAGCCTTGGCATCTTTATGTTGAACGATGGTAATTCAGAAGTACATAAGATGTACTTCATTGTATCGAGGAAAAGAAAGAAGTGAATTGTTCACTGACTGGGATTTAATTGATTGGACATGATAAATTCGTCGAAACGATTTCAAAACTTTTTGAAAGCCTTGAAATGTTCTAGCATGGATAGGGAAAACGTAATATCTATGCCTATCGCAAGTGAGAAGATTAATGTTTCAGACTCCCAAAATCAAGAACTAGAGTAACTCTGAAAATATCAATACGATAAAGGACTTTATACTGTCGAAAGACAGGAGGCTAGGTCTGTCGCATCGTTTAGTTGTACGTCCAATATTCATTTAACTTATAATTTTTAGACTTTAAATTATTGATATTTGATCAAAAAAACTGTCATGTATTCTTTTTTGTTCCAGATTAGTACAACCCTTCACTTCGGCCGGTTGAAAGAATTTTGTAAGGCCATGGAACAAGGAAATCTGCTGTTTTGCTTCCGAAGAATTTCTTTTAATACTCAAGACTTGAGCTTTGAGTTTCGAGCTTTATCCCTGAAATTGAACATGGTTTTTTTATTATCAAAATACTGAATTATCAACTGAAATGGTACGCAAAGTGATAATGTACCACATAATCACGTTTCGTGAGACCTATAAATTACAAAGATTTCTTATGATCTCCCCAAAAAAGTTTTCCACTAAACACATTTTCCCCTCTTTGAATGTATTATATTTGAATTAAAAAAATATATTTTTCCGGATTTTTCGTAAAAATCAAGTTTTGAAAGTACTTCCTTCACACCTTTAACTATGTTAAAGACTGTGGGTCTTTCTATCGGTTTTGATAATAAAAAAAAGCATATTTTATTTTTTTGTAAGCGAGAGTTTTTTTAAAATTATCAATTATTCAATTTCATACATCGCAATTTGAATTGAAGTTTATTCTACTACTTTTACTGGTCTTTTTTAAGACCCTTTCATTGTGAGTTAAAAAAATACATAAAATATTTTTCTTGGATATTGTCATCTTCCTTGTGACCATATTGCAAACACGTATGGTAGCAAAAACTGTGTTTACATGTTTCAAATTCAGTTACAAAAGTCTATGTCCATTACAAATTTAATAACATCAATATACATTTTTATTAGTTTTACCAAATAATCTACTTTTTTACCTACCAGTTTCGAGACGTGCCCGTTTCTTTTTCCGGACACTCACTACACCAACATGCAAATACTAAAATACACTTTTACCTTTAATATTACCGCAATTTTTAGAGTATTTACAAAAAAAAATACAAATTCCATGCAGAGTTATAGTTATGTTGGAGTTGTGAATGTCCAGACAAAAAAACGGGTGTGTATCGATATCGGTAGGCATAGAAAGTCGGTATGTGGTTATTTACTAATATTTTCTTACATTAGTTAAAAATTTTGCCAACAAAGTTAATGCTTTAGAGATAAATAATATAATTAAAAAAAAAATACCCTTCATACAACTCGCTTTGGTTCGTAAAATCTTAAAAAATAAAATATAGAAAAAAAACAAATGGTTGCTTACTTCTGCAAGGGAGAAACGAGGAGAGGGGAGGAGGGAGTCTGATAATACCGTCAACCGCACGGCCGCGCCCCCCTCGCTTCTCCCCTGCAGAAGAAAGCAACCATTTGTTTTATTTAAATATTTTATTTTTCAAAATTTTCTTCGTTTTTAATATTTTTTTAATTTGCTAATATGTCTTATTGCCAAAGCTTCTAGTCACGATGTTTGTTAGAATATATGTTTACGTAATCATTATTAATTTTAATTTTATTTTTTGTAATTATTTAATAATGTACGTGCTTCCACTTTCCATTATGTTTTATTCCGACTCAACACAGGGCTCTTGGCCTCATAGAGTAAGGAATACGTTATTATTATTTTTTGTAATCTATATGTATGTATGTGATTCAATAAATAAAAGTTACGTTTGAAAATGTCAACACCAAGGGTTAGAAAGGCAACCCTACTTCTACGAGAAAAGCATCTGGACATGCTCAGACGCCCCAGAACACCCGATCGTAACCTAACCTAACCTAACCAGCCTTCTCGCACCCTCTCATGTCAATCCTTCGTCTCTGAGTTTGGCTGGGTAGACCTAAGAAATAGTCTTTTCAGGCCGACAAAGACCAGCTGTTGTTAAGAGGCGGGAAATTAGATTAAGGCTCTTCTGACTATACGCGTTCATGATCAGCCCTAACCATAAATTTCACTTCTAATATTTAAATATTTCATTGATTACTCATCCCTGATCGCTAAGCTGGGTAGTATCGACAGTCGAGTAAAAAATGAGGCTAACATTTTAATTGTACGTTTTGTTAAGGTAATTGGTAAGGAAAATTATCGGTTTGTTTGCCGTCGAGCCGCCTATTCAGCTCTCACTCCGCTATTTGGATTTGTATTTGTAAAATTGATTTATTTATTTATTTTCGGACTTTTCAGTCAATTAAACAACGCTAAATATATTGCTTTATAATATATACAGGTACAATTGAAATAAAATACAACAAAAGTGTAAAAATTATAATAATCTTTCCAATGAACTAAAAACTATTAAAAATAATATATCAATAAATATATTTAAAGTAAATCTAAATAATTTTTTTGAACCTGTGAAAAAACTATTTTAAATTTTGATTAGGATGAATGTATTATTGTTCAATGTTTTTTCTTTAAAGATCCTACGTTTTTCTCATGTACTTGTATTTAAAGTTATATGAACTATATTATTTTAAATACGAGTAAATACTTATAATAAACAATAAACAACTACAACAGTGTAAGTCACTCTCCAAGCACAAGAGTTAGTCGCTTTTTTGGAAAGTTACAGTGATAACATTTACTAGATGTGTAAAAGTAGATATGTATAGAATTTTCCAAAAACATGAACCTTTTATGAAATTCATTAGTAATTTTTTTTTTTAAAAAGACGATTGAGCTAGGACAAAAAAATCAATAATGATAACTACCTCGAGACAAGATCTGGGGCCTTATGCTGGACTCGTTTGTCTTTTGAATCGTTTGCGACTTTCGTAATTCGATGAATGACAGCATTCTTGAACCACCCATACGAATGCAGTCGATTGAAAACCAATCGATTTTATCTATAGTGCCACAAAGCACTCGACATTGGCAATCGAATGCGACGTCGCAACTTCAGCTGCCAAACTTCCTTCTTGTAAAACGCTCGGCATTCATGTTTGAATGACGAGTACCCAGGTATTTTTGTTGCATTTAAACTTATAATTTACAACGCTGATAATTGTTATGATGATGGTGTATCAACAAATATAACTGTCCTTATTTTCAATCTTTTATCAAATGAAGTTTCACTAGAAACATGATTTTAAAATTATTTTATCGCTCGTCAATGTCAAAATACGTATATGAAATATATATTGTACAATATATTTTAAAATCCATTAAATGAATATGAAATATTTCTAATAACATGTAGATGTGTGTTACGTCAAAGGCAAATAATAATTATAAATGTTTCAGTGTCTCAGTAAAACTTTTTCTATTTTGTTTTTGTAATATTCCATACACAAAATATTCAAAAGATGAAGTCTGATAAGAAACAATAAAAGTTTAGTTTATAATTAGCCATGGGTAAATACGGATTTGTTAGTGTTGCCATTTTCTCATTTGTCTTTGTAATTGAATTTTCAGAGAGTTTTCAAGAATAACATTATGTCCTTTTGACGTTTCTACTCTCTTTAATATGTTAATAACTTGTGTTTAGAGAGAAAATTTGTTTTACACTAGTTTTAAGTTCCTCAGATATTATATTCTAAAAAAACATATTTTTCTACTGGGTTAAAAAGTTTTTTTTTTTAACTGGGCATGTTTTATTGATTAAAACATTAAGTTTTAAAATACATTAACTTTCGAGGGCTTATTGCTGAAAGCAATATCTTCCAACAACCCAAAAACAGATTAATCAACAGGGCTTCGAGTATGTACACATGTTTGTTAACAGACTAGATTTCCTCCCTAGGGGGTTATTTGTTATTTTACTTCACACATATCAACAGATGAAAGAGTTGAGAAAATGTGGATTTTCAAATAAAGGTGGAATGGTGAATATTACACTGGGCGTAAATTGGCAACTTAAATCAGCCAATGACAGATTATAAACCCTGTAAATGCCTAGACTTACATACCAGATCAAAAATGTTTTTCCTCTTTGTTGCAACAAACTTATATAAAAATTAAAAATGATCAAATTAAAAATTGGGCTAAATTAGTAAGGTTTTTACACTTAAATAGTATTACGCAGCATATGCTTTATACTCAAAGCATAAAATCTCACAATGAGGCAGTTAAATGTTACAGATAATTGGATAGAAAAAATGTTTTCTGACACGCAGTAAAAAATAGAACATTCAATTAAACAATAAAGTTTCTCGAAAATGTATGAATAAAATTAAAAAAAAATAATATTGGGTTTAATGGTGGTTCTACACTGCAATCAATGTTCCTAGACTGGTCCCTGAAGCGTAAGACTGATCACTAGGTGCGAGTATAATGATTTGTTCTACTTTATTTATTTGACTTATACAATGTTTTTGAATGTTCGCTTTGTAAATATTGCGAAAATAAAATGGTCCTTATTACTGCAAAATGCATTTTTATTTTTATATGTTTAATTTTGAATTAAAAAGTATTGGTGGAAAAACGAATTTCCACGCGGTTGCGGAGCGAGAAATAGCGGAGGCGAAGCCCTAGGGCTTCTACGATATACTGGACTGTATTTTAAATCCAATATACATAAATGAATATCCTTCTATGTGGTATGCAGTATCATCAGTCACATCCCCAACAAATTAAATGAATCAGGAATGGAAGCCACTAACCTGGTTCGTTCTTGATGGAATTGCGGTGGTCCGACAAGTCAAATGCGAGCGGCTCCAATCCTAAGTTAGGCCCTCGATCTGGAGCTAAACACTGGTGGTTGCTGGAAACAAAGTCTATGACGAGGCACACGTTTAATGAAAAAAATGCGCGATTCACTACACTAGGTCTTAATGTGGCGGGTTATCAAAGGATACTGAGGTGGGAAGTAAACAGTTGTTATGAGTAAAAATAATGTTGAAGTGTGACAATATTTTAACAATACATAACCACATGATTTGCAACCAAGTATACAAAAGTAAATAGAAAAATCACAGTAACCTATCATCAATATATTTGTAATGATTAAACAGATCTGATTTATATATACTATGCTTTTTACCAAGTATCAGAAACGTAAGAATATTTATTGCCTACGTATTATTAACGTATAAATATTATTGAAGTCGATTGAAAATAAAATAATAAGAGTAAACTGTTCCCGAATCGTTGCAACTAACTGTTTCGTTTAATTAAACAAATTATACATAGATATTATTATTATTATCGTTGGATCATTTATACAGCGCCATTTTTGTGAAAAATCACCTCAAGGGCGCTGTACAGTAAATAAATATCCCAGCACGTCTTGCAGCTACAGAACGCACAGACGATTTGGATTATTGTTCCTCGTTTCCAATTATGGTCTACTTGAATTGAAATGACATATTATTATTATTATTATTTATATATATATTATGAGCGCATAGACGGTAAGTAATCTAGCCTCCATTTACATTATATTTTAATTTGACAATGATGTTTAGTGTTTGAAAGATATTAAAATAAAATATTTAATTAAAAGAACTATAAACAATAGAAAAACACTTTTAAAAAGGGAACATGGAAGTCTAGGCATATATTGTTTATTGTCACTTGCAGGTGATACCATAATGAGCACAACAATTTTAAAATAGAAAAACACTTAACCTTAGCTACGGGAAATGACGGGTTTTAGTAAAATTGATCATAGAAAAATACTTCACAATTTTCAATCCTATACCCAACATTTCTCAAGATTTTTAATGATTTCACATCCTGTTAAAATATTTAAGTACGTAGTTTTTTTCGTTTTTAAATTTAAATACATAGTTGATTAAAATTGTAAATATTGCAGGCACTAAAAGAGATCTATTCACGCGATAAGATTACAGGTTGTAATATAACAAATTACGAAACCGATTGCTATTGGATTAAACAAAACTTTAATCCAAATAAGCACTCATGTAATGTTATAAACACCCATTGTGATTATAAGATAAACATTTTATACAAAAAGTAATAAGTAATGAGCACGTAAACGATATTGAAAATGCACGAACTAATCTTGAACTCACTAACTAGATTTCAATTTATAACGAGTTTATGGAAATTGATTCGAGATATACAGGTCAAATCTCAACCAAGACGGAGATAAATATAATACAAAAGCTTAGGTATTCAAAGAGTTCATGATCTATAACTTGCTAAGGTGCTTTCCTGAATCCTCCTTAGAGAGTGAATAATTTGGGGGTTTTTTTTTGCGTGCGTTTACACTGCTGCTTTATACATGACTACACTGATTAAACGTCAAATAAATATGAATTCATGAAATTAAACACGATGATCATCATTAAGTGGGTTATTGTGACCTTAAACATTACCCAATCACTTGATTCGGATGAATTGAGCAAACTGCATGTTCGTTTTTGCCGTTTTTTAAATAATTTTACATTAAATTTCACGTTTAATTATTAGTGTGACTACATATGAAGCAAAGTGTTATGGCATAGAAAAAACAAAAATACCCGAATTTCCCATCTTCTCTATAAGATTCATAACTGCAGTTCTGGTTTGGGTAAATATAAAAGGCCTAGATTACCGTAATTATTTATTGATTTATTGTTTTAGTAATTTATTACTTTTACTACTACTCATCCGCCATTAATTATCTTTCTGCACTCACTGGAGCATAGAGTACTGAATCTAAATCATTTTTGGTTACATTAAGGTAAGACCATCAATCTTACATGTCAGATGCTGTCAAATATTTCTTGCCAAACTTGTCGGGAATTGATCCTGGGACCTCTTGCATTGTAGACAAACGCGCTGACCAATTTACTACAAGGCTGACTTATCATTTATGCATTTAAAAATGATTTTTTTTTTATGAATTTCTTTCAGACTAAAAGTACAACAATAAATTAACGTTGATAACAAAAGCAATGTCTTGCAGACAACCGAAAACAAACTGGTGAAAAATCGGTCGAAATTTGTAATTTTATTTTTCTTATTATCATATAAATATATTACAGATAAACTTCTATACAACGCCTTCGAGTGTAGTACAACGACGCGTATCGTATTATATTTAAGTACTATTGATATTTCAGTGCATCCAATATGTTTTGTAAGAGTCGTCAAAGAAGGCCTGTATGCATCAGACTCCAAGGTTAAACGAGAGATGGGTCGCTCTCTTGTGTTTCCCCCTCATTAGAACTTAATTCAATTTTATTAATTTCTTTTAATTTAATTTAATTATTATTTTATATTTTTGGTTAAAACACAATGTATTTTCAAATTCTTTCAAATAAACCATAGAGGCTTACATTCACCTTCTCAGGGTTTGGAATAAATAATTATTATTATCATTATTAACAGTTATTTTTGCGCGTCTACACATAGATGTATTAGTTTAAAAAAATGTAAAACATATTACACGATGAAAAATGGAATGAATAGAAACAGGTCAAGAGTTTGGCAGGAGAAAGGAAGAAGTTCAAAGAACGAAGGGGAATTAAAAGGAAAGAAAATTGGGGTTCTAAAGACATAAATGATGTTTCTGGCGTTTCTTAAAGGTAAACCGTTCATATCACGATGCAGATCATTTCAAAGTCCGGCACCATGAACCAAAAATAAATTGCTGAAAAATGATGTGGTATGCAAAGGAATGGAAAGTGTTCTCTTCTGAGGGTAGCGAAGCGATGGACCATGATCAGAAAGGTAAATTAAGTACTCAGCTAGATATTTTGGCGCGCTAGTGTTATGCAGAATGCCATAAAGTATGATAGTTATCCGTGGCTCTATCCCACTGGGTTCCTCTTGGGTATGCTTGGGACCAAAAGTTTGCAAGTTAGAAGGAATGAGTCTACACTAACCCATTTTTTCAGACTGTTAAGGGGTTTCATAGATAACTCGGCCATTTTAAAGAGTATCAATTTTTATGTTCCTGATGGCTATCTCCGACAGCGTCAGCACAATCTGTTTTACCTCCCGGTTTCCAGAACCAACCTGCCTCTGGTCATGCCAATTGGAAGAGCAGTCAAGCAGCTGAACATTATCACTGTGGAGATCGACATCTTTCGTTTAAGAGGCAAATACTCTTGCTATTAGAGAGTATTATACCTTAATAATGTCGAACCATTGCTCAAGGGTTCTTGGTTTGATATAAAGTTCCAGTTTAACGTCTTAAAACCTTTGTTATTTGTTATGTTACTTTGTGAATAAATAATTTGAATTTGAATTTGAATAAAGAAGTGAAAGAGATTGAAGGTTTATGCGCTGATTAAAACGAAACCACTTAAATTTGGTGAGTAAAAGTCGTCATGGTCATATTATTTTCATCACAGGGAAACATGGTCATATTTTATGAGGTTAAAAATACAGCGACTGCTCCAACGATCAACGAGTTTTGTATTGGCGCCAAGTTATTAAATATTAGCATGGCTCCACAGAGAATTTTTTTAAAATGTGGTTGGAATAAAATTCATATTTAAAGATATCTTAAAACATATGGAGAACCTATTTTGGAGAATGTAAAAGTGCTTTTTAAAGATTTCATTATATGACGTGAGAGAGATTTATGATTTTTGCGCTGACCAAAATGAAGCTACTAAAGAGTGTTTTGTTATTTGAGAGTTTCAGTTATTATTTACCTTGTTTAAAATGTACAATGTTTATAATTCACAAAAATCTATTTCTCTGCTTTAAATAGGCTTCTATTTTATAAATGGTGGGATCAGGACGGACATTCTATAGTGGGCCAATCAGGAACTTTTGCTCTAGTAAAGAGGAAACCACTTAAAACTATTCAGAAGAAGCCGGCCTGTTGACAGTCATCGACAGGCCTTTCGTTCTACTAGAAGTGTGTTCGGCATTTTGAGTCCTACTTTGGTTTATTTTACCAATGTCCTGCACTAACTTGACCATGCAAGGTACTACCTCTCGTGTGAGTTCTTGATGAAGTAACACCGATGCGATGTCGCATAGGTCCTTAAACGTGGTACGAGAGGGTGATACATGGTCGTATTTTCATATCGTACGGGTGTTCGTAAGCTCTAGTTTGTCAACTGAATTAGAGATTCCAAGGTGTGTTATAGGCAAATGAGGGATGGGCCTAGTCGACACTAATTAATGTTTTACAGAGAAAATAGCTGTCAGATGAACAAATTACCCCAACTGTCAAAAGTGAGTTGTGAAATTTTCACAGCACGTCCGTTGCCATATAAAGAGCACTTACTACTAATGAGTATGTGTATTATAGTATAATATACAAAATACGAATGTACGAAGCTTTCCCACACTCCGTACATACTAACTTTCTTACATAGGAGCGGCCAATGGGGGTTCAGTCACGCTTCCGCGCTTTCCGTACAGGGAAATTACCATAAAAACACTATTTAAACCGCAAATACAAATTTTTACATATTTCTCCCCCACCCCACCGCGCGCTGGAGAGGGGATGCTTTGGAGAATCTTTTTTCCAGTGGACTTTATACAAATATAAACGTTTAAAAAAAAAAAAAAAAAAAAGTGAAATAATATATTGCAAAAAAGTATTTTGAATAAAAAATTAATCCAGCTAATTGACATGTCAAAAGCTCTGTAAATGCCACGACTTCTGTATCACCTTATAGAAAAAAAAACCATTTCTGTTGCAATTTATCAATATTTCCAAAAGTATATTATGTAAAGTTCAAATAGACACATTGCAAGAGCGTATTAGACGGAATTTAATTAGCTTGTTTTAATGTATTTTTTTGTTTCATTCTTATACGAATTTTTGTTGTTAGACGTGGCACTACGTAGAAAAATAGCGCCGTGTGTAATAAAAAAAAATGCTTTAAGTCGATTGCAACTTTAAAACATAGATTAGATATATAATTGCATTCGTTAAAATCATCCAATCAACTGAATAATAATATAATAAGTCATGTTTTTAGTTAATTTTCACATTGACATTCAATGTTGTAGCTGTGGCAACAAATTAAACAAAAATATGAACTAAGAAAATATGCACCTATATTTCATATATGTATCAGGATTCGCTTTTTCCAATTTCAACTTGTTGAAGGCAACGTAATATTTGATAACTCAGTTTGTAAGGGAGTAAATTGGTCAATTTAATATGCTCCAGGGCCAAAAGCAAAATACAAAAAAAATCCTGATTCAGAACCTTTCTGGGGAAAAAAATAAATTATTGTGTTACTTAAATAATTGAAAATGTAATTAATAACTCGTTTTAATATTGTTTATATTAATATATGAACGTACATTATTAAATATTTCAACAAAGGAGGAAAAACCTTTTTTTAATGGAAGCATGAAAATCTGGGATTTACATGGTTTATAACCTTCCAAGACTTACACATTACCTTCTTAAAAAGGTTCCACATCTTTGTTCAATTATAAAGTTGTTTTAATCAATATTATAAAGGAGAATTCCACACTTTTTTTATTTATTTATTTATATTAGAAAAATCACATAAGCCAAATTACAAACAAATACTCTACTTAAACACTAAGGATAAATCAAGCAAGCGAAGGAGTGCGGTAAAGCGGAACACTTGAGAGGATCTATCGGTTCCTATATAGACAATGCCTTTTCTAAGGAACCGATATCTTGCGGCAAAAAAAAAAAAAAAATATCGAGTCATATTTGCAAAAGTGTACACGGATATAAATTGTTTACAAAGATAAGAATATAGTCAAAATATTATATATTCATATTTTTTTGGTTATAAAATAACGGTGGTAGATATTGGTTTAATAATTGGGTAATAAATATTTTTAATAATCCGATTCTTCCGAATCTTTCCGAATCCGAACTTTTTGTAAATGTTGGTATGGTATAAAACTAAACAATGGGTAAATAATTCAATTGTGGTATAAATATGTTGGTGAATGCAGTGATCAAGCGTATTTTGATTCGATCATCTATTAAATTGAAGTGAATAATATATTTAAATACTAATTTATTTATCAATTACTAAATTTTAAACGAATAAAATTATATTCATTGTATTTTTGTACAGTTTGTAATAACGATGCTAAAATTATTTATTAATGGAAACCTATCAACTAACTAAAAAGTTTAGTCACTTTTTTGGAAACGAATTTTTCGGAAATGTAAAATTGGAACACCTCCCAAATTATTTAAAAACAAATTTATATTTACTGTTACTGCACAATATTGCAAAATCTCTTACTTTAAAATATTAAAAATCAAAATAAACCTTAGAAAGTTATCCTTTAACTGATTATTTGCCCAGATTCCTTACATAGCAGTTTGTTAGAGCAATTGAGTAAGAGCAGCTAGAAGGAACAAATTTATTGCAGTACACGTAAAACGTGTATAAAAGAAACAGAAAAAAGTTAAACCACTTCCATCTAATAAATATTTTTATCAAGCCAATACAGATCAAATCTTATAAACAGGGGGACTTCCGTATTCTTACATTATACACATTTTTCCTTCTCTGTTGAGACACATCTCAAGTGTTACGACTGTTGTGTACCGTAATTAGCTACTATGAAACTTTAATCACATTAAATCATTACAACAACATAATGTAGAGTAAAACCAAATAAAGTTAACAAAACATATTCACTAAAACATTTTGAAAATTGCATTATGGATCTGTTTATAAAATGAAACACAAGGACCAGACACATTTTTGGCACATCTAACCTACATTGTCAGGGTACGTATTTTTTATTTATTTAGTAGAGGTATTTCCTTTTTAAAAAAGTGATTAAGAATTCGTTCTTTCGCTTGTATTTTATAAAGATAATTAAATATTAATGGACTTTCAAAATAAGCGGTTACATAATATTCATTAAATGAAATCAAATACGTCATTTGCCATTTAATTTTTTAAAATTATATTGACAAATATTGATAAATTTTTTGTTACTTCGTAATATTCTAACTAGATTAGAACTAAGGCATAAAACATCACTTAGTAATTTAGATTTATAAAAACATACATATATTTTTTATTCTGTTATATTCAATCAACTTTGATAAAAAGTTATTTACAATCAAAACACTAATTCAGAATTTCGTAAGTGTTTTATTATTGTTTTTTTATATAAAAAAATACAGGTACGCTCTTTATTCGCCAGTGGACGCCATTAACCCTAACCACAGACATCTAATATCTACAAGTCACACATGTTCACTGGACTATGAAATTTTAGCACTGGGCGTTTAATTTTCTTACTGCCGCCCGATCCACCAATCGGAGAACGAAGAATTTGATTTCAAACACTGATTGACTATGAAGTATCGAAGATGAATGCAGAACTTGTTTCGGTCTCGCTTCGACAAACTTCAAACAAGCGACGCAACCTCGTCCCGTCTCCGTCTGCGGAACTTAACTTTCCTTCAGAAAGATTAACGTTAGAGTAGGACGGAACGATTAAATGCTTTTAACTTCAAAAGTCTTTTAAACAATTTACAGGAAATAGCTTCTTTTTAAATTTATTTTCTTTATGAAAACGTACGAATATTAAACAATCATTAATAAAAATTTAATTTTATTCGAAAATATAAATTAAGAAGGTATGTCCAAATTCGCTCTATCAACTAAAAATAATACCTAGTTTAATACATGATTTAGTCATTAAAAAAAAAAAAAAATTCTCTTTCAAAATGCGAAAATATTCTGTTTATTTTATTGACTATCTATTTGTACATAATTTTGGATTTTACCCGGTTATTTTTTTGAATAACTACTAAAATTACATAAAAAACGTATGTTTTTTTAATAATTTACTTCCGTCAAAGTATTGCATAAGGATGCGGCCTTTGCCGCGATAGCTATTAGTGTCTCTACCTGTCTCGAATCAAGATAATCCAAATGCTTCGCGGCGCTTACCTAAGGATATCTACCTCAAATAAGAACCTCTCAGTATGCACCGCTCGGTTGGCGGGAGTGATTGTTCCTAGCCTTAAAAAATCGAACATATCGCACGCGGTATCGCGTTCAGTTTTCAAAATCGAGATAAATATACTGAACAATCGACACGTGGTACATCCGCGCAGTAGTTAAAAAATCACTAAACAAAAAATACAATAAAACTCGTATCATTGTTTAAATTGCGAGGCGAATATCGTTTTTATATGACGTTTTTGCATAATTTCAAAGCCCGTTTTCTGCCGGCTTTTAAAGAATACGTACCGCGTTCTTCCGGTGTTGATTTTCAAATAACACCACCAAATCATTAAATATTAGTTATTTAGCAGGATTCATAATGGTTCTGAGACAAATTTAACGGCAGTGGTTTTAGACAGTAATAATTCAAAGGAATTTTCAGTGATTTTATCAACACGTAATAATTCTAAAACGTGAGTTGAAGTGGACTAAATTTGCACACAGCGGAAATATGTGATTATCAAATCGTGAATTGTGTGATTGATTGTTAAGTGAATTAAAAACCCTCCTGTAAAAATACAGCTGATTTAATATTACCAAAATGTTTACACGGTAAGGATATTTTAATATTTCCAGTAATATTATATTGTTTCATCATCATCATTCCCTTTTCGCACCTAATAGTGCCTAGAGCACTGCATTGGTACACCAATCGCAGCGTACCTTGATCATTTTTGTTACATGAAGGTAAGGTGATCAGTCTTTCACTTCAGGTACCAGTCTTGGGACTATGAAATATTCTAGTGTAAAAACACCCCTTTAAATAATATTTCAAATCAACCATGTCAGGAATCGAACCCGAGACCTCTTGCATGGTAGGCAAATGCGCTGACCATTACACCACGAGGCCGATAATTATTTATTGATTTCCAACTCAACACAGGACTTTGATTCTATGGAGTTAGGATTTGCGTCTCAATAAATGTTACATAAATATATTGCGAATAAAATAAATAAATAAACACTTGACTCTATGGAGATTTTCACTATGGATAAACAAAAAAAAAGGTGATTCGAAAACCAAGTTTAATTAATGAATCCAAAATAAATCCATTATTTATGATAAAAAATATTTTGATGCTCTCTAGTCCTATGCGTTTCTTTTTTATAGAGGCACGGATTTACAAATTTTATATATTTATATTATCGTTGCGACCCCGATAAATCGTTAAAAAATGATTGCGATTTAATAACAAATTACTTAACACTATGTTACAACATATTAATCAATCACGTTGATATTGTAATAATATTTATTTGTTTTTCAACGGCATATGTATAATTATATACTTTAATATTTCTATATAGTTGAATGTTCGCTCCAATAAGAGCAAGTATTGCAATTACGTTGATGAACTAAAGTGTATGCCGTGATGGGTTATACTTCACATTAGTTGTTGAGTTAAGAGCTAAGAGATATTGACGATATAAAATATTAAAAATAAACCCATTACTTTTTTGTGATAAGAACACAATTTAAATCAATATTTCAATAAATAAATCACTTAGTATTCAAACAAAACAAACCATCACGCCGTTTCCCAGTAAGAGTAGGCTAAAAAGGTAGAACGTCATATCACTCTGTCTTTGCATACAGTTCTAGCTAACTCTACATTCATACATATTCTCATGCATTTTGACATATCTATCTTCAAGTATTTGTTGGATCTTTTTTTTCTTTCTTCTTTCTCGGTCTTCCTTGATTTCTGCATCCATCAAACATTCGCGTCGTAATCCAAGTTTTTAACATTAAATTAAGTAATATAATATATATAGAGATACGGGCTTTGGTTAATTAAATATTCCATCTAAAAGAATACAATAAGTAGCTTTTAACGGCAGGTTTTGCGAAAATGACCGAAATATAAAACACACAAAAGATACTGTGAAAAATTGACAAATCTAAAATAAATCCTTGAATCGGGATGTGGTCCTGTGGTTAGTGTCTTGGACTCACGGCTCAAAGGTCTGTGGTTCGAATCCCAATCTGACCTAACTTGATTACCATTTTTCTAATAGTGAGTTGTTTAAAATCTTTGAAAATGGCCCTAAAAATATAATATTTGAGTATACATAAGAACCCAAATATTAATTTTTAAATTAAATCTAAAAAAGGAAAAAAAAACTTTGAGATGTAAGTATCAGTTTTCTAGAATATTTAAAAAAATATATATTTTAGATTTTATTTAAAATATTTTTCCGTACCTATAATTTATTTATTTAAAAAATGTATTGTATATTTTATGTAGAAGTTCTGATAAGCCCTTTATAAACTTATCATTCGAATTATAAAAAAAAATATTTTCAATCAATGTTTTTGGACAACAAAATATTATATCGGATTTCATTGTTATGTTTTTCTGTCGATGCATAGGCAAGACAGAAACCTGTAAACTGATATTCTCACTACAATAATATTCTGTTGACATGGTCTGATTTCAAATATGTTTATATATTTTTCATTTTTTTATTTATTTATTCATATTTGACTCTTACAAACTATAAACAATAAAAATAATGTGACCTCACTGGGGTTACCCGTGCCGAGGACTCTTAACAATATAATTTTTTGAAATGTTTTTACATTTGAGAATAAACAAAGAAGACTAACTTAATAAACAGAGATAATTAACAAAATTTTCACAGTTTTAAAAATCAGGTTTATATGTACATCTATATTATTTACATTACAAAACACAATAAAAATAACGAAAACCTAACATAAGCTATACACTTGTGGAGCAGTTGATTCAATATTTGTTTGGGCGAATAAGACAATCCATTTTACTTCAACCGAGCTCCACTTTCCATTTTTTTATAGCCTTTTTAAACATTTTCTCCTTACTGATTGTTTTACTAGATAGTGGAAGTAGGTTATGGATTTTAATTAAATAATACTCAAAATCCCTTTGTCCGAAAGTGGTATTAGTTTGTATTTGTTTAAGTTGTCTTTGTGTTGAGGATCTAGCGTATATCTAGGATATACATATCTACCTACTTAACCATTAATGTTTTTTTTTTGCTTTGAATCTAGAAATAATATAAACTGTTCAACCAATTTTTAGATATACGTTTGCTTCACATGCCTCAATCGTTACTACAAACCGTTTCACCGTAAGCGTAACTAAATATATTATTTATTTATTTATTAACGGCCTAGACAATTCGCACAGTTTACAAACTTAAGCCAAAGACAGAAATAAGGACAGTAAATTAAAACAACGGTATAGAGAATAAGTCTTATAGTAGCTTAGTTTAGCCATGGCATCCCTCCACAATCTTCTTGACTTTTAACAAGGGATCTGCAAACGCAGGAAGTTCCAGCCTAAGAAACTTCAAGTCCCCGGAAGAGTTTAGCAGTCTTCACATTCTTAACATGCAAGTAATGCCATAGTTCGATTAAGAATATTTGACGTGAAAAAGATTACTGTTTCTGTTGCCACGGGAAGAAACATGAAAGGAGATTGTTTGTAGCAGAGAAAGGACATCTGTTCTATGATTCTTCAACGAAAACATTTTTCTATATCAGCACAGGAATAAGTTCCTCTTTCAAAGCCGAGCAACCATGCGATTCTTTTTTTAGAAAACAATGCTGGACGGATTCCAAACGGTCAATATGATTCCGATAGTACGGAGATCAAATTACATGGATAGAGAAAACAGTCTGACGATGTCAGTCACGACGAAACCCGGTCACTGGTAAAAATAAATAAATAAATAAAAGTGGAATAAAACCACAAACGTATTTTTATTATTATAATAGACAGAGAAGATAGAACGGTACACCTTAATTTTTGCATGGAGATCTTGTCCTTTTCCACCAAAGATTCCAACTTTTTGACTTTTTAAAATATATATTATTTGAGTATTTTTTATTATTGTAAACGTCTTTCACTGCATCGCTTGTTTACTGCTAACGTATTTTTTCTCCGTTTTTCACTGTCCATATTTTAAAGATACACGGTCAAATTATCAGAGCGCTATTTTTTCTCAGTAAGAACCGTTCAGCCTAGTATTCTATAGGAATTTTGACTTTTATGTAGGAACTACCTATCTTACCTTCATAGCTAAACTACTGATGTATTGTTTTATTTTCACATTTCTCTTGATATTTTGCAAATTATTAAAATAAGAAAAAAAATAATTTATTATTATTTTTAAAGCTATTTGACAACAATAAAAAATGAACGCGCAGAGATTTTTTAATTGCATCATAATTGTACATTTTTTTCTTATTATTTATTCTTCATTATTCACGCAATAACTTGCATTATTCACATAATAACTTGCATTATTCACAATTATAACGTTTCGAATTTTAATCTACCTAAGAGCGTATTATTCCATTTGTTAAGAATTTAAATCCTTGGTTTATTTGTTATCCATCAATTAAGTTTTTTTGAATGTTTTTTGTGGTTGGTATTATTCATTTTAGATCGGAATAGATACAGAGGTGTAACGATAACATGATCTTCCTCATAGAACCCTGAAATTTTATGGGCGGAGCAGTTAATAAAACACATTTGTGGTTTGATAATCAAACCTTCTCGTAGTCTTGTTTTGAAATCACCAAACTAGTCTGGGTTACGTTTTTTTTTATTTATTATGCTTATGCGTATTAAAAGTTTTTTTTTCCTTTACTATAATAACCTCAAATATTTATATTTTGAGAGACATTTTCAAGGAATTATTAATATTTCACTATTAGAAAATGAGAGTCAGATTGTGGAACAGTGATCTTCAAACCACGGACCAATGATCTGTGATTTTGTGACACTAGCCACGGTAGACCATAACACAGTTCACGAAAAATAGATTGGTCATACTAAGTGAATCTTATAGTTATTAAGTCAATTCTATTCAATTAAATATACTTTTTTTATTGCATCTTTATTTGAAAAAAACGAAATTAAGTTCTTGCTTTATAAACAAACAATTTTTTTGTATATATATTTAAGTTTAAAAATAAATCTCCCTACTGTTCATAATTAGCAAAAATATTACATTTTTATTTATTTACGGTTCCACAAACCTTTTACACAATTACAATAAAACCAGTGAAAAAAAATACAACAAAAAATAACTTAATATAAAAAAAGAACAAAAATACCAAGAAAAGTATACAATGGTAAACAGTATTTATAAATAAAAAATAAATATTACATCTTTAACAAATATAAACGAAAGGTTAATAAAAGAAAAAAGCAGTTTTAAAAAAAAAAAAGGAAAGTGCTTTAAAAGGAAAGTGGAAAAGTTTACTCCATGGTTTATGTAAATATAAATATTAAACAATAATAAATTTAAAAAATAATTATACACACAAGAGAATTAAAACAAAAGTAAAGAATTAATCATTATTTGAATTTTTAATTATTAATTCTTTTTCAAAACACAGGACTTGATCATCAGCGGCGTGGTATAAAATAAATCTATATCATCACTGTATTGATTTGCAAGTCACTGCATGCGAATAATCGGTGAATTCAATGAATTATTAGTACCATGATGATGACTGTAAAACAAAAAAATAAGTCTTGTTGGTCTATGTGGAATACGAAAGTTTATTTAAGTTAACAGTTCGGGGCAATCTATTTTATTATTTAATAATTTATAAATAAACAAGAGGTCATTGATTGTCCTCCTGCTTGACAGTAATGGTAAATTTAAAGCAGTCATCAGAGATTTATAATTTATTTCTGACACAGGAAGACCTAATTTAAATTAAATATGCAAGTGCTATTATAAATAAAAGGTTATTTTTAATTATTTGGTTATGTATTTAATAATATTATTGTAAAATGAAAAGTAAAACAATCAAACAAACATAAGCATAGCGAGCAAAATAACATTAAAAAAATACGGAATTAAATGTTTTTCTAAGAGATCATCAATTCATACACTATGGAGCATTCATTTTTAAACATTCATATATCTGTTGAATTTTATAACATAAAAACGCTGAAATCTTTAAAGATTTTCTAGATGGTGTAATCTTTTTAAAAAATTACAGATTCAAAATGTTCAATGCACGATTTCTTAAAACAATAAGAATGTCATATTGAGTAATGAATCACGCGTATGAAAAAATAATTAAACTAACACTTCAAACGTCTATTCAATATGATACAAAACTACAAAAAGTTAACTAAATTATAAAATAAATATTGAATTTAGTTTACGGTCAGGAATCAAACCTGTGCGGTGATCTTGCGCATGGTCAATATTATTACCGAGTAATAAACAAAAGTGTTCATTACGTCCATAGGAGAGCAATATGAGTTATGAGCTAAAGGAGAAGGAATTTTATAATAAATGGGTCTGAAGCAAGAGCCTTCGTAATAATGCCTTCAGAAACCTGTCTTAGTTTTATTTCCACGGGATAATTCTCCTTTTTGTGTTTTTACACTACTTATCTGATTAAATGTAATTACAATAAACACTTAAGTACCCACATGCTCAAACACGTTTTTATAAATTAAAAATATAATATGATTTAGGTGCGCTTGCTTAAAAATTTATTTGTTTTAAATTATAAAAACATTCCATGGTATTTTTCAACATCATCCTACCTCTGTCGGAACCCAATGGTGCAAAGGAAACTGCATTGGTACACTAAATAAAGCGTTTATCGATCAACTGTTACATGAAGGTAGGTGATCAACCTTACGCTTAAGATGCCAAAACATGTAATATTGCGAGTAGATCCAACTTTTCAATCAATATTTCATGTTGAACTTCCTAATAATTGAACTCGGGACCTCAAGTATGGAAGGTGAATACACCAACCACTACACTAAGAGGCGGACTTATCTTTGTAGATAATTAATCATCTTTTTTTTTATAAAATAAAAATATTTGCGTTCTTATGATTTACCCAAATATTTAATTTTGAGGGCCATTTTCAACGAGTTGTTAATAACTCACTATTAGAAAATGGAAATCAAGTTGAGGTAGAGTGGGATTCAAACCACAAATCTTCGAGCCGTGAGTCCGAGACACTGTCTATGGGACCACAACCCGATTGTTATTAATAAACTGCCTTTTTTTCAATATGTAATTAGAACATATTTTTTTTGTACTATTGAAAATGTTTTCTCTATTAAAGATTAAATTTTTCTAAAGAAACACTTACTTATTTAGTAATATCATCCTTAAGTTTGTTTTAAAATACGTCTAGTTTATGTATTAAATACCTAAAATATTGTTAATATCGGAAATCTAAATCAAAGTAAATTAATCAAATTGATAAATTTGTGTGATTAAGTTACGCAGATAATATTTTGTTATTTAAAAAAGCAACGTAAAGGAATTTTTAATTTTAATGTTTTTTAACTACACTGACAATAAAATTCTCTAAAAGTAATAATGCGTAACCTAGAGAAGAGCCCAAACGTAGGAAAACCATTCTATCACTATTGGGTGTTAAGTTAGCTTCAGTTCGCAGCAAAACAATGGGCCGTTCTCAGGTCGAGAATTGCCAAATAAATATTTATTTGCATTGAAAATACTTTTAAATATGTACTTGTTTATTTATTATAAGAGGGTTATTCCAATTTATTTTTCTATAATTCGCCTATATTTATTTTATAAAACTGAATGTGTGTGTTTTTATTTTTTTATTTATTTATTCATTTTATTCACAATATACTTATATAATATTTATTGAAACATAATCCCCAACTCCATGGAACAAAGTCCTATGTTAATTTTGTTTGTTTGTCCGTCACATCTCTGAAACGGCGAGTAGTAGCGGCTTAAAATTTGGGCACGTCATTTGAGATGCGATTTCAAGGTTAACGTTGCCATTATTGAGTAAAATTTTAATCGACCTCTACATGATAAAAACTCAAACTTTATATGGATGCCTAGTGCGGCCCCAACATATTGCCCGTAATCAACTGTCATTATCAACAGTAAACATACTTTAATTCACAAATTTATCCCCTTAATTGAGAAAAATAGTATCTGCAGTAAATAGGTTTATGTAAGGAAAGTTTTTAAGCAACATAATACGCGTGTCGGGACAATAAATGTCAAAAATCAATGTAAATCATGGAAAAATATTCGGAATCAATTACCTGTGGAAACTGACTCCTTTAACAACTTTCACGCTCCTACTGCTGCAACCAAATATACTGCAATCCACCATAGTCGATTTTTATTTATTATAACGTAAATATACAAGATATTTACAAACTAAGCCAATCATAGCTACAAAAGCATCCGATCGAACCGTTATGTTTATGTTGTCAAATAAAAAAAATGGCCACCAATTGGTTGCTAACCAATAAACCAACATCGCTTGCGCTCTATGAATCAAAGTGATAGGGCGTCTCTCTAGGTTACGCATTATTACTATGAGGAAATTCTATAGTTTTATGATTTCAATATCTAATGAATAAATAGTAGAACATTCTGTAATATTCTAACGATGGTAAATATTAAAATATAAAACCACTTATTTATCCATAATAGTAAACGACAACAAAGTTGAAGAGACATCGGAAAAAATATATATTTATGCAATCGCCGAAGATCCTTCCTTACTTGTGATTCCTGGAACCATGTAAGTATTGTATTGTATTCAAACTCAAGCTACCTCAACTCATTTTGGAGTTAGCATACAAATGTACGGTAACACGTGTTACTGAGTATCTATTAAGGACTGTATACCATAAATTCACCCGTCAGAACTACACCTGGTGTGAGGGTGAGCTTTACGGTGTTTTAAATTCAACCTGTATAGCCAAATATACGCTGAAATATTTTAATGCTACGAGACTTCGCAAATATATGGGCGACCAGCATAGAATTATTGACAGTAATTTTAAATGTACATTTTTTTCTAAATTTGTTGCAAGGGAATAGGGAGTGTCGGCATTTACTGAGCTTATTACCTGACATCATGTGAGGCTGAGATAGGCATTATCGATAAAATCAAGAAAGGAGCTCTGCGTTGGTTTGGACATGTAGAGCGAATGGACAGCGAAAGAACGGGAAAGAAAATATTTACAATGCGAATGTTGATGGATGCAGACATAAGGGAAGACCGAGAAAGACATGGGATGACCAAATCCAACAAATACTTGAAGACGGACATGTCAAAAGTAGGAATGCTTGGCGCACGTGCATATGAAGATGTGTGAATGTAGAGGAAGCGAGATCTGTATGCAAAGATAGTGACGTGGCATTCTATCCTCTCTGCCTACCCTTACGGGGAAACGGCGTGATTATTGTTGTTGTTATTATAACCTGTCATTGGCTGGTTTAAGTGTCCACTTTAAACAGCCAGTGTTTACTTTTACCATTCTGCCCACATTTGAACATCCACATATCCTCAGCTTTTTCATCTATTGACTTAAGTGAAGTAAAAGAGCTGAAACCTTTATTGATCTGGGTAAGATTAAAAAATGTTCCCCCCTCTGTTTCAACAAATTTAAATCTTAATACCTTCCTTGGAGGAAATCCAGCCTGTCTACAAACATTTGGATAAGTTGCTCCTGACTAAAAACCTTGGCAGTGTGTTTCTGTACATGTTGTCAATAAGTCTGACATGATAAAGGAGCAATAGTATGACAGCCCGCGCATCGGAACCTAAAACGCTAAAGTCGCCTAACATTATACGCACGTCATACATAACTAAATGAAACTAATTCGTATTAATTTCATGTCATTACGCATGTACAAAGTGACGTTACAAACTTAATTCAAATCTGCGCATGAGTTGGCAATTCCAGGAGTATGTATATTGTCTTCTCCCTCTAAAGCATAATTAACCGGTAGGAAGCTGTCTCACTCAAATCGCGGTTTTAGCAGATATCGTATTTTTCATACAAATGTATATATTGTTTAATTTTTATGTTATTTTTTTTATATACATACTGTATAATTTTTAGATTGAATTTTTTTATAAATCTTGGGTAAAAGGAAATTTATGTTTTAAAAAATAATCAAATATAATAAGCCAAATATGTTAGTATTATATTTTTTGTAAAAGGCGGATTTGCCGTTTATGTTAACAAAATAAATAAAAAGTCATTATTCTCTAGAGAAGCCTTGAAACTCTGTTGCTTAGAACAAAAACATTCTAAATTTTTGGTTTGGTTTTAGTTTCCTTTTTAGTTTAACAACAAAAGTGTAATAGACGGTTTCGGTTTGCGCTTGCAATTCTTATCCCAACTTCCAACGGCCCGTTGAATTGCTGTAAAATGTAGCTAACTTCATGGACAATAATCATATGATAGTGTTTCTCCGTATGGGCGACTCTATTAGGTTATTACTCAAAGTGCAAAACAAATTATACACGGTGACGATCGCGCGTGCGTAGACAAGATAAAAAAGTCGTCCGGTAAAGTCGATCTCGCTAGATCTTTTGGCGCTAGTATTAAATATAATTTTGTACTGGTATAATGTTGCAATGAATCCCTGTTTCTTTGTACTACATATTTTTACTGTGAATTATTAATTTATTTACACATGTTGCACACTGCACTTGAACACATATTTAGGAACCACCTCTGATTAGTTGACAAAATGGGGACCGCCAAAAACTGTTGTGATGAGCTGGTCTAGCATGGTGAGGCGTAGTGAAAGAGCGTTAAACAATTTTCTCTCTTTTATATAGGGTCCGTGTGTGAATCTAATTCAGTGGAATCTACCCCCATAGGAACTCTAAATCTAAACTATAAGTATGTTGGTGAAATAATCCCGGCAGATTATTTTCACTCGCGTCCGATGATTTAGCTTGCAAGCTTCACAAAAATCAAATGCTAAAATAATTCAAGAAATCTCGTTATTAGCTAATTTCGAACGCTTTAATTAAAAGTTTAGAAACGTTAAACAAATAATGATTTATGAATATTATACTCAAACATATAATGATACAAATGAGTGATTATTATTTCTTAGAACAGTAAATATAAGTTCCATAAGAATATCCATAAGTAATTTTATGAAAATGTGAACAGTTACAATAAATGGTAGTAATATCTTACCGTAGATTATGGTGAAAGATAATAGAAACCTTTAAGCGATACCTTATAATTTATACATTAACAATTATCTCATTTTAATAATTAAGGTCAAGCACTCTGATATTAATATAAATATGAATATATCCCCATAAGAAACAATTAATGCACAAAACATATATTTTATTTGTAACATATTGAGTAGCACAAAATAAAGAGTATTTTTTGATCGAAAAAGCTATTTTTATCGTCCGAGAATTGTAAAATTTAGGTCGCCAATCATAAACTTGGCATAAAGTTACGGCTAGGTATAGTGGTAAAATACGAATAAAATACCATCCTTATTAAAGTGGTAGAATAAGGATATTTTTCCCATCCTTATTTTACCTAAATGCCTAGGCGTAACTTAATGCCAGGTTTATAAGAAAGTCCAATAGTGTTATAATTTTAGCTACTAAAATAATAAAGGGGTTAAATCGAATAGAGTTTTTAATAAAAAAAGTCTACCAATGAGGTAAAAGACATAGTCTTGAATCTCAATGTACAATAAGTTACCTGAAGAAATAAAAGAGATAGAAAGCCTCATTTTTTCAGAATAATCTTATTGCGTTCTGATATTAAATGTTTGCAAAATGTTTCGAAATAACTGAATAAAACCAAAATAAGTAAATGATTTTTGTTTTCTTTTAATCAAAAAAGAGAATTATTGAATTCTTATTATTTACTCAAATATTTAATTTTTCAGACCGTTTCCTAAAAGTCTTACTTGTGCTAGAAAACTGGAAATCGAATTGTGGTAGAGTGGGATTTGAACCTTGGACCTTTAGCCCGTGAGTCCATAATACTACTACCACGGAACCACAAACTGGTTCATTTTATTTCCTAGCTTTATTTTTTTTTCTACTATTGTTATTTTTTTATTATTATTACTTAATTTATGGTGATATCATTAAACAATATTTACTTCTTAAGATTCAAATATTTTTTCATTAAAAAACTCCATAAAATTAAATTTTTATATGTATTTTAAATACATGCAATCAATACTTTAATTGAAAGAATTATTTTTACGTAATACGTCTGTCGTTTAATTTTACTATGTTTATTCCCTGAATTACATAAAATCATAAAAAGCATCCCCCGATTTCACTTGTAAATGCCATAAAAAAATGTTTAGTTTGCCACCTGTCTGACGATACTGGTCACGGTCATAAACAAAAATCTTAAGAGATTTAAATTACTATAAATAAACATATTTATTTATAAATTAATGAAACTAGTATGTACGCCTCGCTTTGTTTAAAAAAAAATTATATCGTCATTTTAAATTGTCTGTATTTTTGATGAGTTAAAATCAATAATACGTTTTGAATAACTATCTTAATACGAAAATGATAACAACAATTTTTCGTACATTTTAAAATTTATGTAGATATATTAAATTCTAAATATTTGGACTTGATAAATTTTGCACGTTTAATTATGTGGTTTTGTTTATTAAGTATGGTTGCCTTTAATATTCAGTTCATGTAGTCATTACAAGATTAGATAAATAAATCTACACCTTTGGCATGTGAATTATTTCCAGGAAAGTGTTTTTCAAGAGTAATATAGTAATATATAATGATCGTATGGTAATCTTGTTAGTCAATTTATTCATTGCCGAAATACACAAAGCAGATACATCCTCTGAAGATCCTTATCTCTGTGGTGGGTGCCACGTTGAGTGGGTGTCAATTATACTTAAATAGAGTTGTGACATTCATATAAATATCGGTCTTCATCACATTACTCGAAGAAAAAAAAACGAATGGCGATGTATACTTTGTTCAGAACAGCAATATATGTATGTTAGAAAGATTCTGAAAAATTCTATAAGTTTTTTTCATACAAGGGTATTATTGCTAGATTGATCGTAAACCAATATAACTCCTTTTTATGCAACATTGAAATTTTTAAAATCTTATTATAAATAGTAGGTAAGGTGCTTTAATAATAATATTTTTTCTTCACAAACCATCTGATGGAAAATAACCATAACTTCAATAAAGACACCGGATTAAAAGTAATTCATGTAGAAAATAAAATAATAAAATCAGACAACTTAGAAATTAAAAAAACGATTCATAATAAGAAAAAAATAAATAATAAATAAATAACAAAATAAACAATATTTCTTTTAGTCCTCTCCTGTCTAGCTTCAAAAATATTGATATTAAATTACCACCCTTGTAAGGAAAAAAAAACTTGGTTTATTGGCTCCACGTGTAGTGTTTAGTTAACATGATAAAAATAAAATAGGAAAAAATTCATTAGTTACGTAAACCCTGACGAAG
Source organism: Micrasema longulum (assembly GCF_059751315.1). NCBI lineage: Eukaryota > Metazoa > Arthropoda > Insecta > Trichoptera > Brachycentridae > Micrasema > Micrasema longulum. The sequence continues at coordinate 251,326 of NW_028278433.1, forward strand.
AAGCTGATTTACTTTAAAACCGATGAGTGGAAAAAAAAGAAAAGTGTTTAAAAACAAAGTTCTTTTATATATTTTTTTTTCATGATTATTATAAAATTTATACTTGAAGCACAAACAATTTTTTTCTTTAAAATAAAATTTAGATTTTCGATTTAATTCGTCATCAGAGAATCATAATTTATTTCTAACACAAGTAGACCTTACAGCAAAAGATAAATAATTGAAAAGTTGTTGTATAAAAACAACTATATAAACAATGTCATGTCAACCGTGTTGGGAACCGAACACGAGACCTCTTGCGTGACATGCAAATCCGCTTACCATTTGACCACTAGGCAGAAAAAATAGTCAAACTCTAATAGTCAAATTTTTTGGCAATTTAAACCACTTTTTGTATGTTGACTAGATGAATAGTTTTTTCAAAATAATACGAATCAAATGAATCGGGTTGTAGTATTGTGGCTAATTTTGCTAATTCACGGATCAAAGGTCTGAGGTGACAAGGTTCATTTTCTAATAGTGAGTTATTTAAAATTCGTTGTAAATGGCCGCCAAAATTAAAATATTTGTGACAATCATAAGAACGCAAATATTAAAAAAAAAAAACAAAACAAAAATAAATATTTAGCTAATACAGAAAAAAAAAATATTTTTAAATCCAATACTCTGTTAAAAAGGTAATTTCTATTACCTTTTTATACGGGCATTAAATTATGTACACATATTTACAAACATTAAAAAAGTATCATTTAATGGTATCTAATAAACAAGTTGAATAAAATTATTTTAGACGCGCTATAAATTTAAATGTCTACACGCCGTAAATTTTAATCAAGCGCAAAAATGCATGAATCAAGATTTTCCCATCCCAAGGGACAAAACGGCCGTGCGCCAAATGACAATCAACCAAGATCATTCAAAATGTCCAAAATATTCAACGTATTTCGGTTGGTTCTCGCGCTTAGCATTCCAATACTTCATCCAATCAGAAGTTCAGCCAATGGGTGTAGGATGATGAAGAAAATTAATGCCATTTATTTTTCATTTCAATAGCATGCTAATGGAACTAGCATAACGTTTATAATGCTATTGCTAAATCGTATTCCAGAATTTTCGTGAATTCGCCCAAATTTGGAAGTTTTGTTCGCAATTTGTTGTTTTTGAATTTTATTTTAATATATAAACAAATCTCTTACTAATAATTGTTATACATTCACTCCGCTATTCGAAGACTATATATAAACTTTGCAATAATTCGACTTTATTGATATTTTTTGCTGTTTAATATAGAAAAATTAAGAAAGGCTTTTACACACCGAAAAAAATCTACCCAATCATTTAGCCTTTTTTTATTCATGTCCCATTTAATTTCTTGTTTTTTTTTTAAAAAATATTATTCCATTAAATTTTTTTGTAATTCTTTATAATTTTTAAAAATTTTGTATTTTATTGAGTGTAAATATAAATAATGTTCATTTTAAAGCAAATTTTAAAAAGGGCACCAAAAGTAAAACAAAATGGTGAAGGTCAAAAAGTCATTTGAAAAAAAAAAATTCTGCTCTACAATATCTTGAATTGGCTTTTACTTTATAAATATTATTAAATTTGATTGCAAACCTTCAAAATGGAATGTCAAGAAGGCAAAAGTAAGCATTTTCGACAACAAATTTTTTTCGCGTGCAGTCGAGGCAGTAAAAGAGAATACAAGTAAGGAGAACACATTGTTGATGAATTCGTTGTTAATTTTTTTAGTGTAAAAGCCTGCCTTATGTTAGATAAAATATAAATTTGGCAAATATTTTTTAACAGGCGAGTTCTTTAACGGAAAATGAAAACACGCTCAGAAGGTATTATTGAAGTATCGAGATTTACATTTTAAAAATTCATTTGTATTATTCAATTTATAATTTTTCAAAAATAACATTTCCTTACCATACCGAAGATAAACTTGTTTTTATACATAATATTACCATCATCATTATCAATTTCTTTGTCCGTATCTGATTTTGCAAAAAGCACTGCATTGATAGCGCGTTTCGAGAATTACTTGAAACATAAAAGCTAAATGATCAGTTATACTCTGCATTTTTTAACACTTTTATAAACATGTTAAACTTATCAAGGATCGAATCTGAGACTCTTGCGACGACTGAGACTTTTTTTTATTAAAATAAAGTTTTTTACAGTAATTGAAGTTTTCTCTCGCTTTATAAATATGTACTTTATAAATGGATTGATTGATAAGGAAATAGAGTGTCAAATTTTTTAATTGGAAAGATGTAGTGTCTATGCATAAATATAATAATGTAAGGGCACGAACATTATGATATAGGTTTTTTTTTTCTAGTTAGTCCTACGTCCTTAAAATAACATTAACTTGTACTAAAAGTTAGAGAATATGTTGTTATATAAAATATTGGAATTTTCTTTATTATCAATAATATTTATTGAACCTCAAATTGTGATCACTTGCGCCGAGATTATAATAAGAACCCAGGCCAAAGATTTCCCAATGAAAAGAAAAAAAACACAAACAAATATGTAGTTATCAAACGCAACAAGAGATCACGAGGTGGAATAATTTCTACTTGATTTACTCTTTTAGAATTATTTAGCAAAAAGCTCTTGCTATTTATAAAATAATTTTAATACGCTAATTATTTTTCCATTTCTACACTGTAGGATGACTAATGACTATTCCAACGCTTTACTTTTGCGACAATTTACAGACAGTTGGAACGTGATTGGCTTCTAAAAATTCCTGCTTTTCGGCGGATTTGATTTGGTATTCAGAGAGCGATTTCGATTCCTTTTTTATTTTCTTGTCTTGCGGGCTATTGTGTAAAATATGGACATTTATTGAGAGTTAATGTTTAAATTTTGATTGACGGTGCAAAACAAATAAACACATCTAGGCAACGTTATAAAATAAACTAAACAATTACGTTTGGAATCGATTAAATTACGTATTTTCTTATTTACTTTTTTATATTGTCTTTAATTCAATTTCTCGCTATATTTACTTTTTATGATTAGAACAATTACAAATTTGTTTTATCTAATGTAAGTAAATAATTGTATTTAACCATTTACCGACTTGTACCTGTCAGGAGCGTGTGGTGAGACTTTCGATAAGTAAAGCAGTCACTTGGCAATATGTACGTACTACCAATACAATAGTTTGAGTTCAGTGCTTTGAAATAAACCAAAAAGTAAGTTTATGTCATAATTTCAGCAAACCAGAATTATACTTCAAAAAATATTATTATGACACCAATGAGTCAGCCAACTTAAGTGATATTTTTTTATAAAACAGTCACAACATTTGAAAAAAAAAAAACTAGATTGGTTTGTTAGAAATGCTTCCACAAAACTTCTAAAGAACTTAACTTTCAAACGCGCAAACTTATGAATTCACTATTAAACCAACTCTTTTATAGAAATTGGCAGACTTAAGCAGTTCCCTTTTCCAGAATTAGACGGAGTGCAGTGAATTAACTTAAGTTCTCGCATTTCCCTCTCCTCCAATCCTCCACTCTAATTCCTCATCCCTTTACCTTCTTACGAGCTCTTTTTTGTTATTTTTCTCATGTCATATATAATATTTTATTTTTCTCTTTACTGTGTAACATGTTTTCTCATTTTATTTGTGAAAAAATTTAACTGGATGTATGTAATATTTTTTATATTTTGTATTTTTAAATAACTACTGTTGTTTTTCCTTAGTAAATAAAAATAAAATAAAACAGTTACGTAGGCAAGAGGTTGCGTGTTAGTTTGTCGCAATTGTTTAGAAGTTATTAATGATTAACAAAAAAACTAATTCCAAAATATTTGTTGTAGTCACTAAAAAGATAAGTTAACTTACAGCTGATTTAATTGTGATTGTTCAGAAATCAAATGTTTTGGGAAGCATTGGTTTCATTCAATCTATGAAGGGACCACGAATAGTACCCGTCTTTTCGTCAGGAAAAAAATACACTAACATGTCAATTCCGCAATAAACCTTTACCATAATAGTGGTTGCTCAAAAATATAAAACCAAAGTGATGAAAAGACACATACTGTTAGAACCCAGCACTAACGTGTCCTATGGTGAAGGTGTTTACTACAATGGTGACGGTGTATAGTGGGATATGCAAGTTTGGTATTATTAGTCAAATGACTGAGAGATGGGTACGTCTTAAAACAGATAGACATAAAAAAGAAGCTAATGGTTATAAACAACTATTTTCTTATTTTTAATACAATGATTTACTAAAGCTTTCACGCTGTGTATAATATTAATAAAACATTTAAGTTTGTAAGTGAAAATTCTTGATAGAAGTTCATTGTAATTTAATATATAAATAAAAAACGAGTAATACTTTAATCCACAAATTTGGAATATCCAGCGACCGGTTTCATCGCTTTCGCGACATCTTTGATACTGGTATCTTGATTAAGGAGTTCAATGTATTTTTACAAAACAGATGTAAGGATAGATAATTCAAAATCATTTGAAAGGAAATTAAATAAATTTATTTTTATCTTAAAGATCTTTATCGAATTTTTTTCGGGTTAACTAATGAGTTGATATAATGCTATTTTAATGAGTTGTAGTATTTTATTTCAACAGGTTTATTAATTATAATATATTATTAATAAACCTGTTGAACCTTTCATCGTTTTACTGATAAAACACTCTAATTGTCAACATTTGAGAAAACAAGTTATAAATGCAGTTGCATGTAATTATTCGAGCTTCATCAATTGATTAAATCATCTAAATCAACAATGCTTTTAGTTTGTACAAATATTTATAGACAGGCTAGATTTCCTCCTAAGAGTTATTTAGATCTAATTTTATTGCAACGTGGGAAAAAAAAAATTGAGAAGGGAATATGGAAGTCTGGAAAATACATTTATTTAAAAAGCCTTTTTTAAAATGTTTTATTTTGATTTGTTAGCAGCTTCGAGCCGACAAAATCTACCAAAGGAGCCAGCAAAATGAGACGGGATCTCATAAATGCAGAAATAGCTAATCTTCGGGATCTTTTACCACTTCCGCCCTCCACTAGACAACGGCTGTCTCAGCTACAGCTTATGGCTCTTATATGTGTGTACGTCAGAAAAGCAAACTATTTCCAGCAAGGTAAAATCATAATTACATTATTTATAATTTTTTCAGGCTTTAAGAATTTATGTGTAAAACAATTATAAACAGTATTATCATAAAAAATTCAACCCTCTTTTAATGCGATAAATTCGCATCGCGTTATATGAAAACCACGCTATAAGAAACTCGGAATAAACACAAATCAGACTATTCGTACCAAATTGCATCAAACCAACGTTAAGTGGATTTCAAAAATAAAGTTATTGAATATAAATCAGACAGATTTGTTTTACATTACATACCTAAAAATGAATTCTCATAGTGCAGATTTTGAGGGATAGTTTAATAAATACAATTGTATACAATCATAATGGCAAATAATGTTTGTAATTTCACGTATTTGAGTGTAGGTTTATGAAATGAAATTCACAACTCATATGGTAAAAATGTTTCCTAAAAAAAATTCTAGCATGTATTATTGGCTAAGTTAATTTTTTTCTAATATGATGAAAATCTATTATAATTTTTTTATGTTTTAAAGAGTTCCCTGATGTCTTTTAATGCATTTGTACTTTCCAATCGAATAACTTGCCGATGAATGGAAAAGATAAACATTTTAAATCATTTACGTTGTTGGAATGTTGTCTTATACCAAAAACTCGTTCTACGGAAATCGCGTTATGGAAGGGTTGACAGTACAATACCGCAGAATGTGTGTGGACCAAATACTGCTGTACAAAGCTATAAAAAAAATATTTACTGTACCTAGTTACAAGGTTTAATAGCAATATATGTCCCAGCCAGGAAGTGTTGAAACTACCACTAATTAAGATTATATAAATTTCACACTGCCCGCACTGAAATTAACACTTCAAATTCAACGAGTTGCTTGACATGTACTAAAAATACGTATATTATGTAATTCTCCCTTCCTTTTATTATCTCCTTTATAATCCCACCCTAATAGAGCAATATCACTTTTTTTACATTTATAAAGAAATAAAGGTCTATGAAATACAGTCCAGAAAAAAAAAGTTTATAAGTAGCATAAAAATATTTGTAATTTGTACTCTCGCAAAAACGGTCATTCCATTGGCTACGCCCCTAATACGTCACGATTTATGTTTTTTTGTTCCTGCCCATTCAAATTTATTAAGAACATTATTACGAATCTTGACATCACAATTGCCAAGGCCAAACATGTTGCGTTTTTCTAGCAGAGATGAGAAATCCGTTGATTATGTATGTTCCATTCGGGACGCAGATATTACTCCCTTTACTTTAAATAAAATCTATCTCTTTCTTTGAATTCATCGAATGCATTTATAGCAGTGAGTGTTTTTATAGCGAGGTAACGATTGCTTTCATTTTTATTTTTCCTGTTGTCTCATTTTATTTACTTTGTTACATTAAATTGTAATATTTTAATATTAATTATGAATAAATGGTTGAAAAATTGTCAAAACTATTTAAACCCGATTAGTTAGAAAGAAATCAAAGTGTCTTCGTTTGTATGTTTAGCCGAAACAAGATTCGATAGAATTAGAGTGAGCTAGTTTTATGGAACTAAAAAAACAAAAGAATGAAACGCGAAGGGGTCTTATCCTAGGGTAACATAAAAAAAGTTATTTATTTAAAAGAAGAACAGCTTAAAATGACTAAACTTGGTATTAAAAAAACTTTTGAAATATTTCGATTTTGTATCAATTTACTAATAGATTTTTGATAGGAAAAAATTGTTGCGTCATTCTAATAGTTTCGCTTTTAGTCAGAGGCTTTTATTTAAATTATTTATCATATTATTTTTAAAAAGTTATTTTTTACACGGTTAACCGCCTTTTATTGTACACAGAAATACAAAATTAAAAATACCTACTACATTAGTGTATACACGTGATGATAAAATTAAAATAAAATAAATAACATTCAAAAAAAGAAAGTTTTTTGGAAAAGAGAAATACTTGAATTCTTACTGTTTACTAAAATATTTAAATTTTCAGACCATTTTCTATAAGTCGTAAATAATTTGTGCTGGAAAAATGAAAATCAAGTTGTAGTAAAGTGGGAATTGATCCTGGGACCTTTGGTCTTTGAGTCCATAATACCACCACGGGACCATAACCCGGTTCAAATTGTATATTAACCAAATGCAAATGAAGAATAACAAATTTAAATGGAAAACGAAAATTATGATAAGATACAAAATTCACGTGTATATGAAGAGAGAACTAAATATAATTACTGTAAATTTAAAATAAAAAGTGAGATTCCAAATTTTTTTTTATTCGTCAATCACTAGTGTTAAAAATATCAACGAATTCTTCTTTAACGTCGCACCAGAGCGATCGATTGACGTGATTTTTTACATTGGGATAGCTGACAAGTATCATTCGTTGTTTTCACCCCGAAAAAATATCAGTTCTTTGATAGAATTCTTAGTGAAAAGAATAATTCATATTGAATTAGAACAATGGTGCAACGTTGCCATTGCCATCGGGATCATCGTATTTGCATAGTAACAGTTAAAGAACCGGCAATAGAGGCAGGTTATTTTGAATGCAGAAACAATATAATATAGTTCCATCAGAAAAAAAAAGACAAACGACAAAACGAATAAATTAACCCATTTTTCGCTAATACCACGCGAACGTAGCAGAGGGTAAGAGCTAGGATTTATATGAAGTTAACCCTAATATTGTTAGTGGTCAGATTTCTTTTGCACGATAAATAATCGAGATAAGCAGTAATTGATGCATCGATTCTGAGTTCAATGCAAAGTTAAAATACATTATGAAATACAACAGATATCCTCACTTGGTGTCAATTGAATTTTTAAATCTTAAAACTAGAACATTTTTTGTAATATTCAATTGACTATTAAAAACCTTTATAAATATTGTGAGTTCACTTTATTGATAAACACTAAAAAATCTTATAAGGTTTAATTAAATTCTGATTAAGGTGAATATTTTAACAAATGCTACGACCGTATCCTGATAAACACAATGTTATTATTGCAACACATGACGACATTTTAATATTTTATTTATATCCGGTCGGAAATCCAGCCCGGTATCTTACAACGGATACATTACTATGAAATCAACACAATCACGCCTTTTCTTCTTGTTCGTTGCTATTATAATTAAATTCATATTATAAGGTTTATAATTATAGTCCGTGTATGGTAGATTAGTTTAAATAAATAAGTGATATCATTGAATTCATAGGATCGAGAATGGCTGGAAAATATTAATATTCAAAACCATTAATATAATGTTTAGTGACAGATAATAGTAATTTATGGCACGTAAAACGTACAATGATATGTTTTCTATTGTCTTTGGTGCACGCTTTATTTTACCAGGTAATCACGACATTCTTATTTCTAGGTGTTTAAAACTCCAGTAGCAATAGAACTGTCATTTGTTACATAAAACATTTCAATTATATTTTTCGCTTTGTTTTTATCTTCTGTTATGCCTTTGTTGTATTTTTATTTTGTTTTTGTTGTTTTGTCTTATAGTTTTGAAGTGTCACGACTTTTCACACCATTATCACCATCATGCGCCTACTCCCAATATTGGATTTTCCAAAGTAAGTTTTAACAACGCTCGATCAATAATAATACCTAAAAAAACAGGTTATTAATTGAAATAATCAATAACATTAGTTTATATCGTTCAGGCAAAAGCCACTAACCCAAAAAATGACATTTTGAAAAATGACAATTTGAAAGTTTGCAGACCGAAGAAAAAATTTTTTTTTATGTTTTGGATGTTTTATATACACACAATGTTTTTTTCATAACTTTTCAATAAATTACATTGATATATTTTCATACATATATGTTGAAGGTCTTTTACGTGGCAAGGTTACTAAAATTTGGTTTAGTGATTTTGCATGTTTATAATCTGAACAGTGCAAACTTAAAACATTAGTGAAAGGGAACAAATATTTTAAATAATAACAGTAATATTGTGGTAAAAATACGTTTCACATAAAAAAATATTTTTCGACGTGTTTTATTATAAAAATTAATAGTCACAAAAAAAATTCTGCATTGAGGAAGAAAATGGTCCCTTTCCGCACCTAATGGTGCATAGAGCACTGCGTTAGCACACCAATCGCAGCGTATCGTTTTTGTTACATGAAGGTAAGATGATCAGTCACACGCTTTAGGTACCAGTCTAGGATCTATGAAGTACTTTCAGTGTAAAAACAGTCTTTTAAATAAATGTTTCATATCAACTATGCCGGGAATCGAACCCGAAGCCCCTTGCATGGTAGGCAAACGTGCTGATCATTACAATTATTTTATAAATATACTATATAAAATATTTTTTCCCTCCTCACTAGTGAAACCTGTTCTAAGGAGAACAGCTAGTTTTAAACTAACCTAAATATTTTTAACTGTTGAACTTATGTTCACATTATTAACATAGCAGGTAACATTCAAGTAATTTAGAGTATTCTTGACATGTTTGGCAAATTTTATTTGTCAATTATTTTAATATTTAATTAATATTTTACTTTATGGTTTTACAAACTTACATGTTTACCATATAAATTTACTCAGTTGACTCGTAAATAATAATACTAATGACATTTATAAAAAATATAACTCTGCCATCAGTAAATAACAATTTGAAAATTATCGAGTACTATAACGATAGCGCCACATTAAAAATTAAAATCCATTACAACAGAGATGGAGAATATTTAAGAGAAAGAAATATGAACGTTTTGGCATTTACAGCGTTTGTAGTATGTCCAAATGTTTGAAGACAAGGCTGAATTTTACTCCGAGGGAGTAATCGAGATTAGAATATATTGCAACACAGAGGAAAAACATTTTTGAGAAAGAAATATGGAAATTTTTGTGAAGAAAAAAAATTGAAATCTTTATTGATGCGGGTAAGATTCATTTGTCCAAATTTTTGGCCGATAGAGCTGGTATTGAACACTAATCTTTACACCGTATAAATAAACGTCTAGCTAAAAAATCCCGCGTGCTATCCATCAACCAAATTAAACAATGAGTATTTAAATAACATCTAATTGACATTCCATTTCAAAGGCTCGTAACACAATAAAATAACATGCTTAACGTAAAAGCAAATACAATATCTTGTAGAGCAGTGAATATGCTAACGCCCAATACATGTCGAACTAGGAGGTTTGTCGCTTGGTTCGTTTTTGTACCAATTTGTTATATCAACACTATTATGAGTTGGTTTAAATGTTTGTTTACAAGCCTAGATTTAACTCCCCAGAGAGTAATTGAAATTATAATTTATGTCAACATCATGGAAGTGTAGCCATGTGGCAATGACAAGCCATAAGCTCCTGTAAATGCCTAAATCTCTTCTCTCTTCTCAAAAATGTTTGTCCTCTCGATTTTAATAGTGAAAAACTGAAAAAAAAAACAGATTCAAAATTATCTGTAACAATATTTTATATCAATATTTTTTGATTCCGTGCGAATTTTAACATAAGATTGTTATCATTTTAATTTCTGCTTATGATTCAGCAATGACTACATTTTTTTATTTTTCTCAGGCATTAAATGGATTTCTGATGATGATGACTCAAAACGGAAAACTTCTTTACATATCAGACAATGCTGCCGAGTACCTAGGTCATTCAATGGTTAGTACAATTTTATTTCCATTTTTATATAATATAATATGTCATTATTATTATATCCAGTAACACAAGGTTTTTTAACCACTTTTAAGGAAGTATGACGCAGAACAACAATGTACCTTCCCTGATTTTACTTCCAAATAAATCAAAGTGGAAATATAACAACATAGAAGATGCTTTCTGTGTCCAGACGGGTGAAGAAAACAAATCATCATCATTCCCTTTCCGCACCTAATGGTGCATAGGGCACTGCATTGGTGCACCAATCGCAACGTATCTTGATAATTTTTGTTTCATGAAGGTAAGGCGATCAGTCTTACAAATACGTGTGTGAAATAGAATCAGAACCCAGGACGAGTATTTCCAACTCAATGGCTACATCATGTAAAAATCCAGAAAAATAAAATTAAAGGAGATAAGTTAGCCTCGTGGTGAATGATTGGCGTCTCTGCTTATCATTCTTCAGGTCCTGGGTTCGATTCCTTTTGCTGTTGTTGTGTTGAAAATTTTGATTTTGAATACTGTTTGAACTGTAATATTTCATTTTCTCTGGACTAGCATCTAAAGCGTTAGGCTGATCACCTAATTTTTTTTAAACAAAAAATTGAAATACGCAGCGTTTGGTTTACCAATGAAGTGCTCCGTCCAAGTGCTCCATCCCACAGTACTGGGTGCAGGAACGGGAATGATGATGACTTTTTTAGAAAATATATAAGTCAAGGCATTTTCAGGGCTTATGACCTGCTACTAATTTTTCTTAAAAACTATTTTTAAGGGAATAAGGCTGAGAACAATAATGTAAATTCTCTGATTTTTTTTACGATGAATAAAAAGTGGCACAAATTTGAAGATACCTAGTTTAGGCATTTGCAAAACTTTTAACTCGTTACTAAATAGTTTGTGTAAACGTCAAACAGCGCGCCATTCTGCCATTGTTTTCATATACAATTAAATAGAAAGTCTTCAAAATGTCTGTCAAAATTTGGACATACTTAAAGTATCTATTGTTGTTAAGCCAATAAAAGCTTGCCCACCACATACTGCACACCGCTTCTGAGGACATAGATCTCCTTGGCGGTGCCCACATACACGGAAAATTTCTCTTTCCCTCACGAAAGCTGCCCTAGGCAGTTCTCTGTAATATGGAAGCCTTGGCATCTTTGTACTGAAAGAAGGTAATTCAAAAGTACATACTTTGTTCTTTATTGCATTGAAGAAACAAGGGAAGCAATTTCTACACGGTTTAGCCAATGACAAAAGCCCTGTACACGCCTCGACTTTCGGAAGATTTTCCATTTTTGTTGTAATTTAAATCATTATCATTATCACTTCACTGTCCGTATTCAGTGGTGCATAGGGCACTGAATAAGTACTCAAATACAGCACATATTAATAATTTTCGTTACATTAAAGGTAAGGTCATCAGGTTTGCGCTTTAGGTGCCAGTCCAGGATTAATAAAATTTTTATGCCAATCAATATATCTAATTAGTTTTTTTGTCCCCAGGAAGATTTGCTGATTCACGGTGATAGCGTTTACGATATAATTGACAAGCAAGATCACCAAGGAGTGCAGGCGGAACTGTGTCGTCCTACCCACCCCCCTCCCCCGCCGGGTTCACCCCCGGAAACCACCCCCTCCCCCAGAGACACAAGGATGTTCTTATGCCGAATCAACGTCGCTAGAAATGCAAGAAGACAGATGCGGTTTGGGGACCAAAAGGTAGGAAATAAGGTTTTAATTTATTGTTTATAGTTCACAAACAATGAACAATAGGTACATGACAATACATAAAACTTTAAAAAAAACATGTACACAATACGAGAATATCAGAACAATATCATAAACAAAATTCATAAACGAGACAAGGACAGTCGAAACTAATAAACCAGGGACTGAAATTATACAATTAACTACCAGACAAAACTAAGCAAAAGACAAAAAATATTATCATTAACAATAGAATATGAATTTAAATAAGAAAAAATATTTGGTTGAATTAATATAATTCGTAAGGGTTTATAAATAAAAAATTTAATCAAAAAAAAAAAAAAGCTTTGGTGTAATAATCACAAATTGTTAAATTTAGACATTTTTCATAAATTATATAAGAACACGAGATGTACAAAGAAGTATAAACAAAACATTTTTTCTTTTTAAGAAACAAGCTTTTTTCAATTTTACTGATTAATCTATTTGTACCATTCCTGGGCTGGTATTCTGAAGGCGTTTACAGCGCGCTATAATGCGTATTTAGTATGTAAAAACGCGCTAAACCGCGCTAAACCGCGCTATAATTTCGTTTGGAATACCAGCCCTGAACATCATACAATACACAAGACTAACAACAAAGGGAACGGTCAAAAATATCATAATAAGAGAACTCACATAAAAACAACATGGAATAACGTACAAACATCGAAAATTCGAAAATACTGCAGATTGCAAATTTTTCACGTTTCTTAATTGCTTTAATTACCAAATTACTCGAGCCGGCGTCAAGTTCTAACTTGTTAATATTCAAACTGACAATCGCAGGCTTCACGACATTACTGTGTGAGCAAAAAATATAGCTATGCTAAATATAAGCCATGATAAACAAGTTGTAAATAACTCACTGTTAAAAATTTTAAATCAAGTAGGGATTCGAACCTCGGTCCTCTGATTTCTGAGTCCGCGACACTATTCACGGGACTACAACCCAAATCATGTTTTTTTTAAAAAGATTTTACTTTGCAAAAGTTAACAGTGAAAGTTCTCCTTCCACATACAAGAAAAACCCGTTTTAAAGACCACGGGTCTTCCTATCGGCTTCACTCATACAAAAAACCTTTTTTTTAAATCTATAAACGGGCTACTCTTTTAAAAGCTTTAATTTTTTTATTTCGAATATCGCGATTTTATTTTAATTTAATTCTACTACTTTCACTGTGAGTTTGGCAAGTTATATGGATGACTTTTGGCGGATATCACAAAAGTCAACAAAAAAAAATATTATAGAAATGTGGATGTTTAACCATAGGCAGAATAGTGCATGTTTCACTATGTATATTATGGCCACAATAACCAGCCAATGACAAGTAATAAGCTTTGTACAATGCCAATACTTCCATATTCACTTTTCAAATCTGTTTTCCCTCTCTTTTGCGATAAAATTTAATCGTAATAAATTTCGACTGACAGATTGACGATAGCGTCTTAAAATGTTCAACAACAACATTTTATTATTGTTTTTACGAATAAAATTGCGATCATTATCGAAATATTGGTTTCCGGGATCAAGAGGTTAGCGTTTGTACCTTGAGGTATTCTTCTACAACGTAAATTTATCATTACAATTTTTAATTTTGTTATCTAGTAAATAGATACTGGTTATGTCTTAATTAATAAAATACAAAAAAAGTAATTGAGAACGGGTTGTTGTGTCATAGTGTCGCAGACTTAGGAATTAGAGGTTCATGATTTGAACTCGCTCTATCACTATTTTCTAGATTCTTCATCTTCAATGGCTCTACAGCCCATGTCAAGCCTTGGCCTTCATTAACTTCCCCTCCAACTCCTTCTGTCATCTGTTGCAACCCTCTAGTTACAGACTTTCAGCAGTTGGGATGCATACTTTTTTATGTCGTCTTCCCATCGCATCGCAGCCTTGGTCAACCGACCTTTCTTGTTCCTCCCGAGTGCCCATCTAAGACCCTTTTTGATAACCGTGATGATGGCATTTTCTGTACATGTCCGGTCCATCTCAGCTAACTGATGTATAGATAGCCTGGGACCTTTAAAAATATTTTACTTCTCTTCTCTCAAAGATGGCCTGCATCTCAGTAGACTTTGATGTTAGAAACCACACTTCTGATGATAGTTTTGTACAGGGTGATTTTTGTATTTCCATGGACACCTGTAGACTTGCCGCCTATTTTGTAACATCGAATCATTTATTAATAATTTCTCATAAAATCATCGTCATGATCATCATGACCTTTTCGCAATTGATGATGTATAGGGCACTGCATTAGTACACCAATCGCTGCGTATCTTGATAATTTTTGTTACATGAAGGTAAGATGATTAGTCTTACGCTTCAGGTACCAGTCCAGGGACCATGAAATATTCAAGTGGAAAAACACCCTTTTAATAAATATTTTATACCAAACATGTCTGGAATCGAACCCAAGACCTCTCGCATGATAGGTAAATGCACTGACTATTACACCACAAGGCTGACAATTTATTATAATAGAGATGGAAAACATTATTGTAAAATTTTAGGGCAGAAAATATGTTCGAAGGCAGGATTACATTATTCACGCGTGTTGTGGAGTGGTGTGTTGGAGAACCATCCCGTAATTTTGCCCGTAAAGGTATTTTACGGGCAAAATTACGTTGCTCTAGTCTGTCGTGTCAAGGTGTCTCGCAAATTATTATATGTAAAGTGTTCTAGCTACACATCACCAGGAAGGGAGGTTTAAAAAAATCGTATGACTTTATTTAGGTGCCTACATACCTTCAAAAGCCAGCGTTGTGGTCATGAGTAGTTAAAAAAAGCCCATTTCCATATAAAAATTGGAATACACTTTTAATAACCATCGTGCAATACTGGTTATTAAATAAAATTACCCATAATGAAATTTAAAATGATTCGTGCGTACTATTTGAAAAGTTTAATTAAATTATTAATAACAGATGTATGTTCAAGACCTTTTCATTCGGTAGTATTAATTCCAACTGTAGAATAGGCAATGGGCAACCGATGAATAGATTAATTTTCCATTACATATTCCCCTACTTTAGCTATCTGAAAACAGCCATAGCATATAATTTACGAGGAATCGCAAGTTTCAATGCCTTGTACAGTGCAAAACAATAACACAGATGAAAACCAATATGATATATTATGCATTGAACGTCAGTGATACAAGTTTATAATCACCCGAGGCCAGAGAATTGTATGTGTGCACTTCTACGCCAAAGTGTGCATATAATTGAATTGCAATAGAAAATGTGATGGGTACCTTCCATACAATGGGAACGTTGCTAGATCTGGCTATTACAAAAATATTGATGGGTGTGATGGTTCATGATATATTGCCTATGACCCGGTAAGATTTATGTTGTTCACAGACTTGTAATAAATATGAATATGGTAATAACTTCGGATAAATGCTGAGAGCTGAAAAATATCCCTTTAAAGGCTTGTTCATCAAGAGACCAAGGTAAAAAGCGGGTCAGCCAAAACAACTCTTTAAAATGAAAACCTAACAATAAGGTATTTTCATAAAACGGGAATACCGTGGAAAATAAATTGAAAATTTTGAGCGGATTTAAACAATTCTCATAATATAACTATATATATACGAGTATAAAACCCACTTATCATTTATAATTTTCGGGTTTGAAAACGAGCACATTCAAAACAGCTCGCAGTTGGCAACATGTCATTTTGATATCACACGTCATGCCCACCGAGTGCGTTTCTAACAAACTTTCAGTTCAAGTTTGGTGCAATAACTTAATACGTGCCGTTTGTTTCATAGGGTGCGAAACATTTTGTCAGGTAATTAAAAATATGTGCACTTTAAACAATTGTATTGCAAAACATAAAATTAAGAGCAGTAACACAAACCCGCTATTAGTTAATAAGACATTATATATAGAGATGACACTCCATACAAATCCGAGCTAAAAAGACATCTCCAAAAGAAAAGGAACGACCAGCGGAGGGAGCAAGTGTCATTACGTCATATCACGTCGACTTTGGAAAGCAAAACACGTAGTACAGTAAAAAGCACGGACTTTTTACATTGGTCTACTGTAAGATCTATTTAATCTGTCGCATACGCGTCTCTTTTGTTTTTCGTTTCACTATGCGCCCAACTAACTGAGCCGAAAAGAGACGGGAGATAACTCACGAATTAGTAACATATTAATAAGACGTTTTTTGACATTAAAATAGCCATTTTAAACAACTGTTGATAAAGATAAGAAAATTACTTACTGGTGAAAGGTTATACCATCACTTTTCCAGATCAATTTGTGCAGTAAATAGCGCAAATATAGGCATTTAAGTAATTGAGAGGAGACAAAAGTTTAAAAATGGCCGGAACTGCACGCAACAGACTCTATCAAACATATGCCAATTGGACGCAGGTTAAGGGACCATATTCGAACGCTCATTTCTACTCTAGTTATTTACCAAAATACTATTAGCTAACGTAAACCAAAGCGCCGTGTCGCAGTTGGCTAGACGGCCAACTGTGAAAGTGGCGTCACGGGTTCACGTCACGATTCGCGCCAGATGCAAAAAAGATTTTTTTTCAATTGGTCTAGGTGATATGGTGTATTTTTCATAACCTCCTTCTATATTCTCTCTTTTGTTCCTGCTGCCAATCTTTTTAATAAATGGTTTAAAAAAAACATTTATTTCTTAATACAAAAGCACAACTTAAAGTTCACTTACTTGTGCCATCTAGTTTTAAATGCTTTGTGAAATATTGTGGCATAATGACAATAACCTAATAATTATTTAATGAATGAAAATTGTCAAATTATAGTTTATTTCTTGCTCTACTGAGAAAAAGCCAATGCACTAAAGAAAGTAATATTTTCTTCGATACATTCAACCAAACAAAAAAATGTTGCAATTATTTTTATACTACCCGTCGATTCGACCAAGTAGGTACACATAAAAATAGCTGTGACACTATTTATAAAGTAATATTGAATATTTAAAAGTTTATTTTGGTAACCATTGAAATGTACAATGTTGAAATTATGTTCAATATTTGTAAACAATTAGGTACTGGATAATTATTCAAATCAAATTCTTTTTTTGAAACAAGTAATAGACCTTTAATTTAACTAGCAGTATACCTGTAACAGTAGATTTTTAATGCCGCGTTATTATTATTTGAGAAAAAAAATGTAATCAATTTTGTTTAATATTTGCAAGTTCCTTTTTCCTTTATTTATTAATTTTATTTTATTATAAATCATATATAATACATAGCTTCACCATCATCTGATGGTGTTTGAAATATCGCTATCCCAAAGTTGAATATTAATTAAAAGTTTGTTATTTTAAATTATCTACATTTTTGATCAGGCAAATAGTCTCATTTATATAAACATACATTAAACCAATTTTGTAAAACGGACATTGACTTTTTTCACGTCTCAGAGAAAGTTTTTCGTCTTTTCGATTCTCTTACTTATTTTTTTTTTTTATGAAAAAAATGAAATATTTGCGTTTTTATTATTTACCCAAATATTTAGATTTTGGGGCCATTCTCAACGAGTTGTAAATAACTGACTATTAGAAAATGGAAATCAAGTTGAGGTAGAGTGGGGTTCGAACCTTGGACCCCTGATCCGTGAGTCCGCAACACTAGCAATGGAAACACAACCCGATGATACATTTGAGCATATTATTCCCTGGATATTATGTATGCCTTTGTGTTATTTATATGTACCTAATTGTATCTTTTCATTTTTAATTATTTCTATATGTATGAATTAATATATTCCACTGTGTAATGTACAAATACATGAATAAATAAAATTGAAAAATATTGAAAAAATGACTAAAAATTATAAAAAGCAATAAAATTCCTAGATATCTCAGGTAAAAACCAAAAATTAATTTTGCACCTACATTAACTACATTTGCTAAGACTACAAAATATTGTAACGACAAAGAGATAAAAATGTTGATTTTTTTTGTTAATAAAAATTATAACAAATAACTTCATTAAAAATAAAGAGAAAACCAGTCTCAGTAACCGTTTTCAAGGATAATGACATAAACTGTTGGTAAAAAACGTAATTATCTAATGCATTATGATATATTATTGATTTGTATGTGATATCATAAAGTTCGAAGTAGTGTTGAATCATTTTACTAATACAGCTTAGTAATTAAAAAAAAACTTGATTATGATTTCATTGGGTTATCGATAGAAACACTCGTTCATTAACTGGTAACAGAATGAGTCAATAAATTTTTATTCGGTCTGTGCTTTAGTACGCTGCGATGCGACCATGTTTATAAATGCGAGCTTGATTAAATATAAAAACACATTAAAATGTATTTTTTTATCTATGCCTAATGATGCATAGGGCACTGCATTAGTGTAACAACCGCAGCGATTTTTTTTAAAAGAAAAAAGAAATATTTGCTTTTTTATAATTTACCCAAATATTTAATTTTTAGGGCCATTTTCAATGAGTTGTAAATAACTCTCTGATAGAAAATGAAAATAAAGTTGGAGTAGAGTGCGATTCAAACCACGGACCATTGGTCCGTGAGTCTGAGACACTAGCCACAGGACCACAACCCGATTTTTAATCTTATCTTATCTTTTTAATCGTATCTTGATTATTTTTGTTACATTTAGGTAAGATGATCAGTCTTAAATTTCAGGTGGCAGACCAATACTACGAAGATTCTAGCGCAATTTTTAAAATAAAAATTGTACGTCAACCAAGTCGGGAATCAAACTCGAGACCTCTCGTATTGTTGGCAGACTCGCTAACCATTAGATCACATGGCGGACTATTTTGTTATTAATAATAATCTATTTGCATTTTACGGTGTTATATCTAATATTTCTAATGATTACTGTTATAAATCAGATAAACCTGAATATCAAATTCGATCAAACCCTATGTTACAACACGAGTAGTGAAATCCTACTTAAAATCAAGATAAAAATTACAAGTTCGTAAATCGAGAAAAAAAACATTTTTCTGTATTATACCGGTAGTCAGGTGACAGAAAAGACCACCTGTCATTTAAGAAAAATTTATTAAGTGATCTGCGATTCGTTGCTTTTTTAATTGATTTTTTGCTAGTGTTTAGTAATTTAGTTTCTTCAATGTTCTGTAATTCTTCAGAAAAAGTTCTTATCGACTTTAAAATATGTTTCTTTATTTTGAATTCAAAGATCGGTAAAATAGAGAAGTATGTAATATTAGAAAGTAAATGCATGGCGTTAAATAATAACATCAAATATGTATGAACTACAAAAACAGTAAAGAAGAGAAATAAATTAACCGAAAAATAAGTTAAGGAAATCGTTTATTTACTTATTTAACCTTTAGCACTTACGTCGTTGTTCTACAATCGCGACGACATGATATATATTTAATTTACTATGATGTATTAGTAAAGAAATTGAAGTACCGCTGCATTGCCCTATGCACCACTGGGTTTAAATGGGGAAATTGTAATAATGAACTATAAAGCTGTCATTATGTCGAGTGGATTTTTAAGATGTGATACTCGATTTTTCTTTTTCCTTTAAGATTTCTTGTTTTTGTATCTTCTTTGATATTTCTATATTATTTTGGTTTTGTATTTTGTTGGTTCCAAATTAGCTACCTAAGAGTCTTTATTCAATATAATATACATATTATTACAATATCAATACATTATAAAGAAAACAAAGTATTAAGATATATTTTGTCCCGATAAACTATTCAATAATAGTTTGTCATCGGGTGCTCAGACATTAGTTTTAATTAAAAATCAAATAAGAAGAGTACAGACATAATACTGTATACGTATAAAATAATAAACATAAAAAATAGTTTAAAGATTTTGTTTTTAGAGTAAGAAAATATGGTAAAATAATACAATTAAAATTAAAGAATACTTATTTACTGAAATATATTTTAAATATAAGAAAAAAAAATGTTATCAAAACAAGATAAAAAATAAATTAAACAAAGTAAAGTAAATCGAGAATTCAAATTCATATCTACAGAAAAAAAATTAATAAAAAAATTAAAAGTACATAAAAAAAAAAAATTAAAATTAAGATCTAAAAAATGTAAATGAAATAAGAAAGTAATAAAAGAAAAGAAAAGAAAAGGTTTACCCAAGAAAATAACAAAAATGTATTCAGTGAGAGATAAAAAAATAAGTAATAATAATAATAAATTAAAAAATCATAAAATGTATCACATAAATAATAAATCAATAACGGAACGTTTTATCTACTAACCGTAATAGAAACATAATTTTATTTTTACCATGACATGTTTTCATGTCAAAGGGCAAAAAATTAAATACTTTTGGAACAATATAATCCAACGTAGCTTATTTGTTTTATTGTAAAAATTAAATGTTCATGTTTACTTACGAATAAAATTAATTAAAAAGAATTCGATTGATAAACTTGCCTCTAGCCGGAACAGTAAGTTCAGTAAGAATGATATCACAAGGGAGTGTGGGAAATGTTTATAGAGAGGTCCGTTAACTTCAAGTTTAGCCTTAGTCATTCCATGTATGCACTTTTTTACATTTTATTTTTAATAATATTTTTAATATTCAATTTGACCTGATTGATTTCGACGAAAACAATGCGCCATAATACCAGGTAAAATTCATGGAAACGGATTCTGTATTAAATTTTTAATACTTATTATTATATTTAGTTGATGAATAGCACACTGTGGAATGTCATAGCAAGACGTTTATTCATATTGTGTAGAGATTACAGGTTCGATACCAGCTCTATCGCAACTTGAATCTCATTTACATGCGTGATTTTTGACTACATGAAATATCTTGAAAACGGCTAAAAATATGAATATTTTGTTAAAATCAATCAATTTATTTTTTGATGAGGAAAAAAAAGAGATTTTATCCTTTTTATGATAAACGCAAATATTTCTATTTTTACGGCCATTTTCAATAAGTTGCGAATAACTAGCTATTAGAAAATGGGAATCAAGTTGTGGTAGAGTGGAGTTTGAACCTCGAACATGTGTTCCGTGAGTCAGCGACACTAGCTACTGGACCACAACTCGATGCAATATTTTGTTTTATTATAAAACATGCATTTAATTATTATTAGAGATTTTCTGCTTTATAAGATATTGTTTTTTTGTAGGTTCATCGTATCTACTAACTGGTCTATTAATCCACGTAACACATATCTACTTATTAAAACGAACAACAATTTAACTTCATCGAGAAATTTTTGCTTTAATTAAAATTTATTAAAAATTTTCAGAGTTTCGAGGTGCCCAGTTTTATTTTAAATACGAGTAAGAAATACGTAAATTTTAAAGTCGAATAAAATTCTAACACAACCGACGGCTTTCAATCCAAACGGCGATATGCAGTGGCTAAATGCTACTCTATTACCATATAAGAGGATCTGTCTGTAAAATAACTGCCATGATAAGTAATTAATTTTGTTGTTATATATTTTCCATTTGTTTTACTATTGTTCTTTTTATTAGTGTACATATCGAGATTCGAAAAGAAACGCCTTTGTAATACCTCGATAAATACATACAGACGAAAGTTAAGCATACCGTCTTAGTAATTGTCAATGGTCATATAAAAATCGTGTTCGCCACTTTTTATTAACAGAAGCCTATTTTAAATAAAAATGAAATATTTTTGTACGTACTTATGTACGTGTGATGTCACCGAACTTCTCCTAAACGGATAACCTGTTTTACATGCGGTTTTCAGTGAAATGTAGATATTTGCGCTGCGCATATTCGTAAATATTAAAATTTAAAATCAAATCTGTAAAAAAAAGTCTATAAAAAAAAAGCATAAACCTTTTTAGCATCCACCTACCAGGGTTACATCTGACGAGAATGCATATACAAAATGGAACGATGTTGTTTTTATGTGTTTAAAAAAAGTTTGTTTTTGAATGTTTCCAAACAACATTCGCTTTTTATGGATCCCAATCAGATTCTTTCATTACATTCCTTATAATTTCTTCCCATTATTTCTTTTTACTGGATTTTTGGTGATACTAAAATAATATAAATTGACATTAAATACATTTTTGAAAATTGCATTCATGAACAAAGTGCACCCCTGATGGCGAGAAGAGCCGAGTTTGACATTTGAAAAAAGAATCCCAAATAAGAAAATTGATTATTTTATGTTTTGGATTCAACCATAAATACCAAGTATAAATTCAATATTTAAAAATTAATTTTGTTTAGTTTCGGAATTCAATCATTAAAAAAAACCTAGGTACATACCTACTTATCAATGAAAAGTCTTTATCCAAGCTAATAGCAGGCAAGCCAACGTTCCGGCAGGACAACCTCTCTCTGGTGTGCTAGTGTATTATATAAATGCATCAAATAAAAATAATACATTTTAAAAATTAATGCACAAATTACAAACGGTCTGGTCGGTAATGTGTTAAAACATTCTTGAATAACTTTAATTTATTTTTTTTCGACAAAAATGTCTGCATAATATATTTGTAACAGTTTAATTAATTTTTTTAAACTAATAGTTACTTTGCAAAAATCGTGTTTAATAAATAAGCTATCAATAAATGTCTTGTCCTTAATAAATGAAACACAATAAATCATTTTTGACGGCCATGTTTGTCACTGGCTGAACAAAATGTGCCAAAATGGCGGATTAAAATTTTAATCGGATATTTCGCTATCAGGAGCATTATTTAACGACTTTATTACCAAACTAGCTTGTTACATGCAAATGTGAATATGGAAATGTACAAATAATATGACTTGTTTGATATAAACGATCACTTTACATTCACAATTATACATTTGTTCGAACTTCCAAATTTCTAGGATCTTTCTACGTTTGAATTCTTTCGAATTGAAAATAGTCCCGAAATTGAAATATTTGATCAAATCATAAGAACGCAAATACATATTTATTTATTTTTTAAATGCAATAATTAAGAATAGTCTAGAAGGATCGTTGAATCATATTTGAATACATCGGACTGTGTCCAATAATTCCCTCACTCCAGCTTACATTCGCCGCGCGTATTCGTGAAGTCGTCAGGTAATGTTGCTTGATGGGAAAAAAAAAATAATAACACAAATGTAAGGTAAAAAAAGTAATTTGTTAATTTCTCTAAAATTTTATTGTGCACGCGGAAACACTGATTGACACAACAGAGTAGATAAGTAAAGGGTCATTTGATAAGAGTAATTGAATAAATGAACTTTAAACTTAGAATATAAAACAGATTTTATTTGACATAAAACGGATATTTTTGTATCATTTTAAATAATATTTGATATTTTAAAGATAATGTCGTTCAAATGTCCCCTACAGCGTTGTTTAATCCAAGGTCTAATTTTCATTAGTTCTTTAATTAGATGAGCAAAGTAGGGTAAAAAAAAATTCTACCCTGGCAACAGTTACGAAATTTCCATTTTGTTTTTTCGACAATCTGACAGATGGAAAAATAATTCAATTTTTAAGTAATGCATTTGTTATATACACATTCATTTACAAATTACAGATGAAATGTGATTGCATCCTGTTTCTTTAAGATCCTAGCAGTATTTCTGAACTTTAAAAGGACACAACACGGCATAGTTGAAATCAAATCAGGAGTTGCGTACTGAACGACGTCTACAATGAAACTAATTGATCAAAACGTAAACATACTCATTTATGAATAGTTGAGTCACCTTCTGTTTAAAGTGCGTATGCGGTTTCTGGAATATTCTTAATTCTGTAGTGCGAAGTACTTATAAAATACATAAAAAAAATCTAATCTAAAGTTTGAGAAAAAAAATATATGGATAAGATTAAACATTCAAGGTAAATTAATAAAGGTTTTATGCTGTTTTCTACTTTACATCAACAGTAAAAGCAAATCCATAGAATTTCCCTATACATATTTAAAGCTTTTTTAAAGACCAAGGGTTCTCCTGTAGGTTTAGTTCATAAGTAGACCAAACAATTTTAGGCCAGATTCAAGGTTACCGATGTAGTCCACAGGGTTGCCAATCAGGGAGCTAAGCTAGTCATATAGCCAGAATCACATACTCTATATTGACTTAAAAGTACTAAAATGATGATCGACAGAGGCAGAAGAAGTGTCGGCATGCCTCAGGCAACGTGGTCTGACATAAAACGGGTTGCGGGAAGTGGTTCGCTTAAGATAGAGAGATATAAAAAATCTAAAGACGGGAGGCTGTGTTCACTATAGGACACGAGAGGGCTGATGATAATTATCTTGGACTACTTGACATAATGTCCCATTTCATATAGATATTGCTGCTACTAATTATGCGATTAATTTGCCTATTCCAAGATTGCACAGTCTAGGGAACCATATCAATTGTATTGTCATTTTTTACATCAGCCAAATTAAGTTTAAACTTGCTATTAGAGAAATAGTTTTGGATTCTGACGGCTGTTAAACTAGTTATGTTCATTTGTAAAAAGAGAAAAAGAAATGTGTAATTAAATAAATGTCAAATATATTTATAAACGTAAGACTAGATATTTGTTTTTTTTTCTAGTTTTTAAAATTTTAATTGATTTATTTTTAAAATTTTTTAATATATAATTTTTTAAAAAGGTTAAGTGTATGTTTCTTTTTATATATTTTTTAAAACGGTCAAGAACCCCTGAGCTCTTATCAGGAAACAGTTAGTATTATACATAGGGCATTCAATATACATTGCAACAACACCAACAAATCAATGATTTAATATTTTTGCTATTTCGAATAAACCGCGTTATCTTTATTATTATTATTATTTTTTATTATTTTTTTACCTTAATATGTTAAGCATTAAAATTCCAAATTTATTATATAAAACAGTCTATAAAAGAACTGTGCAATATGTATAGATATATTGTTATTATATTATTTCATAATTTTGTAATAGAACACTGCTATGTTAAATGTATTTATGTTTATGTTTGTAAAAGGCATTTGTGCCGTGTACACACTAATAAATAAAATGATAGAAATATATAGATTAATCTGATATAAGCGTAAAAATCAACAAATGGAAAATTCTAAGAAATTTGTACGTTTGGCGAATGGCATACGTACACAGTATTAAAAGTTATCACTTGAACCAGAGAATACCAGGTCGCAATCCCTGTAAGCGCCTAAACTTCTATATTCCATTCTCAAATAAGTTCACTATTTAAGGTTATGTATATAAAGCAATGATAAATAAATCCACTTTATCTTTGTCTGTAGAAGAACAAAAATAAAAAAATGATAAAAATTAACGGAATTTAATTTTAAACGGGAGTTGAAGTTTAGTGAGACAAAGAAAAATAGTTTTTATGATGCAAATATGAATTTAATTATTACAAATGAATAATTCATATTAAAAAATCTATGAATCATCTATACGGCCAGATTTATCGGTTTTGTTTCAAATAAAAACATTTATTTTGGTACTGATCCTGCATAATAAAAAGGCTCAATAAATTTAAACGTTTGCCTGTCAATCACTAACGTCAGTTCATATTATCTTTATATCGTACGATAAGTGAGGCGTTAATATATTTAGTTAGATGTATATCTTACAGTCTTATATTGCTCCTATAAAGTTTATCTGATTCTTTTAGACACTGCTTTTATGTACATATATCGACTATTGAAACGGTATTACAAATAATTAAAAGTTTTGTTTTATTTCAAATCACTTTTGATTTAAGAATAATAATAAGGCGGCCTCCGCAGTGTAATGGTTACGACACTTGACTCACGTACTGAAGAATCCGGGGTCGATTCCCGGTGAGAACACAATGCAGAAATAATCTTGAATATATTTTCTATCCGCAGAATTGACTATATTCTGAAAATATTTTTGGCTGATAAAACTGGGTGCTTTTTTGGATTTTTGGATTACCCTTGTTTCCATAAGAAACAATTCATTAAAAAGGCAAAAAAATTGAAGACACGCCAAGAAATCTTTAGTGCGTAGAAAAATAACTGCTCTAGTATCATAACTGAGGGAATACGGGAATACGTTTGTATAAAGAAAAGTAAGTGTGAGATGGCGCGCTGCGGCGTTTCTTCTTAATAAAATAATGACGATTTCAATTTATGTTGGTTTAATGTTCATTATCAACATCAAGTATTTTCAATTTTTGGGTCAAATAATTGAATTAGGTAACCAAACAACACATAACTAAACTTTTTTTATGACAAAATCATGCATCACGATTTTTAACGAGGTTAATTTTCATACTTTAACGAATAAATGTTAAGTGGTAAACGCAAAAATAGTTTAGTAATTAATTATATATGGAGGGAGAGAATCACGGGAGAACATATAAGAAAAAACGATATATTACATCTAAATGTTATTAAATATTTATATATAACCACTTACCGACTTTTCTATGTCTACCGGTTTTGAGGCGTACCCGTTTCTTCGTCAGGACACCAATTAAACCAACATGCAAACCAACATGCAAAACCCACTATACACCTTCACCATAGTTGTTGCACAAAAATAAAAAACCAACACGACATGCATTTTGATAAGCACATACACTTTAATAAGCATATGCACTGATAAGGACAAACATGAACTGATTAAATAATGAAAATATTCTTTTGTTCGAGAATTAATGAAAAAATTAGAGGGGATGGAGGGAGAGGATATGCTCAATAGATTTTATAGGGTGACCATTACAGTGGAACACCGTATAAAGGACTATATTATAAGTTTGTTTGATTATTGATCAAGGGAACATTATTTTTTAAAGCTTTCTTAATGTAAAATATTTCCATAATATTTACTTTTAACTCTTCAATTATTTTTGAAAAGAGAATACAAAAATCAAGACATTCATAAGGCTTTTGACCTGTTTTGGCTGGTTTAAGTGGCCACGTTACACACGGTGTAACATTCACCTTTCTACCCATGTTTAAATTTCCACATTTTCTCAACTCTTCTATTTGTTGACTTTTATGAAGTAAAAAAACTAAAACCTTTATCATGTGGGTGAGATTCATCTAACTGAACCAATTTACTTACTAGGTAATGCCTGAAAACAATTTTCTAATTTTTGAACTTCTTAAAGTTAGTTTAATCAACAGTGTGTAAAGTGGCTACTCAAACCAGCCAATGACAAGTCAAAAGCTATGTAAATGCCTGGACTTCCATGTTTCATGCTATTCTCGTGTCGGCGGTGTCTCGACCCTTAAGTATCTACAATACGTGTAACTCCAAATGTTTTGATTCAGGAAAAATAGCTGCAAAAAACCAGCCCCTAAATAATTGGCTGATAAAAAAAGACAATCGAGAAATTGTAAAAACAAGTACTTATTTGTAATGTTTAATTTATAACTGTACATTTGCTAAACTAATACGGTAGGTAGGAGAACTAAAGAAAGCAGAATTAGTTTTGTGCATTGCTAAGAAAATTGTTTTTTTTTCTTGTCCTTATATTGAATTTGAATGCACTAAGTTTTGTAATGGTTTTTGAAAATAAAAGCTGTCACAGTGATTCATGTCCGTGACAACAGTATTTTATCTAAATTGAGAATTCGAAGTGGCAATGACTTGCAAAATTGCTACCAATGCATCGCCATTTAAGTTAGATCAGCATGCAATTACTTTTTTAATGCCGTATCGACGTATCGTTTATTACTATTATCATTTGCATTAAACTAAGAAAATCGAGCTCACACTTGTAAAACAATTATACTCATTGAGTAAAGTGCGTCGGGTAGACAGAAATAATTTGTAAATTCTTCAATCGCAAGACTGCGTCGGCTCGGAAACGAGTATGAAGAAATTTTCGAAAAGTTTCGATTTTCATTGTCAATTTTTGGGGTAAATTTTTTTGAGGCTCCGAAATAAAAATTACTAACATTATCCAAATGCTGTCAAAATCAATCAGACTTTTTCTTTTTTGTATTTTTGAAAATAGTAGGATCTAATAACATGTATTTACTTAATTATACTAAAATAAAGCAACGAATGTATAAACAATATAGAAAATAAATTAACTATTAATTCAAATAATAGATTAAAAGAATATTTTTTTATAAACTTTTACAATTAATTTTTTGTTAATTTTTTAAAATAATAAATATTTTAAACCACCTTACCGGGTAAGCTTTTTTAAAAAGAAGATTTTTATATTTATAACGTGTGCAGTATACAATATATTATAAAATAAACAAATGCGAATGAAGAAAGAAATGCAAATAAAATTTCAAAAAAATAATAATTTGCCTCTAGCACAAAATGGATAACCTGACCCAATACGTTTTTCCATAATAAGGTTGTTATTTTTTGCATTGGTAATTATTTTTTAATGTTATATCTTCCGATTTAATTATATATTCTGTAATTTTTATATTTTAATCTCTATTTATTTTAAGTAACTTTATATTTTTGAAAACAATGAAAAATATGAACAAAACAAGAAGATAGTGGGAAAGAAAGTAAGGAGATTAATAAGGACGTAGAGAACGAATGAAGGAAAGTAGGAGCGGAAAATTACATTAGATGTGATGACAAGAAATAGAAAGCAAAAAGAAACAAAACGTCTAATTAATCTCTGTTATTCTGAATAAAAGCTATTAGTTCTCTTCTGTACCTTTTCTATGTAGTGTAAAATTTATAAGAACTGTTAAAATTTTTGTTATATGTTTCACATATACGAGGGATGGTAGAATGTTTTTGATGATCAGTTTTAATGTAAGGAAAATAGAAAATATCAGATAGTCTATTTGATCTGGAGGAGACACTTTTTGTTATAAAAAATAAATAAAATACACGTCACACATTAGATTGGAGTCTATTGGCGTGGAAAAGAGAACAATCTCTCTAGTATTCTCCTTTTATAGCGTTCTGACAACGCCCTCTATTGGCGGTCTTGCACATTGCGCGATGCTCGGGTGTAGCACACACAAAAACTGAAAAAATATTATTTTTGCGGATCCTATTACATTATGCTTTAAAGCTTACGAAACATAATCATAACAGTAATTCTGCAGCGGGAACAAGCCCATGTTGGCCGCAGGCATGATCATTCCGAAGTCTGATCTGGTCACTGATGATGTTTATCTTGTCCCCAGGTAGTACTGGTGCGAGGCCACTTCCTGTCCTTTCTCCCCCTCTGCAGCAGGAACGAGCCCGTGTTCCTGGCTGCATGCTCTCCCGTCGCCATGCCGGAGACCAGGGAATGTGTGGTGCAAGGAGCAACTAACGTATTCACTACCATTCATTCTATGGATATGAAAATCAAGCACATCGACAAAAAGTAAGTTATCGGAATTGTTGTTGAATTATTTAAGGATTACTCATTTTATGTATTTAGTATTAAAAAACTATCTGTTACAAATACTCATCTGGAAGGTAATTACAATAAGAATATTAAAAAAGCAATATTTCCACAATGACGGTACAGGTGATGATAAATTATTTCAAGAGATAACAGTGATATATTATTAACCCCGGGTCATCCAGCTCTGACAGTTGAAAAAAACATCAAAGGCCCCATATAGAAATGCAACCTAAGTTGAAACAAACACAGTACTCACCCCACTCAAACGTATAGCTTGTATGCTTATTTTTGGTACATATTATATTGTATTTAATTACTTTATTTATAATTTTTAAAAATAAAATCGACTTGGTATTAAAAAAAAACCTTTTCCACATCGTGGTGTAGTAGTTAGCGTATTTGGCTTCCGTGGATGAGGTTAACATTAACTTCTATACATTTATCTGCAATAAGTTATTCGATTTCACTGTACAGTACATGTCATCTTAAAATTGGTTTTTAAAATTGGTCACATGGTTTATTTTGGAATTTTCCACTTAGAATGAATGCCCGATGAAAGGAACGGCCGATCAAAAAAAAAATATTACAGCAATAATAATCATTAATTTTATTTTCGTATATTTCATATTGAAATATTTAATTCAAAAAATGCTTATTGTATGTACTATGATTTGGCACCGAAATTGACCCCTATTTACCAACATTCATGGGAGATGCCACAACCCCATAATTATTTGTTTTGTAAATCAATGTGTAAAACCTAACCCTCGGTAAAAAACAAAAATAAAAATATCTAATAAATTAAAAGGTCGCTCCATAAGAGCATTCATCATCATCATCATTCCATTTCCGCAGGCTTATAGTCATAGGGTGCTGCATTAGTACATTATTCGCAGCGTATCTTTATGAAAATAAAAAGATCAGTCTTACGTTTCAGTTGCCAGTCCAGAGACTATGAAATATTTTAGTTCATAAACACCTGTAAAAATAAGTATTTAATGTTAACCATATCGAGAATTGAACCCGAGACCTTTTACCAGGTAGGCAAATGCACTGACTACTACACCAAGAGGTCGACATAAGTATTATGGGTATTCCTTTATTTTACTTGGATGTTCATGTCCAATGAACGCAAGTCTCGCTATTAAACACACTATTGCAGCCATCGGTAGCCTAAAAAAATACATAAATATGTATTTTTGAATGTGTTTGTTTGCCTCAACTTAAGTTGCGTTAGTTATCTGCCCACTAAAATTCTCAAAAATCATGTTCAAGTGAGCACTTTTATCTTTAATTGTGATTTTTGTTGTAGCTTAAATCGTTAATAAAATATCTATGGCTTTCTTAACTTCAAGTGAATAAATTCAACAAAACGTCAATCTTGTCATAAAAATGTCAAGAACGTGTTATAAGTTTTTTGCCCGCTTTTTACACTAATAATAATATTGCCAAATCACTATTTAATTCTAAGTCAAAAACAGAGCTGCTAAACAAGAGTGGCATTTACCAGATATCATGCGAATGCAAAAAAGTCTATATTGGACAAACAGCGCGAAATCTTAAAACTAGGCTAAACGAACACCGCCGTTGCCTGACCAATAATAATTTCTCGGAATTCGCGAATCATATAATAGACAGTAACCACTCATTTCATAATCACACCTTAAAACTCCTGCACCAAGTAAATAACAAAGGCAGTAATATGAATAATTTAGAAATTATAGAAATTCACAAAAATTTAAATTCTGAAAACAATCTAATTAATAATCACAC
This sequence comes from Micrasema longulum, assembly GCF_059751315.1. NCBI lineage: Eukaryota > Metazoa > Arthropoda > Insecta > Trichoptera > Brachycentridae > Micrasema > Micrasema longulum. The sequence goes on from NW_028278433.1 coordinate 282,888, forward strand.
ATTCAACCACCCCTCGCCTTTATTGACTATGTTCCCTTTGCGACCACCCTCACCGCACTCACCCTCTTAGACCCGCGTCTGTTAACACTCTCTTAGCCGAGCGATGTCTTCCCACACATTAAATCTTAGACTTACTTATTGCAACTTCCACTTATGTGCTAAATTTTAAGAAATAAATTCGACTTAATGTTTTGCCCATGTTTTCATATCTGTACTTAAGATAACCATCCATTCATATGCCAACACCTTAGATAAGAATAAAAACCCCCTGCTCTAAGTTTCACTGATTAATCTGTTTATTTTTTGTTTAGATTCAATGACATTGTGAACAATATTCTGTGTTTATTATATTAGTTTTATATCACCCGTCGATGGGAGGAGTGCTCTCCCGAAACTATAGTTGTGTTCTTGTAAAAGAATAAAATTGTGTAACACTGATAACAAAGTTTTATTTTCATAATAATTTTTAACTCCCGTTTAAATTGAGAAATATGTAGTTTACTAATATGAATAATTTCTCAATAAATACAGACGATTGATTGACCTTATTTGTTACCTCATATTTCAATTTGGAGTTAGAGAAATTAACCAGAGCTTTTTTTCAACTACATTATAAGTTTGTTTCGAAAGTATAAATTCCGATTTCAAATCATGTATGCGGAATATTTAAATAAAAGTGATTATTTTAATTAAGTTATAAAATAACGTGCCATCAATCTTTATATTTTAATTTGATGATTAAATATGAAATGATTAAACACTACATTTTTTTTAAAGCACCTCGCTATATATGCAACGAATACCCAGCATTGATTACAGAGGTTTTAAAAGTAATTTAATTTTATAGCTCGTTTTGTAAAAAAAAGAGGTCACCTGGCTTAATTGCGTACCTACGCGTTCATACAAATATTCGTGACCTTTTATTTTAATGCACGTTCATATTTATTTAGTTCATTGGGTACTGTTTTTATGTACGTTATACCCAATTTTGAAATAAAAATGGTTCAGCCTCAGGTTGAAAAGAAAATTATTATCTGAAATAGATTTATAGGTATCTGAATAATATTTTTATTACTTGTGACCTCATGAGTCTCACCCAACCGCAATGAAGGTCTCGGCTTTTTTACTTGAAGATAATCAACACGTGGAAAATTGAGAAAGTATAGATGACCAAAAAGCAAAATGGTGAATGCTACTCTTGTGTGTAAAGTGATTAACTTAATTTAGTCAATGATGAATTCTACGTTCTTCAAAAGTCTAAAATCCCATTTTCTCCTTTTTCCGCTGACAACATATTTTTCAGATATTATTTTATATGATTTCATATATGTAAAATACAAACAGATTTATAGGGTAAACGTTTAAACATAGAGAATATTAAAAAAAAATGGCGCCTGCCATCCAATAACATGTATTCCACATGATAGTAATAAAATAAAGCAACGGTTTAAACTATATCAAAAATAAAATAATGAGTTACATTAATATTAATTCAAATAAAAGAAATAGGAACAAATCAAAGAAATAGTGGAAAGAAAAAAAGACGGAAAGGGATGATGAGTTCAGAAGGATGAATAAATGAAAGGAGCGTGAAATTTTTGATTTGATGACGAGAAATAAAGAGCAAAAACACTAAAAAGAACACAAAACGTATTTTCTCATTTATTCAGAATCAAGCGTGTTAGTTCTCTTTTATACCTTATATGGAGTGTCAAATATATCAAGACTGTTAAAATAATTGATAAATGTTTTACAAAATTAAAAAAAAAACATGTACTTTTTATGAAATTTATTAATAAAAATTAAATGAATACGGTGCATGGTTGAATATTTCCGATAATTTGTTTTAATGTTGGAAATATGTAAAATATCCGATCATCTAATTGGTTGGTTGGAGGAGACACGATAATAAAAAGATTAATTAGTTATGGGGAATCAAACTTATTATTTGCAATTTTGTGAAGCAGGATCCAGGTCAAATGTATGATCTGAAATTAAAAGTGGCAGATATTATTTATGATAAGGAAACATAGACTCCTAACTTGCTTTACAATCTCCTCATCTTTAATTTTTTTTTATTGAAGACTTGTAATGATATTAATTTATTTATGTTAACTTATTACAAGTTCAATTAAAAAGAGCTATTTAATTATTTTTTTCCAAAACTTTTATTGGCCGGTTGAAATAAATTTTTGTTTTGTAGTCTCCCATTGTACCAAAAATCTCATACAAAAAGTTAAACACATAGAATAGATAACTTAGCATCAATAGGATGTGTGACTTGTCCTTGTTTTAGGCACCAAAATTAAGGTACCAGAAATAAAATATATCACTTCGCAGTACCACTATGAAATGAACGAAGTTTTTTATTTTTTAATATAAAAAAAATTATATTGCCAAAATGTTTATTGCCTGGATTTTATCGTCAATAGAGTTTATCAAAGTTGAACAATATTTGACAGAAAAGAAGATCATTTTTGAGACCGGGAATGTGGGAGTGAAGGCTTTGCATGGTATTCACGTTTATTTATTTATAAACGGCCGTAATCTATTTGTACAAATTGTATAACATAGTTTAAATACGTATATGTATTAAGTTTATAAATATTACATACCTATTAAGATGCATACGTAGGTGTTAAGATACGTTACCATGAACAAATTGAATTTAACGCATTTATAAACATATTATTTTTGGTTCATTGATTATTGTTGTTATGTCAGTAGACCTGTTATTGGATGGTTAATTCTGTAAACGTTGGGACATCCATATTTCAAAAATAAAATCTTTGAATTTTCGAAATTATAACAAAGATTAGAAGAACATTTAGAATTAAATGTTCCGTTTTAAAATTATTATTATTATTTTATTTATCTTGATCTGCTCGTATAATTATTATATAATTAATTTTATATTGATTTACAGTGGAGAATGGTATCTTGGATGGGAAAAGTCTGAACTGCAAGGTGTTTCATGGTATCAACTTTTACACTGGGAGTGTATGCGAGAGGCGCAATCCAAACATAGATTAAGTAAGAAAAAAAATATTCATTAGTTTGACATCATATAATTATTTTTGATGTAATTATTCAAACGTATTTAAATTATTTTAGTTACTCAGTCAGAGCAAGAAAGATCGTGTATTCTGTTACTGAGACTCCAAAAACAATCCGGAGAATGGTTATGGGTTCATTCCGTTTTACAAGTTAAAGATAACATGGAAAATAACCAACAACCCGTTATTGTCTGCACAAACCAAGTTTTAAGGTAATAATTTAATATTATAATACAAGTTACTCAAAGACACTGTGAGAAACATTGATATCTTGGCGGACTTGTTAAGCATTTTCAACAGGAAGGTTTTGGTGTTTTTGTTGTCCCACACCACATTTTATTTTTTGAACTAACCTGCTTTTCACGTTTAAGGCGTTTTTTTAAAATATTTTTATTTATTTTTTGATAAATAAATTTGAAATGAATAACATAAAATAAAATGAACAAAACTGGCATCTGAAGTGTCAGACTGATTATCTTACATTTCCTGTTGCAAAAATGATTTGAATACGATGCAATTGGAGTACTAGTACAAAGCTCTATGGGTGTGGGTGCGGATAATGAAACTATAAAAAATAATTATAATCTTTGAAACATACCTTAGTAGGTACTAGGTACTAGTGTACAATTAAAGCAGATTTCCTACTTATCGCTATGAAAAGTTCGACCGAGACTTTGATAGTGGCCGAAATTTGTGAAAGCTCGTATTACGTAAGTCAGAAGAGGATACGAGGTCTTGCTTAAAATCTTGTGTAATGTCTTGTACAATAATTCTTGCGCCAAATCTCGGAATATTTTTTTGGTTCTTTTATATAAGGCAGTTTCTGAGATTAAAAATTATGTGTAGGCCATGACAGGGAAAGAGCAGTTTACAGTTGACAAAACGAGATATCTTGTGACTACTGACAGAGCTACTCACAACTAACTATATATTGCGGGGTAATTAATACAACTTAGTCGCGATTGTCATTGGCGAAGTGTCACAGGCAACAACAAATACGCATTGACAGTTGTTATCAGCATTACAGCCGCGGCAAGTGCGCGCACATATACGAGCGCAGATCTTAGTCTAATATTTGTTGAAAAATAGTTCGTGTTCTAATTTTTCGAGTCTGACAACAAATTTAACCCAATTTTCGTATTACATGACACAATATTCATAACGTCAAATCTTGCACAAGATCTAGTACCATTTTCTGATTCATGTAATACGAGCGTAAAGCAGGAAACAATACAATTTTGGTTTGTTCAAATTTGTCAGGAAGGTTGGGTTTTAGATGAATATTAGAAAATAAAAATGAATTATCATTTTGCAAAGATCATGGATTATTTTTTTTGCAGTGAAAGCGAGGCTTCAATCATGTTAGCAAACTCCTGGCTGTATCATTACTACAGCGTACAAAGCAAGCTCCAGTACGGGTTAGCCTACGACACCCAAGTACCTAACTACTACCATCCTTCCCTCTCCAATTTCTCACCTTCTCCCTACACTATCAACCAGGAGTCTCCTTACTCCCAGCACTCCAACGATGATATGGTGCACCATCACATGGTAAACGGATCTGACCAGCACGGGACCGAGGTTCAGGGTATCCATCCTTCGAGGCAGGGTACTCCGGGGGTATTGAGACATGGCGTTCATCACATGAACCAGGGGTTTGGGTTTGAGCTCTCCATGGTGGAGCGAGGTCCAGTGGACTATTCGAGACACTCTTCTTCCTATACGCCGAACAGCCACGAAAGGTTTGTCAAATTCAAATATTTATATTTCCGCCATTTTTTTGTCAAAGAGTGGTGAATTAAATTGTAAGGTACGATGTCAAAAGTGTGTGAAAGGGTCAACATGAAACATACGAATGTCGCCAGTGGCGTGCGAGCGAAAGAACGTACGTACATATAGTCGCATGAGGTATCTATCACCTCTTTATCTACTTCTATGGAAGAATGGCGTGATTTTCGTAGTAAGAGATGTGTTAGCCAAACCAGATTTAATTTAGTTTTTTCCAATTAAAAGTACTATGATTTAAATAAAGCCTGTCGATAGTATTTTTTCTAACAGAAGATGATGCAAAAATAATTTAGCAATGATTCAAATTTAGCTTTTGATTTAACAGTGCAGAAGATAAAATATTTCGGACTTATAACAAAATAAAATATTTATAATAAAATGAAGTTTAATATAAGTAATATAAAATTAAATAAAATAAATTAAAACAAAATAAAATAAAATAAAATAATATTTTTAAAAAAAATAAAATAAAAAAAAAAAATAAAAAAAATATATTAAAAAAATAAAATTATTATGATAAAATTTTAAAAAGTAATGAAAAGAAACCAAATAAAAACAATTTAATTGAATAAAATTAAATACAATAAAATGAAAATAATAAATATACGTGAAAAAAACAATGTTAATAAACTAAAATATAAAAAAAACCAAGTTAATTTTTAGTTTAGAAAAGCCCCAATAAATTTATTGTTTTTTTTAAAACTGTTTAATATAAACTTATTTTCATTTTTTTAAAGGACCCTTTCCTTAAATTAAAGAACTGTTATAAAAAAGCTGAATATTTTCGCAAATTTGACTCTCCTGGTATTAAATTAAATAGTACGTAGTCAAATTTTGATTCAAGATGATAAACGATGATGTAATATTATATATATCTCGTAAAACCGTATGTTTGTGAAGGTAATGGCTTATCTTATAGATAATTTTTAAAAAAAACAAAGTAAATTTTATTGAAATACCGTAAACAAAATTTTAAAATATTTTTTAGGTTTATTTTGATTTTGTGAAGTGTAGAGATAAACAGAAATACAAGACAGTAACATTGAAATAAGCAATTTAATAAAACAGCAAATTAATAATTTAGTAAAAGAGCAAGCAAGTTAACAAAATAAATGTATTTATAAAAATCCACAGGGATGTTGTAAATAGTAAAAAGAGAAAAGGTTTTTTGTAACAAAAACGACTTTGTTGTGTGCTATAGGTATAGTGGACTATTATAAACAGCGCAATTTTTGTGAACTCACCTCAAGGGTGTGGAAAATAAATATTAACAACACGTCTTGCAGCTATTGAGCGCATGGATGGTTGGGATTCTATTTCCTTGTTTTTTAAGTATTATATAATCGATTTTAGTAACGGACAGCAGCTGGATTCCAGATTGTCTTGCATATGTATACGTGTGTCAATGCAAGCACGTTTATTGGAAATGGATGAATTTTTTTTTTTAATGTTAAAAATAAAAACCATGCATTTAAACAACAACATTATTGATAAAATGTTAATTAATATTTTACCAAGAGGGAAATATCATATACTACAAATACTGATAAAAATATATGAAATCTATTTAGAATACTTAATTGTATTTCCAAAATAAATTTGGAGAAATGTTTTCATACATAAATGTAAAAAAATAAAAATACGTTGTTGGAAAAATGACATGTGTTTGGCCTTGGTTGTTGTGACGTCAAGATTCATAATATTGTTCAAAACAATTTTTAATGGCCAAAAACAAATAAACATGAATCGTGGCGTATTAGGGACATGGCCAATGGAATGACTATTTTTGCGGGAATTCAAAATTACCAATTTAAAAGTATTTTTCATGCTACTTATAATAAGAAAAGAATTGTATTTCATAGACCTTCATTACTTTAAAAATGTAAAAAAAGTGATATTTCCCTATTGCAAGATACAAAACCTTCCTTGAGAAAGGATGACGATTCATTTGTAGTTAAGATAAGAGATTAGTTTACAGAGTTCCTTAGAGTTATATTTGTATTACTATTATAGTATGAATATTTTAACGAGTATAACACGTGGCCCCAGGAGGTCTAAATACATCACAGCATATTGATGGTTTAGCAAACAAATTGTTGGGAGAATCATTTTTTATTACCTCACAAACAAATAATGACGAAAATGTGACAGGCGGGATGATTTATTTATTGTTTGAAGATGCTTATTTATATTCATAACGTTCACATCACCTTCGACAGGTATACGCAACCTTTTCTAGCAACAGCGTGTAATTAATATTTTTAATTAACCATGGGGTGTACATGCATTACGTTTTGTTGGTAGATACATTATTAGCACTTTCATATAAGCTTTAATTTCATACGACTTTACTGAAAAACAAACACGTCCCACAAATTAATGAAAGACAATGTTTACTAGAATTAAATCAATATCCTGTAATAGTGTAATGGCTTCACCCATCAAAACTTAGTTCAAACTTCTTTGAATCTTTAATTGATTTCATTATCAAGCACAGTTATTTGCTACTATTAAAAAGTGTAATGGTCAGCGCGTTTGCCTGCCACGCAATGGGTCTCGGGTTCGATTCCCGACATGGTTGACATGAAATATTTATCTAAAAGAGTATTTTCACAATACAATATTTCACAGTCCCTGGACTGGTACCTGAATCGTACGATAGATCATCTTACCTTCATGTAACAAAAATGATCCAGATACGCAGCGATTGGTGAACCAATGAAGTGCCCTATGCACCATTCGATGCGGAAAGGGAATGATAATGATGATAATTAAAATGGGAGTTTTGGAAAATAAGTGTATCGATGAATAGAACGCAAACATAATATTAATGCTTTTACAAAAAATCAATGTAGGTATTTTCTAAAAAATACTACGAGTATATTATAATTTTTTTATTTAAAAAAATATGAAAATGCATTTTTGCATTTTATAATTAAATTTTATTTCAAAAAGTTGGTTTAAAAGTAGACAATACAATAGATAAGACAATATTGTCTTGTACCAGTTTCGCGACCAGCCTCAACCATACAGGTTAGAATGCTGGGACAATACGAAAATTTGGACACAGCTCACACGCAAAAATAATTATTGAATGGCGTTTTTTTACGATTAGGTTTACGAAAAATCCTATTTATTTTGTACAAAGCTGTTTTTAAATTGTTGAAAAATGAACTAGGTATTTATTTTCTGCCTCTATTTTCTGCAGAAAAATACGAGGGAGCGATGCGCACGCGTCGTGCGAATTGCTATCGTCACAAAGTTCTGTATATGCGTTTCGTTACAACTATCTCACTCTAGTGCCATCACACTTATATTTTGCTCGCATTTGCGCTACATCGAATGAGTGAACTTTGCGACTCTAAGTCTAAGTGGTAATTATTCTGAATATAACAAGCGTCCAGAGTAGGCAATGAAAATATAAAAGTACTGTGACAGAAAGTTAAAAAGGTTAGATGGTTTTGAGGTTTTATGTTTGTGAAGTATTTTGATGTTTTGAATGATAAATAATGTCAATGAATGATATTTTGAAGAAAATTTTTGCAACACAGAAGGAAAAATTTTTTAGAAGATAATTCTTAGGGAGGAAATCCAGCCAGTCTACAAACATTTGGACACACTCAAAACATTGTTGAATCAACTAACTGGTAAAAAAAGAAGCATAAAATTGGAAAATTGTTTTTAGGCGTTAGCGAGTAGGTGAATTGGTTGAGCCGGATGAATCTCACCCAGATGATAAAAGTTTCAGTTCTTCTACTTCATAAAAGTCAACATTAAAAGCATCCACCACATACCCAAATCCGTTTTAAAGACTAAATGTCTTTCTTTGAATTCACTCAAACAAGCGAGCATATTTTCAAAATTAAAAATTAATTATATTTCTTCTTCTACCAACCAAATTCAGTAACGAAAAGCGCGAACAAATATTTACATTTACAACTTTCAATGTCCTTTTCACTGTCGCTCTAAAACCTTCATCGTCTACACGGTAGAGACAAGGAGAAAAATAAATAAATATACAAATCCCTCACCCAGTTCAAACTCTTTTATGTTGACGGTGATAGGAAACGTTAGTTACTACCCTCTGGAGCACCAGAACGCCCCCAGGTGACACTCAAGGCCGATCACCGGCAACGCACCCAAAAGCGGCAGACTTACCCAAAGGCTTCTGACAAAAATCAACAGATGGAAGAGTTGAGAAAATGTGGATGTTTAAACATAAACAGAATAGTGAATGTTGCACAGTGTGACAAATGGTCACTTAAACCAGCCACTGACAAATCATGAGCTCGGTAAACGCCTGGACTCCCATATTCCCTTCTCAAAAATGTTTCCCCCTATGTTGCAAAAATTTAGATTTCTATGATTATTATTTATATTTTTGGTATGTTCACTGCTTGTACATACTATAGAAATATTGTGTCATTATTCTCCTTATCACTTTGAGTTGCTGATAACACCTGGGAATACAATATAACCTTTATTTACTAGGAATAACAAAAACAATATAGGAATAAAACAGTTGTCCTTCTATCTGCTAGTAAATAACTAATTTCAATCTTCTGTTTCGACTTAACGCTTTTATAAATTCTAACATTTTTTAAATTGCCATAAATCTTTGCAAAATAATTTAATGCGTTAATGATTCCGATTCGATGTTTTTAATTAATTGACTCTTTAAACTAACACTTGTAAATTAGGAAACTGGAATTTGAGTAATAATTTATTAAGTGTTTGCATATATCTGTTTTGATTTATCAGTTTATCTTTAGTACAACCGCGAATATTTTTTGTTGCAAAAAAAAAACACGCAGTATAGGTACCAATTTTTTTAGACAGAACGTAAAATAAAGTGAGATAAAAACACGATAATAGTTTTTTAATGTAAACTGTTTTACCGTGGGAACATTTTCAAATAAGAAAATAAATACCTAATAGTGTTTAAAGTTCATCTGTTATTTAAATGATTTATTTCTGATTTTACGATTTCAGATTTTTTAAATAAACCACTTCAATTTTGTGTTTAATCACTTTTAAGATACCGTTAGGTATATTGCATGGTTTTTTAAAAAAATCATTGGCCCTCTCTAGAGTATGAAAAACGTCAAAAATCCATCAATATGTTGTTATGTGATTGACGGATAGTTATTTTCACTAGTGAGAATGTATGTTATCACCGTTCGCTTAATATTCATTACCGTGCCAAGCGCTTGATGATTTTATTATTTTTTATCAGACGCCTTATATGAGAAAATGCTTGCATATGATTAAAAGGTAATATATTGAGCCGTGTTTTTTAAGAGTTTCTCAGATGCTCCGAGAACTTTCTTCGAACATTGCCAGAGGAAAAAATCTTCACGAATAAATTTCGTTTTGTATCACGTCGCTTTTATTAAATTTGCAGAATTACAGTAATTGTACCTAAGACGAAAAATAAATTGATTGGGCACGATTATTTAAAGATGCGTCGAAGACACCTGTAAGCGTTAATTGATTTAAAAAACCCATTTCATAGAGTCAGACTAACTTAAGTAGGTGATCGGCCAGTTTTAGCTTTAACTTTTGTTCATACAATATAGAAATTGAAATAAGAAATCTATTTAAACCCGGGCCCGCACTGCTTCAGTAATTAGCACTGGTCGAACTATAGTTTTTAACTTGAAGTGTATGTTTGGTAATGCAATAGGAATAGCGGCCTTAATTTAAAAATGTAATCACAAACGTGCTCCTAAATCGAAATTATTACGACAAAGTATATATTAATTGAATGAGTTTTTTTAAAACTTTTTTAAACAGATATGTTCCGCAGTCTGAAATGAGACAGAGCGACACAAGAGATGGCGAACCGATTCCCAGCATCAGGCATCATCGGAAACGGAAGAGCTCTGAATCTCTTACAAAACTAGAGCCTTTACAGATATCATCGGCTAAACAATCACACGTTATCGTGGACGGTGGCGGTGGAACGCTGCTTGCTTTGACTCACTCTGGTGAAAGGCATCGATATCCCTGCAAACCAGGATTAGAAGACCCGGCTGATTTTATTGACCGTTGGAATCCAAGTCCACCATGGTCAGACACAGCCCTGCAAAAAGTACCACAAGCGTACCAAGAAGTAAGTTACATCTCCACAGCCCCTCTTACGCCTACCGGAACTCCCGGCGCTTTGACAGGATACGGAAGCTTACCGAACACCTTCACTTTCGATTGGCTTCCGGAGCACTACGCAAGTCATATAAATGCTCCGCAGCCAGTTCTGCATATTATTTGTAGAGACGAAGAGTACGTGAATCCTGAAAGACCTAAGCTTGCACAAACCGCTGTAGTGGAGACACCAACGCTTCAACAAGCGAGCAACCCAGAAAATAACGTCGAAGCTTCGTAACATAAACTTAATTTAAAAAAAATATAAAAAAATGGAGATTCCTCAAGTGCAAATAAAAATCAATCATTTTGATTTCTACAAGGTATTAATAAAATGTTTAAAGTATTCAAATTATGTGACCTAAAAATAATATTCGTAAAATGTATGATAATATAACACATACCATAGAATCACAATCTTGCACGTACTGCATAGATAAATGTTATCTTTTTATTGCTCATAAAAATAATTTATTATTGTAAATAGTTAATGGAAAATAAATACCTAAAATATTATAAGTATTAATAAATAATAATAACACACTTTGTAAAAATATCAAAATTATAAAATGTTTATTTAAAAATAAAAAATATTTTTTCCAACAAATAAATTATAATTTTGTCGTTAAATATAAATTAGCGATCTCATAAGATAGTAAAAGTAATATGCCTTTATAAATTGTAACCTTATTTTATAACTTCATTGTTTTAATGTTTTCCTAGTCAAATAAAAAGAAATATTTACATTTCAAATCATGCATACTCTTTATTTTCTAAAAATTAAGTTGAGCAGTAGGTATTCGCAGAACGTCATTTTTTCTCAACATTTATAAACATAAAGAAAGTGTTATAAGAAAAAAGGTTAGTATTATTATAATAGTGTTTCGACTCAAAACTGACTTTCAAGTGAGTCAGAAAATTGAAAGATATAAGTTGTTCATGGGTGTAATTAACCCTACATATTAATTTTCAATGAAACTGTTTTTTGTTCCTCAAGTGTTTTTTTTTGTATTTAAACTCATATTCAAAATAAAAAAAAACAACTATTCAAATTAAGATCCCCAAAATTTATGAATGAAAAAGAATCGTTTTTCACGATTAATAAAAAATGATTTTTTTAAAACTAATTTCATTGAAGATCTTCCTGGATTATTTAAATAGAAAACAACGACTTTGTTATGTAATGGCGGTTATTTAAATAATTAATTTGTATAAAATCTCGTAGTTAATATAATAAAAATAAAAACGAATAAGTTTAAACTTAATTGCTGTTGTTTATAATTGTTCGTTACTACGATTAAGTTAAAATTGTAAAATTCAAATTTATGTAACCAAAAATTAGTCAGGATTCGTTGTTTCAGTATGTGAATTTAATAATGTTGTCACTATAATTAATTAGTAATATTACTAGATTTATGTAAATTATGATTTTCCCACGTACTGTAGATGTATTTATTTATATAAATATTTATAATTGTATTCAATACTTAAGGATGAAATATTTGATTGTTTATTGAAATAAAATGATGTAAAAATAGTTTGTTTTTTATTTTAATATAAAATGTGTATTTTCTGTATGTTTGATGCCAAAATATATTTATAGTTTACCTTTTTTTAATTTTTCTACTATTTTTTTGAAATGATCAAAGACCATGAAAATAAAGTAAATTTAAAAGAAATATTGATCTTGGCCGCACTTAGTCAAAAAATGCCTGAGATAAAATGTAAAATTCAAAATAAATTAACGTAATTGAAAAAAAAAATATTTCAAAAATTACTAACTATTAAAGGATACAAAAAAATAGCAATAAAATATTGAAAATACACCCCTTGCTGTATTATCAAAAAGGTAAAAAATGCAAGTAGAAAAATTTGTGTATCTGAAAAGCACGTTTTCAAGAGATAGAAGAAAAGCAAAAAGTTTCGAAAGGAGAGTAAATGCGAACAACAAAATGAACGGCATGTTAGCACAGTAATTGATAAATAAAATGCCAATCGAAGTTATATTGACAGTGCACAACTATTTTTTAGCACTTATGTATCAAAGTAAAACACGGAACTAGCAGAAAAAGGGTAAAAGCAGAGTAAACGCAGTCAAAATGCGATCGCTTAGATGAATACGTGGGCAATCAATGTACAACAGGGTTAAAAATGATAAAATAAGCGAGAGTGGAAATCTGAGTCGGATATAATGAATAAGAAAGGATTTCTCAGATGGTTTTGTCATGTAGAACGAATGAATGACAAAATAATGGTAAAACAAGTAAATGTGGCAAGAATGAACAGTAATGTAGGACGATGACGACTAAAGAAGACGTAGCATGATCAGATGAACCAAAATCTTAAGCCCGGTCATGTCAAAAGTAAGCAAAACCGAAGGGCATGTATAACAAGATGTGTGAATGTGAAAAAAGCTAGAAATGTATGCAAGGATAAATGTGTGTGGTGGTCTATCCTCTCTGCGTACCTCTACGGGAAAATAACATGGTGGTAGCAGTAGAAGAAACTTAAAAAATGCAGCAGCTGAAAGCAGGGATTAAGAGACATGACTAAAAATGTCAGAGGTTGGTATTTTGAAAATTTAAACCAGTAGAATGAAGCTAATAATCTTTAAAATATTCTAGTTTCCCACACCCAATTAAAAAAAATAATTTCACAAATTGATTTTTACTGTGTTATTATTCCAAATACTTTTTACAGGCTATATTTGCTGTAAAACTTTTTTGCTGACAGATTGCTTCTTTTGTTTTTAAATAGAATATTTATTGATCATTAAGGTCTTTAAGATGTTAGTCACTCATTATTCGGTAAAATGCCGGGTCTTTTTTTTCATTTGTTTTATTTAATTTCATTTGAAATTTTTATATATAATGCATAGTTTGAGATGAATTGTGGTTCATAGTAATGTCGCAGACATTGGATCTGGAAATTTAAAGGACAAACTCAAAGGTTACCCTTTCAGAAGATTTTATTTGATATATTAAACTGCCGTCATCATAATATGGTAGTGCAGGATTTTTTTACGGAATAAGAAGTGGAAGGCTTGCTGAAGACAGAACTAAAGAAACCATTGAACCCTTGATAAATAGACTGATCACTGTCATATTTTTTATCTTTATACTTAAAGGATTTAGAGTAAGCAGAGCTACCTCGACATTCTTTAATATATGATCAGAGTTGCTTGGAGTTGGATTTGGTGTTGTTATATTTGGATACAAAATATTTTTCTAAGCAATCTTCCAGAAGTAAGTTTTGCTGATGACATTACAGAGAAAACTCATCGTTATTAAGAAGGTTACGAAACTTTTTCCATTTGGCATGAATTTTATTATTTTTCTCATTAATTTTAACAAAAAGTCACTTAATTAAGTGAAATATGAATGTTCGCGATTACGCGTGTCAAAAAAAATGCGTGTTACAATAAATTCATCAATTAACACTTTGTATCCCGGAGCCGTGTAAACACGTGATTATATAATCATGCGTTGTGTCCCGGTCCCGTGTTTTCACGTGGTTTACAAGCTGTCTAAAAAAGGAAATTTTATTGACATCTAGTGACTTTTATTAGTATTTTTTCGCTGCTGGTAAACCACGTGAAAACACGGGACCGGGACACAACGCATGGTTATTATTATCACGTGTTTACACGGCTCTGGGATACAAAGCACAAAAAAGGAGTAAGGCCCAGTATATGTGCGAAGATTGCAATGCGCAATGTTCCTCTCCATAAAGGCCAATGTTGGCAAAACCGTCATACATTTTTTTTTCATTTAATTATTTCAAATAAATCTCATATGTTTCAATTGATTTAACCTAGTATTTTCATAATTATGACACTTTTAAGAACCCCTTCATAAAGCATGAAATTTCACAAAAATGGGCCGGGCACATGGTAAATTCTATGTGTATTCGGCCGGTGCTCAAAGTGTTAAATTAGAAAACCTGGAGACGTTGTCCTCCAACGGCGAGCCAGAAAATTGTTAAATTAAGTTAATTTGAAACAATTTTTCATTAATTATATCGTAGTTTTTTGCCAAAACTTGTAATTGGTAATCCATTTTCCCGTAGATGGACAGTAAAAATATCAGATATGAATATTTCTAACGCAGGATGGAAAACAACTTAAAAGGAAGTTCAAAGGAAATAAAGACTTAAAAAGAATAAGAACGACTTATTTTTTATGCTAAATTACAAAAATCAAAGTTGAGAATATTATTTTCAGTTTTAAAAAAAAAAAAAATTTTTAGTAAAATTAAAATTTTATTGATTAAAAATATTTTTATGACTACTTTGATCAAGTTATTAGCTGTTTCCTGTAACTCGACTAACCTTTTATAGATATGAAGAGAAATCCGTTGAATATTGGAAAGATTGAAATCACCAGCAACAAAATAATAATCATAACTAAGTTCGAAAACACTTTCAAATATTGAAGTTAAGCGCAATATATGTTGAAATAAGAAAACTTGATTCTTTGGGCAAACCAAGAGTAAATATGTAATTTGTGAGAGGACGAAAAAGACTCAGCGGAACTAATGCGGGAGCGTAAGCACTCCGAAGTAATGGTAACCCACAAGCACTCTGAATCCACTCGCGACCACTCTGGACGCGCTCGCGCATTGAGGCTCTGATGTATCAGTTTCATCACACCACCATCGTCAAGCTTACTACTTTCCACGCGATCACGATCGAGGCAAAAAATACCGTACCTGCTGTGGCAAACTTTGGGATCGAGAATTCCTTCGTCAAGCCAAGTTATTATAATCACATCATAATAGTTACTTAAGACATTCTGATAAATTACAAATAATTAAGTGCATATTTTTCTTATATTTTGATAAAAAAAAATCAATTTATCACATTTTATAAACATAATCTAATATAAATTTCATACTGGAAAAAAAAATGTTCATTTTTATAATTCTCATGAACTTCATCCTAAGGAAGTCAATTTCACTAGATCGAGGAATATCCATCTGCTCCTTTTAAAAACTAAGCAAACTAGAGTATGCCGATGATGCGGTTATAATTGACTATCTAGTCAGTGGTTTTTAAGTCAGTGCGGATACGCTAAAAAGGTACTCTCTATGCATGGGTTTAAAAAACAATATTGCAAAAAACTCATATACTATATAAAATTTCGTGCCTTGATGCCTGAAATCCCCTGACTCTTTCACACCAAGTCGTCGAAAAGGTCGAGAGTTTAAAATACCCGGCAGTATGTGTTAAGTAAAATGGCAGCTTTTAAAACGACGAGTGCGGCTAGGAATAGCAGGCAGTGCATTAACAGTATGAATACTATGTAGTGAAATCTGTTTCGTGTGGTTATGATAATTATATAAAATTATTATTTACCAAATGCTTTTTGCAAGGTAGCGTGAACAAATAAAAGATTTTAACTTACATATTTTGTTTTATTTATAACTTTATCGACATAAAATACAACAAATGAATACGGAATAATACTGTTTAAAACTAGCTGTGGAAATTTGAATAGTTTGACATTAAATATTCTAAGTGAAAAACAATTTCGTTTTGAAGGCAACCGGAATCAATGGTGGTCGGAGAGTGTCTATCGGAGGTTTTCGGTCGTTAGAGCCGTGTTGCATCTCTGTGTTAACAGACCTGGCACCTGGAGTTTGATGTGTCCAGTGTTGTAAGTGCCCATTGCTGCCTGGAGAACATTAAATATATCCATTATTACAACACATAATAAACGACCGGACGCAGCCTACTTCGGTGACAACTGTCATCAAGCGGAGGTGGTATGGTTGGCATGCCCGTGTACCGCGGATGACCCCTGAGAGCTTCAACTACGCTTACCAACTTTACAAGGAATCGGGTTCTCGACGTTCAGTGCTGACTGTTCGTCACGTCAGAACTTCAGCAGATCATATCAGAACTTAAGAGACGCGAACCTGACTTGGGAGGATGCAGTCGACAGATATCCCTGGAGAATCTATGTGGTAAATATATGTTCCAACTAAGGAACAGGCATGAAATGATAATGATGATTAGATAAAAAACCGTTTTTTTTTCTACTGTAATGTTGCACTTCGATGACAATTGACCTATTGCATACACCGTGATGATATGCAAATAAAATTGACATAATTCTAGATTCGCGTGACGGCTTTATGACGTACTTATATAATCACATATTTGAACGCGTTTATTCTTAAACAAATCAAATTTCAACTATTTTCATCGTGAAAGTTTTTTTTTGAAAATTAAACTAGTTTTTTTTTAGAAAAATAAAATATATGTGACACATTTGTATTGCTTTAAAGGGCTTAGAGAAACAAAAAAAAACTCAATGAAAAAATAATGGTTTTAAGACATGTTATTTATTTTATTTATTTAATAGCATAATTAAACATTTTTACAATTTAAAAAAAAATTCACTTGTTATATATTTACTAAAACTAAAATCCCACCAAGCCACTTTTTGTAGCTTGTTGGTGGAATGTTGTTTTGGTTATTACGCTCTCCTGCGAATTCTCAATTTTTGAGTAATGACTATGTTATCGGATGTGCAAAATGGTTTTGATGTTTTGAAAATACTAGTTTTCAAAATTATAATGAAAAAAAACAAAAGTATTATAAAGATAAAGAAAATATAAAAAAAAAAATAGAACCACCTCTTCATGTTTTCGAATTTTAAGTATCGGTGTTAATTCAGCTGATATCATCATTGATTAACATTCGTTAACAAGGTTGTTCGGTATATTTTTCCAGGCTCCCATAGTAATACTGCGTGTTGTGAGGCGTGTCCATAGGCCGAGAGTTATATGGAGATAAATATAAGGTTACTCAGGGTGCTATACTTGCTCATATATAAGAGATAATCATATATCAGCTCGTTAAGCGTGTTTGGCTTGGACATTAACCTTGAATGCACTAAAGATATTTGCGAAAGGACTTAGTGAATTAGCGAAATGAGTGTCTCATTATTCTAACGCTGAAGATGAAAATACGAACTTAACTTCGTTGATACATATTTTTATTTTGTTTTCATATAAAAAGCATATAAATAAATAACGTGATTTTTTTCCCAAATGAGAGTAAATTTTTATTCAGGTATTTTTTTGAAAATAAAGCTTAATCATCTGAATCTGTTCCAGTTTCTGTATACGGTTTCTAATACTAGCTAAAATAGCTTTATTTTTAATTATTCTTTTTACCATTATAACACTAATGTTTTTTATTTAAAAATTGGTTTAATTTTTGTGAATTCTGTTAAAAAAAATTGTTGAAAAATATCACATGTACAATTCCTTTATAAAATAAATAAGTATCAACAACATGCAAATGAATGTAGATGAAACGCTTTGTGTTATGATAAAAGCTAAAAATATTGGTTTCGTTTTAACTTATCGAAAATAAACTGAATCGATATGACCACCAAATGTACCTAAAAAAAATTGTTAAAGTTTAAAGGTAAAACATGTACAAGCATAATATGTAGGTACACAAGATGTACTCGATTCAAAACTAATTCGTAATTGGAGGACAAAAAAGCAAATATTTGAAGGCTGTTTACTAAACTTAACTATAGTGGAAAACATACATAGGTTTTTAGTATATTTTTGAAATATAGCTTATTTTCCAGGAAATATGCAGATATTAAAAAAAAAAAATCAATATAATTTTTCTGCTAGCTTCAAGTGATGTATACGGCACTGCATTGGTATAGGAGGTATGATGTTCAGTTTTATGTTTTAGATCCAGTATAGAGACTATCAACTACTGGAGTAAAAAGTCACCAGTTAAATAAACATCGTACATTGATCCTGTTAAAAGTTAAACTATGCACCTAAAATATGACAGGATAATGTAATAAACAGTCTATCATAAGGCCGATAAACCTCCAATCGATTTTTTTTCAGGATTTCCACCTGAGAGAAACCATCTAATCAAAAAAAATTACCCAAGGTTTATAATTTCCATTTGTCTGTAGCTATGTGTTCTACCTACGCAGTGAACATGGATTTAATAATAGTTAAAAATATTTAAAAATCTAAATTTGTTGCAATAGAGAGTGAAAACGTTTTTGAGAATGGAATATGAAAGTCAAGGCATTTACGGGGCTTATAACCTGTCATTGACTGGTTTAATGGTCACTTTACACACTGCGTAACATTAATTATTCTGCCTATTTGCCTATTTTCCGAATTTTCTCAACTCTGTTGACTTGTGAAGTAAAAAAGCCAAAACCTTTATCATGTTGATGAAATTCATCCGGTTGAACCATTTCACCAACTAGTCCCTTATTAAAAATGTTTTCCCTTTTTGTTGCAACAAATTTAGATTTAAATAATTCCCTAGGGCGGAAATCCAGTCTACCTACAAACATTTGGAAATAAACAAAACACCCAAGATACTGAAAAATACTTATAAAAGTATAAAAAGTTTAAATATTTGTTTTTTTTAGTCACGATATAACTAGAGTGTATTTGATTTTCATGTAAGAGGTCCAAGAAAATAGTCTTTGCAAGATCTGCTGAAAATATTTATTTATTTATAAGATTGTCGTGATTCAATTTTATACGCTCCAGACTGCCATCTGAAGCACACGACAATGATTTAAACTTTCTGAGATAAAAAAATAAACAAAACACCCCGCATTTAGTATACAATTTAAGTACCCTATGAGCCATTAGAATTGCTTTACAACTTAGACAAATATTATTTTGAGACTTACGAAAATGGCCGAGAAAATAAATTAAATAATGTATATCAATGCTTTGTCACAGGTTCATGCCAGTGAGGTGTTCATCCAGAAAATAAAACTATTATTTATTTATATAAAATACTAGTGGACCCGTCAGACGTTGTCCTGCCCGAACGTTGGCTTGCCTGCTATTAGCTTGGAAAAATACTTTTCATTGATAAGCAGGTACCTATGTACTTATTTGTGATCAAATTCCAAAACTAAAAATTGATTATATTCAAATATTCAATTTAAATAGATACTTGTTTATGGTTGAATTCCGAAACATAAAACAAATATTTTTTCAAATATGGCATTCTTTTTGCAAACATCAAACTGGGAATAAGATTTTAAAAATGTATTGAATTTTATATTATTTCAGTATTATCAAAAATCCAGTAACAAAAAAGGTAGAAATTATGAGGAATTCAAGGAAAGAATCTGATTGAGATCCACAAAAAACAAATGTTGTTTGTAAACATTCTAAAACAAACTTTTTTTATTCACAAAAAAACAACATCTTTTCATATTTTTGTAAATGCATTCTCCTCTAATGCAACCCTGGTAGATTGATGAATAAAAAAATTATGCTCTTTACTTCTTTTTTACATATAAGATTAGATATTTTAACATCTACGAACACGCACAGCGCAAAGATCTATATTTCTCTGAAAACCGCACGTAAATCGGTTAAGCTGTTTAGGAGGAGTACAGTGACATCACACGTAGAGAGGAATTATATATATATATATATATATATATATATATATATATATATATATATAAAGATACACGCATTTGACATTAAAAATTAGGTCACAAACGTTAATAAAAAAAATTCATCAACAATAAATTATATGATACTAAAACAAAATTGACTGAAAATATTATATAAGCTGCGTGTTTTCGATGAAAGGAGTACAGATACTCTTATTGGGTTTGTACTTATAAGTATTCTTAAAATGGCCGATTGGAAATAGCGCTGATCGTACAATAGACAATGAGACAATTTATTACGGAAAAACATTCATAAAAAAATATTTTAAGACAGCGAACGCTGATAGTCATTCCATTGTTTGTGGGACCTTACTGCTTACTGCTGACCCCCTTGGAAACAGAATGCGCATTGCGGACTGCGCACTGCGTACTATACACTGTTTACTGCGCATCTCCACACAAATATGCTACAAATAACGCTATAGGTAAGACCAGCTTATCTGACTGCGCATTACGGATTTTTATTTTAACAATCCTTATGCCTACCTACAAAAGGACAATTTTGAAAAATTTATAATACTTACATGAATTCTGTAAATCTTGCCAAGTCATGTTAATTTTCATTCAAATCTTAATATTGGGACTTCAAGAACGTCATAATTTCCCTATTCGCTCCCAGTGATGCAAAGGGCACTGTACCCGAATAGGGAAATATCACATACTACGAATATCCATAAAAATATGTAAAATGGATTAAAAAAATAATCATATTTTCAAAAGCAATAAATATATTGAGGAGAAAAGTTTTCATTCATAAATTAATAAAAAAAAAAAAAAAAAAAACGCGACATGTTTGGCCTTGACAATTCTGACGTCAAGATTCATGGCGATGGCGATGGTGACATTTTATTTAAATTTCTTATTTTCCATATCCGCTCCTAAGTGGAGCATGTGGACATCCCTAGTTACCAGGAGACCTTATCGCCAGATAGCACTCTCGCCTCCTCCCACATCAATCCAGCGCCCCTTAGTTCCACTGAATGAAGTCAAAAGATCATCATCGACGGCCTTTCGAAAGGGGTGAGCCCGCAGGCTTAAAGAAGAGGCTACTTGGGTTTAGGGTCTCCTGAGGGATTTGCAATATTGTGCAGCACGTGTTCAAGCCAGGCCCACCGCCGCATCCTCAAGACGCACGTTATAGGAGGCAACTGCGTTCGTTCTCGAAATTCAGTGTTGGTTATAAAATCGAGCCACCTTTTACATAATATTCTTCTCAAGCACTTACTCTCAACACTCAGAAGTTTGGTGTTCCGAGCTTTGGTAAGGTGCTTAGATTTGCACTCATATAGGAAGTTGAGTTATCGGCATTTCGTTTTGACTAAATATATAGACTAGAGTTCCAGACAACAAGCATCATGTTAAAAGTTGCTCCAGCAATTATTAGGCAGGTTGCGAGCTCTTTATGAATAATCCCATCCTCAATTATGTGAACTCCCAAGTATTTGGAGCTGTCAACTTTCTCGATCCTCTGTCCATTATCATAAAGAGGCTGATCTGGGTCAGAACAGGATTTGTTGTACATAATCTGAGCCTTTTTAGGATTAATATAAGAACACAGATAGGTGAAGTTTTCCTACAGTTTGTCAAGTATTTCCTGAAAATCACGAATAGACTTTTCAAAAATAACGCATCGTCTGCATTCCCTAAGCCGCACAACTGAAGGGGAAGGCGAGTTCACAGAAACGAGTTACTCTTTTAAAAAAATAATTTTACGAAAGGCGATTTTAATTGATTTTAAGTCTACTACTTTTAATACCCCTTTCACTAAAAGTTTAACAAATTGTATGGAGGACCTTTATCGGATATTGTCATTTATTCTTATGACCATATTGCAAATACAAATGGTAGCAAAAACGGTATTGACTCATATCATTAAAGCCTAAATCAATTATTGATTTTATAAATTAAATTATTTCAGATTTAATTATTATTATGAATATTTTAAAATTTTCTAACTCCAACGCCCTTCACATAAGTCACCAAAAGAGAAATTCTATGATCATGCATGTATCATACTAATAAATGAAACATCGCAGTGTTGAACCATATTCAAAACCGATATTTCACCTCCACCAAGGTTTGAATCAATCCTTGGACCTCGAGCATAGTAGGTAAATGCGCCAACCACTACCAGGTGAGCTTTTCTCTACTCAATTTTTTTTAAAGAGTTTTTACCTAAGAGACTTAGTCATCGAGTCGAAAGCACTTGTTTAGAGTTTTCGTTCAATTTTACAATAAGAACTTTATTCTAATAATTTAAACCAAACAATGATTGATTTGATAAATGCATGTGTAAACGTACGTCTTCTAAATCTAATTGTAGCTTAATAATAAAGTTAAAAGCTTATCAGATAAATTCAAAACTAAATGAATTAATTATGTTTCTTAGTTATAGGGTAACTTTGATGAGTGATAGTTACATTAATATTAGAAATAATTGGAAACTTCGCGTAGGAGTGTTGGAAAATCGTGGATATAACTTAGTTTAACTATTATTAACTATCAGATTTAAATATTGGTGTTGCGTGCAAGAATCAGGTATAAAAGTCATATGCAAATTATTCGCAAATGGTTGAAAGTTTAAAGCAGT
This sequence comes from Micrasema longulum, assembly GCF_059751315.1. NCBI lineage: Eukaryota > Metazoa > Arthropoda > Insecta > Trichoptera > Brachycentridae > Micrasema > Micrasema longulum. The sequence goes on from NW_028278433.1 coordinate 305,956, forward strand.
CTAATGAAATTCTCACGGAAAAGGTGATTAAAATACATAGAGGAATATTATGCGAATCTAGACATTTTATAAATTAAAGAAAGTTTTTTATTCTACTTTTTATTATCTTTTTATAAGAAAGTGTACCTACATGATTCGCAAGCATAGTATTCATATCTCGATTTCATAGAAAATAACTCCGTGTAATATTGGCTAGAACCAAGCAATAATGACTTTACTAGGTACGAATATAAACACTTGTTTAAAATGAATAAAAGTCATTGATAAATAATATTGAACTAACAAGCATATTCATATTTTTCATTTAAATTGCAGAAAGTCAAAAACAGTAACGACGGATGTATTACGTTGTTCTTTCTTTTTCGTCAATGACGGTCTTCCAGGACGGTGAGGGACCGCAGGCGCAGGTGTAAAAAATACGCGATTTGTGTTTAGGTTCTACTCTCGCATCCGCAGAACGTATTCAAGCCAGGTCCACCGCAGCATCCTCGAAATGCTCGTTTGAGGAGGCTGCTGCGTCCGTTCTCGAACTTTAATGTTCGTAATGAAGTCAAACCACCTTATACCTGATTTTTTTCTCAATCATTTACTCTCGAAACTCAGCAGTTTGGTGTTTTGAGTTTTAGTAAGGTGCCAGGATACGTACTCATATAGGAGTAACGGCATTATACAAACGTTTTGTTACCTATCATTGAACCTGGATTCGGGCCCGTGGCTAACGTTGTGGACTTACGAATCAGAGGTCCAAGGTTTCGAACTTCACTGGAGTGCCATCTGATTCCCATTTTAAAATAGTGAGTTATTATACAACCCGTTGAAAATGCCTCCAAGATTAAAATATTGGATATATAATTTTAAAGCTAATATTTCACTTTTTTTTTTTTTTTAAATATCTTAGTATGAATTTGCCAGTTGTATTAAGCATGTAGCCAGTAACCATCATCATTCTCTTTCGGCACCTAATGCTGCATAGGGCACTGGATTAGTATAATTGCAACGTGTCACTCAGATGATCAGTCTAACGTTTTAGGTGTCAGAACAGGGACAATAACATATTCTTGAGTACAAGCACGCGTGTTTAACACGTTGGGAATTAAACTCGAGACCTTTTTCATGGTACGCAAATGCGCTTACATCAGACCACGTTGATGCGGATGACCAATAAATTAAGAAATAAATCTAGGGAATGGTAGTTTTTTTCGTTTGCTAGTGAGGTTTTTGTTACAATTTATTAAAATATTTTCTATTAATTTTTCGTTTTGTTCGAGTCATAAACCGTCGTCTAACATTCTGACTCTATTTTTCACATACGGAACCATTTTCTTCATTTGTTGGGGGACGGCCTTAATCGCATATCATTACAAACGATTAATTACCTTACTTTCCTAGCACAATATCAACAGAACCATCAATAATATTCAACGGTATCATTTCATAGGCGTCATCGATAGTTGTAGTCATTAATCGATATCTCAGCATGCAAACCATAAGGCGATCGTAAATTGCACTTTCTTGCTATGATAAATGTCAAGTTCCGGCAATAAACACCATCGGTTCTCCATACTACCGTTGAGTTTCTGTATTCACAAATCAGATACAGCATTTAGAACAAGGAGACAAAGACCCTTGTATGACAAATAACAGATAAACCAGTGCAATACTTGCGAACTATAATTTTATACGCACTACCTACGCATCAATTTTCGCTGCGTGTGGCCGCTGTCTACAATTAGTTCTGTTTCTAAGTAATCATTAATACCATTTAATTTTTATTAAAGGTAGCCACGGAGGTACTTTCACAGCAGTATTAAATTAATATCAAATACAACAACAAGTATATAGTGAAATATTAACATCGATAGATTAAAATAAAACTAATTTTTAAATTTGTTGCAACAGAGAGGGAAAACATTTTTAAGAAGGGAATATAGGAGTCTAGGCATTTACAGGGCTTATGACTTGTCATTGGCTGGTTTAAGTGGCCATTTTACCCACTGTGTAACATTCAACATTCTGTTTATGTTTGAACATCCACATTTCCTCAACTCTTCCATCCGTTGACAAATGTGGATGTTCAAACATAGGCAGAATGGTGAATGTTACTCAGTGTGTAAAGTGGCCACTTAAAACCAGCCAATGAAAAGTAATATACCCTGTAAATGCCTAGACTCCCATATTCCTTCTAAAAAATGTTTTCCCTCTCTGTTGCAACAAATTTAAAAGTTTGTTTTATTTTAAATGCCTAGACTCAAATAAAAACCCAAATGCTTGCAGACTGGCAGAAAACCAAGCCAGTCTGCAAGCATTTGGACATACTCAAAACATTGTTAAAACTAACTTGGCTGGTTTCTTGCTGGACTTATGATTTCTCAAAGGCTTGTTTAAGTGGCTACCTTACATAATGTGTAACATTTACCGTTTTGTTAAACATTAAAAAAAATTCATTTTTCCATATGTTCATGTTTGTGAAGTTAAATAGCTGAGGCTTTTATTGATGTTGCCTTAAATCTGCCAACGACAGGTCATAAGCCATGTAAAAGCTTAAACGTCTATATAACCTTCTCAAAAATGTTCTGCATCTTTGTTGTAGCATGTTAATATTAACAGCTCCCTAGGGTAATAAATATAGACCTCATCTACAGAAACTAGGACAAACTAAGCATATTGTTGATAAAATTATAAAACAAAATCAAATAATAATACTACGTACACATGAACGGCTTCAGCATTTCCCATATACCTTGTCACGCTTCAGACCGGGAGCACGAAGAATTCAAGAGAAGTCGCTAAGGAGGCTCTCTATGATCCCCGTCACAAAGTGTCCCCACCTACCAACTCAGTCTTTCACAAAAATATATTTCAATTGACAGCACTTACAGACTTACACGGGTGATCGGACAAATATTAAATGAAATATGTCTGAATGGTGTATTAAAAAGTTTATTACAAGATAAAAAAGTAAAGGATTTATAAATATACTAGCCGACTAAACAGACGTTGTCCTGCCCGAACGTTGGCTTGCCTTGGAAAAATACTTTTTATTGATAAGTAGGTACCTAGGTACTTGTTTGTGATTAAATTCCAAAACTAAAAATTGTTAAAATTCAAAAATTAAATTTAAGTAGGTACTTGTTTATGATTAAATTCCAAAACATAAACTAAATATTTTTTCAAATGTGGCATTCTTTTTACAAACGTCAAACTCCGGTCATATCACCAACAAACTGGTGTACTTATGTATTGAATTTAGTATTATTTTAGTGTTACCAAAAATTTAATTTAAAAAAATCTGATTGAGATCCACAAAAAACAAATGTTGTTTGTAAACATTAAAAAATAAACTTTTTTATACACAAAAAAACAACATCTTTCCATCTTTTTGTCAATGCATTCGAGTAGAACCCTAGTAGATCGATTAATAAAACATTAATGCTTTTTACTTATTTTTTACATTTTAGATTGAAGATTTAAATATCTACGATCACGCATAGCGCAAAGATCTATATTTCTCTGAAAATTGCACGTAAATCGGTCAAGCCGTTTAGGATAAGTTCAGTGATATCACACGTACAGAGGAAATATATATATAAAAAAGATATGGATAACTACAATATGACGTTCTATTTTTAAATCTACAATAAACGCTTGGCTTGTACTTTTACAATTAGAAAACTATGAATATGTCTAACCAGGTAAATTTAACAAGAATTCAATCTTCACAGTGTTTCAGCCATCTACTTGAGGACATCGATAATGAATTCCATGGTCATCTTCTTCATGAATTTACCTCATCGATTATTCGAACTGCCGAACATTCCTTATGAAGTGAGTATTTTCTACTGTTTAACTACCTCTCGTTTTATACTTCAATAAATGTAAAATATGTTTTTATGATAGGATAATCCCCAATATAATATAAATATGTAGTAGATTCTTCATCCGAAAGCTTGAATATTATATATTATTTTCGAGATGCAACAGAAAAATCGATTCCAAATTTATTCGGTTATTAACATGACATTATAATCAGAGTAATAAAGTTGCGACTCAATAAAATTTAATCAGATTAGTACATAATTTAGTTTTACATTGGTTAAATCAAATACGAGGTAACTTACGATTCGACTCTAGTCCTTCTGGATAAAGGTGACACCTTGTTTTAAGTATAATTCACCTTATCGAGCTTAAATCGAATGTGCTACCTTGTCAACGACATTGTGACAAGAGAGAGACGCATTCCAGTGGCGACCTGTTTTATCGACTTTGCGCGGGTTGCCATATTTCATTGGAATATTTTAATATTATTATTTTTTAGGACATAGTGCCAACTTAGTCGGTAACATGACAACCTGTAAATATTATATTTAGATTTCAATATTTACTGATTGAAAATATTATCCGTTACCGCTGATAAATTTCAGGCGAATAAAGAAAATGGACGAATTGAGCAATTGAGAAATAAACTGAGGAAATTAGAACCCTAACGAGTCGCAACTTACTGATGTATCATTCAGTGAAAGCATTGTTACATTATTTCTCAAGTCAATTCACATAAATCACTTGAAATTGTTGGCATAATTTGAAGGTGATTAGCGTATAAAAGAACATCATACCCATTAGTTGTTGCAGTAAAGGTTCACGACTTAGCCAAAGGCTTTGCTGGTATTTTTGTCATTTTTTCGCAACAAATTATGATATAAACGCTTTCCCCGTCCATTGCTTCTAGCCTTAAGTCAATTTGGAGTATAATTTTGCTCTCTATTATGACCCATCATATGAAATCAACACAATAGCCACTTTGACCTAACAAAAATAAGAATAGCCACCTACATTTAGACTGGAATTGTTTGACTTTTCTGAAAATAGGAAATATCTTCACATTTTACCACATAAACTAAGAACATTTAAAGACAAGGAAATATGGAAGTCCGGGCATGACACGGGTAAACACCTTCACTACCTTACTACGCAACGAGCCTGGAGCCTATGAGAATGCCTAAAAAGCTTCAACTATTCGCTTCTCCAAGCCACTGCTGGGTGAATTCGTTCGCCCCTATTCGAGTGATGGCTAGAAAAACTGAGACCACCATATGGACATAATATAAGAGAAATTATTTTATTTTATCTCATCTATGCAAAAATTCGTTTAATTTTATTTTCTTTCCTTACATGTATATTGATTATATTAATTCATTTTTGTTTTGTACTTTAGTTGAAATTTTTTAGAAAGTTTATATCTCAATTTTTTTTAATTATGTATGTATTTTGAGTTTGTCCAAATTTTTGTAAACAAGAACTGGAATCAACTCCCTGGGGAGATGTTAATATTAACATATTTAACATATTATAACAGAGATGATAAACATTTTATAGAAGGTAATATAGAAGCCCAGGTATCCCCAGGGCATATGACCTATCATTGGCTGGTTTAAGTGGCCACTTTACACACTGTGTAACAGTAATAATTCTGCCCATATTTGAACATCTAAATTCCTTTATGTCTTTCATATGTTGATGTTTGTGAAGTTAAAGAGATGAAACCTTTATTTATGCTGGTGAGATTAATCTAATCGAATTATTTTACTAGCATACTTGGCAACGCCTGAAAATGTAATTTTTTTCAATTTCTATACTTTTCCATTGACAAGGTGGATTAATCAACAATATTTTAAGTTTATCCAAATTTTTGTAGACAAGGACTGGATTCAACTTTCCGACTTCAGATTGAATTTCACACACATCAACAGATGAATTGAAAAAATATAGATTTTCAAGTATGGGAAGAATAGTGAATGTTACACAGTGTGTAAAGTGGCCACTTAAACCAGCCAAGACAGATCACAAGCTCTGTTGATGCCTAGACTTCTTTATTACCTTATTTAAAATATTCTTTATTTCTGTTACAATATGTCAAAATTGTTTTTGTTTTACATGATATAATTGGCTCTGCACTATTGAGTCATTTTACTGGAATAAAATTTATTATTATTATTATTATTATTATAAAGACGGCTGATGATCTGTTATTGGCTAGTTGAAGTGGCCACTTTACAAACCAAATAACATTTACCATTCTGTCTGTGTTTAAAAATCTATTGTTGTTTTATCAAAGGATTGTTGATTAAATCAACTGGTTTAAGAAAATGTCAAAAAATCTCAAAATAGCTTGTCTATTGTATAAAAATTTAATCGCACTTCTTGCTTTCTTTAATTTTAGAGACGTACCCAACAAATTTCATCAAGATTCTATTCCATTTCAACACAACTGTATTTTTCATCCATCTGAGTTAATTCATATCATGTCTTAAGACAATCATTTAATTATTTATCATAAATTAAATATTTATAATCAAATTAACTGTTACAATATAAAGGGCAAAACAAATTCCCCTTGGTCATCAAATAATTAAATAAAAAAATAAAATAATTCAGTCATAGTAATCTCTCCGCATAACTGAAGGTTGAATCTCTTAATTTTTACAAAAATAGATAAATGGAAGAATCAAAGAAATACGTTTGTTTAATAATTGTCAGAATGGTGAATGCTATACATAGTTTATTGTGTAAAGTGGCAACTCAAACCAGACTTTGAAAGGTGATGACCCTTAAAAATATCTAGACTTTGACATTTTCTTCTCTAAAATGTTCACCATCTAAATTATAATATGATAAAAAACACTTATCCTTGCTCTTGATTATTGGTTTTTCTCTCAATTGTGATCATTGTACCTGCTATAGTTCATAAGATTATTTTTATTTTTTACTAAAGTACCTTGAATTTCACAACTATATAAGGACATTCAATCCATCTAATCTTCACATGCATTTGAAAATGCCCTTGCAAGGCGAAACAATTGTCACGAAATTTTTGTTTTTGTATTTGTAAAAATAAAATTAACTGTTAAGTAGACTAAAATCGGTGGTTGATTGCTTATATTATAAGTTTAAATATGGAGTTCTACAAAATCAACACTAGATCCCTGATTGCCCTTAACTATTATCTCTCTAGAAGAATGACTAGACAGGTGCCACCGTTTTGTAGCAACAATTCACGGACAGTGTATACTTGTAATGCCGTATTAAATAGACTTCATGAACTCGGCAATAGATATTCCCACGTATCTGATATATTTAGTGTAGGGTATTGTTCCCATAGAACAAACTTTTTGAACTTTTTAAAGATGGTGAATGGTAATTATATTTATTTATTCATGCATTTCATAATATATATATATGTATATACATTTTTTTGTTCACTTTGCCTAGCTGTGTGAAACAGTACTTATGCTTTTCTTGTTGTTTTACTGTAGAATGTTTTTTTTATTTAAACTTTCTACTGAATATGCTGTATAATTTTTTAAATATAAATCTTGTATAATTTTTAGTACAATTTTTTATTATGAATCTTGGGTATAAGGAAATTCATGTTTAAAAAAAAAAAAAATATTAAGCCAAATATGTTATAATTATAAATGTTTATAAAAGGCAGATTTGCCGTTTATGTTAATAAAATAAATCTATCAACAATGATAAAAAAGTGTTTGTTCTAACACACAGAATTTGCCACTATTTAGGCATTTAACTTGTTTAATACACATGTTACTTATTGTAAAATTATATTTGTTTGTCTAAAAATGTTCAGCTGTACCAAATAGTAAGTTATGAAAAGTACGACTTTTATTTTTTATGATGATTCGGCCTGAGTTACTGGGGGCAAGTTGGAGCGTGGGAGTCTGCTTCCGGGCACGGGTCCTGCATACTGCAGAGTGCGGGGCGCACGTGGTCCAGCGGAGGCGGAAATGACGCCCCGGGCATCAGGGGTACTTACACCGTGAGTTTCTCTGAATTAATCTTAGATTAAATTAGCTGAAAGAGCCTTCGTACAACTTATTCAAGCAATATACAAAGTAGAATAAATTCAGTTGGGCTGTAGTGCCGCGGTGATATCGCTGACTAGGAATCAGAGTTCTGAGGTTCGAACACTTAAACAAATTGATTTCTATTTTCTTGCTAAAAACAAAGAAGATTGAAAAAAACACCTTGATAAATGAAATACTTGAAGATGGACTAGTCACAAATGAAATAATTGCCGAGGAGGCATGAGAAATTGTGCTTATAAATGTAAAGATTGTGTGGTACGTATGTAATAATAGTGTTTAGGGATTCTTTTTTTTATGAAAACCCCTATAAAGAATGGGGTAAGTTTGTTTGTTCATTTTTTAACTACTGGGAATTAAAATAAGATATTTATTTTTTTGCAAATGAAGAAAACAAGAGAAAAATTACAACAAATTAGTTTATGATGTATTTTCTTTATTTGTTGTCTCTTTTATTCCCTCGATTGAACGCAAATAGTGGTCGAAAATACTCGCCTTTGTCTACTCGATATTTTATTTTTAAGGCTTGTTATAAAATAAAATTAAACATGTAATGTAAAAGCAAGTACATTTTCATGTAGAACACAAAATTTTATTTTGAATAACGTATAATCTATACTATTTTGCTTTACTTTTAGTGCTAATTTTTAAATTTGAAAATAAAACAGCACAACTCATAATATGTTAACACCGTATATACATATTACTGAAAATCACACATTGAGTAAAAATGTTACTTAAGTTGTACAAATATACATACAAAAATAAATGAAATTATAAGCTTTAAAAAATAAAGCAAAATTTGATATTATGATTCCAAAGAGACCAAACACTATGTGTACTGATTCATGATGTAAAATCATATTTAATTTCATTACCTTATTCCAAACCTAGTAAAAGTTTAAATTTTTTATTAGCGTGTTATCATAAAAATATAACTGACGTATTTTTAAAAGATAATTTGAATATTTTTCTTAATTTTTAGAATTGAATTTTAGGTAGTTATGTAGAAGACTAAAAAAGATAAACTTTAAAAATATTCTAAATGCGAACATCTTAATTATTAAAAACAAATACTTGATTTGCAAAACCCTTATTTTTTTAAGTAATTAATATCTTAAGATACAAAAAGGTGTATTGGTTAAAAAGTTTTTATTTTCAATTTCGAGAGTCTTAAATCATGTATTTTCACTTCGCTAAAGTACTCACTAGCCCCCGATTCATTACCGTTTTACTTCAAAATTAATTTGATTGGTTTCTTCCGTTCAAGAATTTTTTCGATATTCTAATTTAACAGACAATCACCAACAGTTACAGAAAGTCGTTAGATAAATACTCCGCCATGATCTTTAGTAGATTAAAATGCAATGAAACATAATTTTTCATTAAAATTCATGACTTCAGGCTTGATCGTTGACTGTTTGTGATTTGTACAATTATTACAAATGGATTAAGTGGAAATAATCTAATCCTTTGCGCAAAAGCTAAGCCATTAAATACATCTGTATGATTGAATTTTAGTGCATTCTAAAGGAACTTTATTAAATCGTGTTTAACATCTCTAGACGTAGCACAATTATGAAGTAAGATAGATGAGTATTAAATATAAAATAATGGTTGTTAATGTCTCAACTTATAGACAAAAGAACATGGAGTTGAACGCAGTTCATTAATAGATTACTATTCGCGATCTCAATTAAACATCCGTGAATTCCTAATATTACATATCAAAATATTTACGTTTCGCGACGCATAATCCTGCTGCGCAATCACATATTTGAATTTCACTAGCGTGAATTTGGAAAATATTCTTAAATTGTTATTTTTGTTTATTTATTTATTATTCAGCATGTTATTTATTGCATTAAGCCAGTGGTTGGCAAGACAAATGTTAAGAAAAGCAGTCACCATAGTAATTGTAATTTAATATTAACTTTTTGGTATTAGATACTCCTTACTATTTTGCAAATGCAAGATATTGTATTATTTTTTATAGTAAACGATGATTTTTCGCAAATGTACTGTATTTATTTACGAGGAAAACAAAAAACAAACCAATACGAGCGTCAATTTAAAGATAACTCACGCGTTGACTTATGACTGCGATAACTTAAGCATGTTCATTATTGTTCATTGTGATCGCTCAAATGTTTAGCATGTTTTTAGGCACGTCAATAGTTATTTGTGATTGAGCTACAGGTTATTTAGTTGGCCTAGTGGTGTCACGGTCAGCGCGTTAGCCTTTAATGTAAGGGGTCTCGGGTTCGATTCCCGAAATAGTCGATATGAAATATGCATATATTTTTTTCAGTTTCAGTGATGCAGAGCAGCGTTTATATTATAATAAAAAAAAATACATACAAGAATTTGTTACCCACTAAGTCTTAAGACTTTTCGGTGGGACACATTTTTTTATGACAGGTTTATATGACATTTATTTTATTTATATTTTACAAATTTATTTATAAACAGGCACTATAAAGTATCTAGAAGATATTTCTTCAGTTCAATTTTTTTTCATTTGAAGATCTTTCATGTTAATGATGGTTTATGGGAAATCATTGAACAATCTTGGAACAACGCAATTCAATGTTCGCTCTCCGAAGTAATTTGTAATTCGGGAAACAAGCAGGGATTTAACAGTGTGTTTTTACAATTGAATATTTCATAGTCCCTGGACTGGTGCCTGAAGCGTAAGACTGATCATTTTATCTTCACGAAACAAAGAAAAACGATTAAAATACCCTGTAATTGGTGTACCAATCAATGCAGTGTCCTATGCACAGATGCGTTAAGGGAATAATGTTGAATAGTGGTGGGACGAAAAAAAAAATCCGCGTTTTTTAAAAATATTATTGCGATTGCATTATATTCATAAGTGTAAATAGTATTAGGTGTTAACATAAGTTGTGTCCATTTTTCCCGATTTTAAAAATGAGCACCAAAAGAAAAACAAAAGGGTAAAAAAAAATCTGTTTTACCGAGTATTTTGTTTGCTTTTACTTTACATACATTATATTTTGTTTGATTACTTACCTTCAAAAGGGAATATCAAGTAGACGAAAGTGAGTTTTTTCGACACCTTCTACGCTTTTTCATTCGCTTTTAATCGAGGGAATAAAGTTGTCAAAGCTCTTAGCTATATTTGCGCAGTACACGGTGAAGATTATATGAATTTATTACTAATTTGTTGAAAAATAATGAAGGAGAATACATAATTGACTAATTTTTTGTATTTTTGTTGTTGTGTTCTCGTATTCTTTTCATTTGGAAAAACACGGACATATTAATGTCAACACTCAATGTATAAAACCGGAATTTCATGTTATTACTAGCAACAAGATCTTTTTTCCTTTAAGATAAGCATTGATGAATAAAGTTCGCCTTACTTTACGTACAATTTTTGGAAACTTTCACTGATATCAGAAAGCTTCCCCAATTTTAGTGCACTTGTTTGTAGAAACTAATGATTGCACTTGATTGTTGCTTTTTTTCCGATAGCCGTGAGAAGTATTTGCAAGTAAGATCGCGTGTCGGAATGCGTTTTAAAGAGCGGTATTTCAGATTCACGTTACCACGCATGAGCGTAACAATAAATTTGTATACAATTACTACGGGGTGAGGGGTAGGACAGTGGCGTGCGTTTTATAAAAAAAAACATAGTTTTACCAAAATACCGCATGCTTCGTGAAGATTTCTATATGAAAATAGCTTCAGAATCTTGACCTGGCTATATTAAAACGGCACAGAGTAAAAACGACCCTATTAACACCTATAAAAGATTGCATCGGTATTGTGATTTAAAAAATTGTGAAATTTTTACATTTAGCTGGAATACGCAACTGAGGGGACATTTATTGAAGCAAGAGAAGTAAAATTTCAACCATAAATTCTAGGCCAAAGTAAAATATTTTATTTGATGGATTATTTGCATAAACCGCTGCCATACATTTCAAGTTAAGAATAACAGTTTTCTTTTTCTCTTTTTCCTTCAAATAATGAACAGGTGGTAGAAAAGTTTATTTATAGAATGAAACAACAAGTTCATCGGCACTTTTTTGCGAGCAAGCGTTTTTTAATATACTTAGATTTAAACAAATAAACCACAACGGTATTTTTCTTAAGGGTTAGGCAACTTTACTTTACTCTGTCTTTGCTTACAGACCTCGTTTTCTCTACATTTATTCAACTTCTTATGCATAAATGCCAATTTTTCCAACTTTTGACATCTCCATCTTCAAGTTTTTGTTTATCACATAAGATAAGTATTCATTGATGAATAAATTATGGTTTTTATCCCGATGTATTAAGACGATGCGTAGTTTTTCCAACTGCCTACCCTGATTAGTGCACGCCACTGGCTAGGGGTAGGTAATACACTTCTTCGATTAAACGTCCCAGGATTGACTTTAATTGGTATTTTGTATCTCCTACGGGTCGGAGGTAACGGCTGGACTGTGGGAAATCTTTACTCTATTATTTGCAAGGTAATGGAGCTTTGTTGGAAAGTTCTGGTACGTCGTTAAGTCAAAATTATGCATCTGTTCTACATTTTTTTCCATGAAATTAAAATATTCAATTGAAATTTTCGTACAAACAAATTATTGCTGGTTTATTGCCAATTGGCGATTTCATCCAATCAACTAATAAAATAAAATGTGTTATTTGCATAATTTTAGTTTCAAAACCTATGCGAGTAAAAAATTACTTCAAGCAATAAGTGTATTTAAATTTATTAATATCAATACTAGTCTTCAATGGAAAAAGGGGAATAAAAGGAAGGAAAAAGAGAAGAAATCAATGGAAAGAATGGAGATATTTCTTCATGTGTTATTTAAACAGAAATGTGGTAAAAACACCTTTAATAGTAGATAAAAGATGATTCCACAGTCAAGCCACTGGACACAACATGGGTTATTGAAGAAGGACAAATTGTGGATGAAATCGCTCCTTTAGTTTTAACTAACAATATCTTGAGCATGTCCAAATACTTGTTGACATAATATACTGTATGTAAGCTTCTAGAGCGTTTTTCAAGATTGATAGATATTGCATAACAGATGGAAAACCTTTTTAAAAGTTTTTATTTCCGTGATAAGAGGACTTATAAGTACATCCACTGCCTCGGTATTTATGTGTTAGGGCCTATGGCTAACATGCGTGAGGTCCTAAGTTCTATTCTTGGCAAGGTTTCACGTAACATATTTTTAATAATTTTAAATTCTAAAAATGATTTTAAATGCCTAATGAGTTACCACAAAAAGTAATATAAGCTAAAATGCTTCGGTACAGAAAATAAATTACATACTTTTAATGTAAAAATAAATCGTTTTCCTAGTATTTTTTTTTATTCCAGTAAAATGACTACATAGTGCATATTTAAAATGCAAAAAGAGATATCATAATAAAAAGTACAGATAATAATAAAAGATATAGTAACATAAGTAACAGATTACAAGAGAGCTAGATAATATTTAAGAGATTTGAATATAGAGATCTACAAAGTATATGACCTGACATTGGGTAGTTTTAAAAGCCAAAAGTGTGAATTGAGGAAAAAACATATTTTTCAAGATTATTTACAAGAAATTTAAAACATGCATAATTGATGCTCCCAAAAAACCGCTTGTCATTAAGTTATCAAATATAATTCGATTTTTTTTTTCGAAAAGTGGAAACACAATTGTAAATATATACAGTACCTTCTCAAAGAATTTAAACCTGGCGAAATTTTTCAATTCAACTGGTATTTTTCAGAAATTGCTTTAAATAAATAACACCCCTAATTTGTTTATTTTAATAAACACTTTAATAAGACGATGTTTTAATTCTTTTGCATTATATATAAACAATATTTATAGTTTCCACTTTTGGCAGAAATAACTGCCTCAATTTTTCTCGGCATATTTAAATCGCATTATTTTAAAATGTTTTTATTTCTTAGTTTTCAGACAAACTTTTGAATATTTTTTTAATCAGATTTTTTTTAAATTTAAAAATGAGTTATTTATTCAAAGTAATTTTGAGAAATTCAAGCTTGAATAAAGGAATATAGGGAAATTCCGCCTGGCCGCAATTTGTTGCGTAGGTACTGTGTAATCAAAAGTTATAAACATGTGCTATAAGATAGATCTAAAAATGATCTACAGAAAAATTACCATATTATAGATGCAAGTAGCAAAACAAATCATTTAATTAAAAATCAATACATGCAAGCGCTCTCCAATCAATTTCGCAACATTTTATTTAACCGATTGAATTACCGTGAATTTTTTTAACATTATACGATCGTATTACAGACTATTCTTATAATGGCACTTAAACACCATTTCTGGCATAAAAGTCAAAGTCATAAAAATAACAAACTCCCCCTCGTTCACCTGTTTCTTTGTACAATACGCCTTTAAATATTTACCGAGTGTGCTGCAAGCTACTTACTTTGCTCATCAATCAGGGCACACGTTAATAGAAAAACCCCTTCTGCACCTATGTCTGTCAAACAAAGGATTATTCAAAAATATTTTTAGTTTTTTCAAAACTGAGGACTGGACTTTATCTCCTAGAGAACTATTAAAATTAACACAGTACAACAGAGAGCCAATTAAACCTGCCAATAACAGGTCATAAGCCGCGTAAATGTCTTGAACTCCGTATTCCCTTTTCTAAAATATATTTTGTAATTAAAATTAAAATTGAAATTTCCTGTTTAGTAAATTTTAGTCCATGTTTACACACATTTGCACAAACTCAAAACATTGTTAATTAAACCAACTGGTCCAAGTTTATAAAATAATTTATTCAGAATAAAATATCTGCATCAATAAGGTTTCAGCTCTTTCATTTCACAAAAATAATCAAAAGATGGAAGAAAAACGTATGTTCTAACATAGATTTTTTTGTGGATATGCAATAAATTATTAAAGAAAAATAATATTCAATTGAACGTAGTCATGCAGAAAGCAACCAGCCATAGAAAAGTGAAACTGAGATAATAGCACTTCTGTGAAAGAGTGAATAATCGAATCTACATAACAGTTGGAATGTTTTTGACTTTAACAAATGATAAACAATGAATGCCCTAGTTGTTTTTACATGGCAAACAAGAACCTAACGTATTTCACCAGTTTGAATGATTTTTTAGGTATCGTAAGATTTTTCTAGTGCTGTGGGTGTTTTCTGCAAAATTGAAAAATGCCGGTTTTATGGTCGACAACATTTTCAGAAGGTGATTAATATTGTTTTATTTGTATGGCAGTAGTCTGGCTGTTTTTAGCAATACATAGAATTGACCTTACTGCGTCTGATATCATCAATATCTCATTTTTTCAAAATTGAGAACTAGCTGCTTTCTACATAACAACGTTCAATTAGACTGCATCCCTCAGGACCTTATTATGGCAAACGACAATGCGATATCTTTAACCGCACATTGGAATAAAAAGGTTTGATCTAGACAAACAAGGTAAAGTGGTTATTAATTTTTAAAAAAATAGGAAATAATTGATAAAGGTTTTGTATTCAAAGGGTTAAGTAAAGTCGCGGTGCCATTAAATGCACTTAACATGTGAAGTCGTCTAGAGTCTACAGCAGCACGGGTCCTGAGATGTTTTCATCAGCGATTAGAAATACCATGAACCTGCTGCTAATTGGACCTCAAAACACAAAGGAAACGCCACAAAACTTCCATCACCATAACCATTTACACTACTCAAACAACTTCGGTGGCTCTGTTATAGATTTAATGGCCGAATTCTCGTTGATTCTTGTGTAAATATTGACCTAAGCTATTAGATTTTATAAAATGCTTTAATGTGTGGATTTTTTTTACACTTAAACGCTTCTCATTTTGTATAAGGCACCTATTACTTTATGTAGCACGTGATACTGCATTTGAAAGTCAACTCCAGCTTATCGTATTTAAAAAATACATTTTATAATTTTGTTTTATTCACAATTAAATTAAAGAGTCCTCACTAGGGACATCTGTTCCAAGGAGGACTGTTCAGTGTTCAAAAATTTAATTTAAATTATTTACATGTCACTAAAATATATTTTTTAAATTTCTTCTCTGCTAATTTGTTTCAGTAAGATTTGGATTTGTTAAAAAAATAAATTATTATCTGTCAGTTTTATTTTATAAGGAAGCATATTAAACAGTTTAGCAGATAAATAAATTATGCCCTTTTGACAAAATGTTATGTTATGGGCATGAATACAACCATTTATGATATTATTTATTTTACTTTGTGTACGTAATGTTAATTGTACATTGGTGGGCTTTATTGCCAAATGGCAATTTTTTCCAATCAATCAATGTTTCTTCAGACGTGATTTAAACAGAGATACTGTAGTAACCTCTTTGATGGTAGATGGGAGATGATTCCATAGTCGAACCGCAAGAACACTTTATGAGAAAAGAAAGCTGAATTGTGGATGGGTATTAAGAAAGTGCTTTAAAATTTAGAACAAAGAAGATAATCTATAAACTGATAAGCGTTGAAATTTTTTACAAAGGTATATAGGTAGGAGTATGAAGTATATTGAACAGAAGTAAGGGGGAGTGATAGTCTCTCCGCTGTCTAATTTTGATGCCCTTGTTAACTATATATTCATGTCTATGGGCTGAGAGATGACAATTGCTATCTCCAAATTCGTAGCTGAATAATTTAAACATATACGAGGCATATTTTAGGTATATCGAAAGCTCTAAACGGACCTTAAGAATAACTTTTATAATACCCCTTTGTACTTGAAATATTCGTTTAAGGTGTTTAGTTGGAGCGTTTTTCATTTAATAATATTTATTATTATATCCGACTCGTCAACAAATTATCATCGCGACTTCCGATATGATTGGTATGAAATATGTATTTGAAATGGCGATTTTACAGTAGGGTCTTTCAAAGTATCTGTGACCTGAAGCGCAATAAAAATGATTGAGATAAACTGTGGTTAGTCTTAAAATGCAGAGTCGTATGCGCCATTAAGTGCGAATGATGATAAAATTCATTAATAAATCTGAACTTAATCATTTTGGTTTTCAATTTGGAATTTTGAATTAATGTAGACAAACTAAACTACTTACATAGATAAAAACAAATAAATATGATAAATAATATCTCATTTTCATTTTCATTTACATTATATTTTGTGAAAAGAGTACCTCCATTTTAATAGCCACGAAGAAATCTCATATCAAATAATCAAAAGTTACAACTTTATTATATATGATATATACGTGCGAGTATGTACATATTAGCATTTCAAAAAATTGATTTGCATTATTGAAGCATTTTCAATGACATTCCTTTGGAAATGCCCTAACTGGGTGAAAAAATTATTAAAAGATTTTTGTTTCAAAAAATAAAATTGGGAGACTCAAATTGGTTTTTGATTTGAATATTAAAAAAATGTTACGGATAGAAGCGTAGAATTTCACGGTCACTGTTTTCAATACGTATATTTTTTTAGTGATCCCGTGTAAGTTTTATTCGTTCCGACGTTTCGGCTATCATTGCAGAAGCCATCTTCAGGGTAAACTAAGTATTTGGTGGAAAAAAATATATGTTTCTCTACAAGTAATTTGTACCGTGTCGCAGTTGACACCAGACAGATTTCGTGTCATTTTTGATAACATCACAAATACCTAGTACATAAACACATATTTTCACACTAAAAAACACTCAGTTTACCCCAAGAAGATGGCTACTGCAATGGTAGCTGAAACGTCGGAACAAATCTAACTTACAATATATTTACAATACGGAGATCTAAAAATAAACGCTTACTCAATTAATGACCCGAAATTGCTTTGGCCCATTGACATAATTAATTTTACTTCATTTCATCTTCATTTTGCATTTTTTATAGCTTTTTTAAACATTTTTTTATAAAACAGTGTTTTGAGTATTTCGAAATGTTTGCAGACCGACTGTATTTCCATCCTAGGGAGTTATTTAGATCTCAATTTGTTGCAACATAGAAAGAAAACATTTTTGAGAAGGAAATATGGAAGTCTAGGCATTAACAGAGCATTTACCTGTCAATGGCTGGTTTAAGTGGCCACTTTACACACTTTGTAACATTCACAATTCTGCCCATATTTGAACATCTATATCCCTTCCAATTATTTTTTAAAAAATTCGGACAAACTCAAAATATTGTAAATAAATCCACCTGGTCCACGAAGAAGTATAGAAATTGAAAAAATAACATTTTCAGGCACTGCCTAGTATGTAGGTGAAATAATTCAATTAGATGAATCTCACCCGCATAAATAAAGGTTTCAGCTCTTTAACTTCACAAACATCAACATATGAAAGAATCGAAGGGATATAGATGTTCAAATTTAAGTATAATGGTGAATGTTACACAGTGTATAAAGCGGTCACTTAAACCAGCCATTGACAGGTCATAAGCCCTGTAGATGACTAGACTTCTATATTACCTTCTCTTAAATGTCCTTCATCTCTGTTGTAATATGTTAATATAAACAGCTTTCCAGGGAGTTAAATCCAGTCCTTGTCTACAAAAATTTGGCTAAACATAAAATATTGTTGTTAAATCCACCTGGTCCATGAAGAAGTAGAGAAATTGAAAAAATAACATTTTCAGGCGTTGCCTAGTCCATAGGTGAAATAATCCAATTAGATGAATCTCACTCGCATTTAAACAGGTTTCAGCTCTTTAATTTCACAAACATCAACAGATGAAAGAATTGAAGGGATATAGATGTTCAAATATGGGCAGAATGGTGAATGTTACACAGTATGTAAAGTGGCCACTTAAACCAGCTATTGACAGGTCATAAGCCCTGTAGATGCCTAGACTTCTATATTACCTTATCTTAAATGTTCTTCATCTCTGTTGTAATATGTTAATGTAAACAGCTCCCTAGGGAGTTGAATCCAGTCTACAAAAATTTGTTGATTAAAAATGAGTATGGAATTATTTAAAAAACCTTCGAAGATATTTATTTAATTATACAGATGCCAACAACTGTTATTAATTGAATCGTTATTGATAAATGCGTCGTAAGAACCAAATATTTTTCTGTGACCACGAAAACGCTTTGTTAGCTAGACTTACAATAAAATGTTGACTTAAAATGGGCATCATTTGTGCGTTATTGTGCTGCAGTCAGGGGTTTAAATCACTTTGAGTAGTTTGAAAATAAGTGTATTGGCTTTGTAGTTACCACGCTAAGTGACAGCGGCGTATAACGTAGATTTATTACTTTCTAGACAAAATTAACGCCTGCTAGGCGTAAGGTGCTAAGTACTTAACTAGACGTTCGCGGGCAAGGAAGTTTCTAATTTGTAAATCTGTGATAACTAACGCACTGCCGTTGTCCAATAATGACGAATATTCATGGTAAACTGGCTTAATTGCAAATAAATGCGGTGATAATTATGGTGAACTTCCCGCATTTCAATCACGACAAACAACAAATGTGACTTCAATAATATTTTAAGAATGTCCAAATTTGAAAATGACACCAAAGTATTGTTGAAACTTAAAAATATTTTTAGGCGTTGACTAGTAAGTAGGTAAGACTGATATCCATGTGCGAGAAAAGAATCCTGCAGTTCTTTGGGCGTACTTCCAGGGAAGATTCTGATAGTTTGGAGAAATCTATTCTCCTGGGAAGTGTCGAAGGGACAAGGTCGCGTGGACGTCAACCGACAATATGGAGCGGCAGTCACTGAGTTATCAGAATCATCACTGACGAATGCCTATAGAAGAGCACAAGACCGTTCCAGATGGAGGGAGATTGTCCATAGACGAGCCATGCCTGGAGTAAGGCGTAATCACCATCCTCAGACATGAGGCACGGATTGAAGAGAGTATGTAGGTGAAATAATTAGGTTGCCATATACAGGATGTTTTTTAAACCCTGTCACATCCAAAACCACGATAATCAGTATGGGCAAGAAGACATATTGGCATATTAAAAAAATATTTAGAACGAAGAAAATTTGTAAAAATAAAATAATAAAAAGAACAAATGGTTGCTAACTTCTGCAGGGGAGAAGCGAGGGGGGCGTGGCCGCGCGGTTAACGGTGTGTCAGACTCCCCCCTCCCCCCTCCTCGTTTCTCTCCTGCAGAAGTTAGCGACCATTTGTTTTTTAAATATTTTATTTTTTTAAACTTTATTCGTTCTAAAAATTTATTTTAATGTGCCAATATGTCTTCTTACTCATACTGATCATCGTGGTTTCGGATGCGACAGGGATTAAAGAACGCAAGAGGCGTCCTAATCACAAGATTGTGCGGGTCAATTAACCGAACTGTTTCTGAAAATACCTAAGTAACTTTTGGCATTTATAGGGCTAATATCCTGTCATTGGTTGGCTTTATACAGATTGGTGAATGTTAAACAAGGCGAAAAGTGGCCACTTAAACCAGGTAATAACAGATCATAAGCCCTGGGTGAGCCTAGAATTTTACATTCCCTTCTCTAAAAATGTTCTACATGTCTGTTGTAATATGTAAAAATAACATTAAATGATTAGCTTTTTACTATCGAAAACTGCACCCATTCGTGACATCATTAGTCAATATTTATTTTGAAAACTTTACGTAATTTGCAAATACATTTACATGTTTGTCAAAAATGTTAAACGAGTTCACATTTGATTGATATGAAATATTTCTGAAGACGCCATAGTGATTAGAAAATGAATGAACTGAGCGGTCTCGTCTAACATTAGGTGATAATCATTATTTTTAGCGTATCATATGACCGTGACTCGATTTATTTGTTGCGAATGTAAATAATTGAATTGATACCACTTGACATATTGATTGAATTGACATAGCAAAAATGTTTTCCTTTTTAATGGCGGTGCGTAGGGTTCATTAGCTTGCGTTTGCACTATGTCTTATTAGTAAAAATAATTTATATAGTGACGTTTAGCGACCCTAGAATGATAATGGGCTGGCCACGTAGCCAGAAGCTCAGACGAAAAATGAGCAAAAAGGTTGTTTACTTGGAGACCTCAAAAGCTTTCCCACCACAAACCGCACACCGCATCTTAGGACATAAGTCTCCTTGGCGATGCCTACATACACGGAAAATTTGCTCGTTGTCAAACGAGCAAAGCTGCCCGATGGAGCTCTCTGAAATCTGGTAGCCTTAGCATCTTTGTGCTGAAAGAAAGTAATCCAGAAGTACATAATATGTACTTCATTGGATTGAAAAAAGAGGGAAGTAAATTCTTCACTGATTGGGATTAAATTGATTGGACACGATCAATTCGCCGAAATGATTACAAAACTTTTTAAAAGCCTTGAAATTCTTTTTGGAAGCCACCAGAACTGTATATCCCGCAGGACCTATAACAGGGCTACGGATAGTAGCAAGAAGCTCTATTCGGTAATAATAGAGAAGGGTAAAGGGACAAGACTACAGGATGTGTACAGACGATTGGTTAGGATATCCGCAGCAGCACGAAGGGGAGTCAAAAATATTAAAAACAAATAATTTTTGATTAAATTTACCATAACCTAATAAAAACTGCGTAGTCCAGTGATCGGGGATAACCCAAAAAGATTCTAAGCGCTGACGGATTGAAGTGAAAAAAGAAAGGTAATCCTCCCTGAAGGGGGAGATTCACATCGCGATTGCCAAGCATCAAGAAGACCATTTAAATTTGTCTTTTTTTTAATATTGGATTGAGACATTTCTTCAGTTGGGAGGAGACGGACGCCACCAATAACAGAGGAACGCCTTCTTTTTAGGTTGAAATTTTTAGATCGTCGCTGAACCTCCAGATCTAAAGGAAACAAGCCCGTTAGAACTGGGAGTGCATTTTCATGGATACCTTAAATAAAAAAACATCTGCAGGGTGGCTACAACTAGAATAGGAAGATGACCTAGACCATGGGTTATAAAACTTATTTCACCCATCTCCCACCGGCAACATTTTTTTGTTTTTTTATTAATTCATTTAAAGAGACATATAATAAAAAAATATTTCTGACTTCATGAGTCAAGAGGCCTGTGTTGAGTTGAAATACAACATAATAGAAAGTGGAAGCATCCCGTGGTTACTATTAGAGGTCCGAAGTTCGAAACCAACTCTCTCGCAACTTGATTTCAGCGTTCTAAAAGTGAGTTATTTACAATTCGTTGAAATGGACCCAAAAATTTATTTTTTATAAATAATAGAAATAACAAGTTACAACTTTAAAAAAATTGAGACGTAGTTTTGAAGTCTATTAATTAAAAAAATGCATTAAAAACGCTGAACTTCCTGATTGATAAATTTTTATGTTTTTTTAAAAGGTTTTTTTCATTCGAAATGAAATATTTTAGTTGGAACAAATCATTTATGTTTTATAAACATTCTTTAATCACAAATAATAGTAATGGCAGTTTTGCCGTTTTAAGATAAATGAATATGTAAATACGTATTATTTAAACCTCAGTAAAAACACAAAAAAATGTGTTTTTTAACGTTAACGTTTTATGTAAAAGTAGTTACTAAATAACCCAGAAAGGTGAAATAAAAAACATTCGAATCGAGTAAAATCGACGTGTTAATAGATGAATCGTGTACGGAGTATAAAACTTTAAAAGTGTAATAAAAATATAAATTATCGGTAAATGCAATAAACGTTAGTACTGAGTATATAGCCACTGATCAGTTGCTGTTGTATTTTAGGAATATAATACTAAATAAGTACCTACGTATCCCATAAACGATTATCGTGTA
Organism: Micrasema longulum; assembly: GCF_059751315.1. Classification (NCBI taxonomy): domain Eukaryota; kingdom Metazoa; phylum Arthropoda; class Insecta; order Trichoptera; family Brachycentridae; genus Micrasema; species Micrasema longulum. The sequence continues at coordinate 328,554 of NW_028278433.1, forward strand.
AGCGTTTTAAATCCCAGTATACATAAAAATCTTCATTTACTTTTATTTAAAAATTCGTTAAAAATGTATTAAGCGATATTTTTTACAAAAAGGAAGTAAACCGCTTTAAACATGTGAAATTGATTAAGAAAAATAACTCGGTTTTCGAAATCAAAATATAAATTTTGTGGAGATATATTTTTTTTTTCACATAAGCATTCTTCTAAACAATTTTTTTAATTCCTGCCAAACTGCAAAAGCAGTTTTTTTGCAGGGATTTTTCTCTTTAAACATTTTGGTAACACAATATAATAATGTTTACATAAAATATTTTTAAAAATCTTCAAAATATCAATTAAATAAAAGTTTAAAAAAATTAAATACAAGTAAAGTAAATCAAGTCTTTTTTGATAAAGAAATATATAAAAAATAATAAACAAACCCTTTTTTTGACACCGTTTTAAATTGTTTGGTGTCCCCATTTTTTTTGTAAATTTTTTTTACACACTTAACTTAGAATTTAAGAAAAAGATTTTTAAAACCAATTTAACTTGTTCATTTTAGTGTTCATTCGTTTATTCGTTTGAAAATGCCCTAATAAGGCGAAACAATTGTCACGAAGTTTTTATTTTTATATGTTTATATTTGTAAAAATAAAATAAAGTGTTCAGTAGAATCAAATCAGTGTTTGATTTCTAATTATAAGTTTAAATATGGAGTTCTACAAAATAAACACCAAATCGATCAATCAATGTTTATTTGAAGCGAGTATACGAATAACGCAGCATTTTGGATGAACCATGGACTAGAGAAGTGGCTACATCCACGAATTAAAAAAAATATTTACTTAATATTATGTAAATTTGTAGTCTTTGTACATGAATTTTTTGTTGGATAGCTTAAATAAATAAATAAATATATGTTTTTGTGTGTTGTATTTTCTGGACTAGAATAGAAGGCGAAAGATAAAAAACCTTACCTTCCGTTTAGCAAAAGTGATTTAGATCATCAGTAATTTTCGGTGCTAATGCTGAGCTCTATGCAACACTGGATACCGCAAAAGATATTGTGGAGATTATAGTAAATATTTTTTTAAAAAGGTAATTAAACGATTTTTTATTGTTTTGTTGCTAAATGAGTTTTTGTCAAAAACTCTATAAGAATATTGTGTAAAGTTTGGTATTGAATGTTATTAATATAAAAAAACCAATTAACATTTTAAATTTATTGATAATGCAACCTAGATGGAATATAGAAGTCTTTTGATATGTTATTGACTGGTTTTAGTAAACCAATACACACGACAATATTTACTATTCGGCCTGCGTTTAAACACCTTAATTTCTTCTGTTTTTACTTCTGTTGGATTTTGTGAAGCAAAAAAAAAGTAAGGTCTGACGCCTTATTTTACCTACTGGAAAACGCCTAAACGTAAAATTTAATTTCGCATACTTCTTTTGATACCAGTTTTAGTAGACCAATATATAAGTTAAATTTCTGAACTGGGTTTAACTTGGCTCATCTCCGATGGCGGAAAGCTCCGAAGCACATTATCAAATGAGCTTTACAGTGCAATATTTCACACCGAGATCGGTATTTAAAACAGGGAAAAAAGGAGGCGAGCAAGAAAACCTGCCCTCAATAAGTATTCGAATAGATATAAATCTTATTGTATTTAACCTTTCGCTTATTGCCTTGCAAAATGGTGAACCAATAAAATATTATGGGCTTAACGCTTGCACTGGGCTTATCAGATTTCCTATGCCCATTCCACATTTTTCAGTGTAAGAATTTATACAATAGCTTTCTTCTTTATGTTACAAATACATTTTTTAAATTTATATTACAACAGAGACGGAAAACTGTTTAAAGAAGGGAATATGCATGTCAAGGCATTTGCGGGGCTTTTTGTGTATATATTTACTCCAAAGCGTTAATTTGATTTTAGTTTTTTCGAGACATATTCTTTTGGCTTTAGAAAAGGTGCTTTCTTGCCGATTCGAAATTTTACTTAACATTTCTTCGGAAATAATAAGGTATTTCCTGTACCTTAAAAACATTACTATTTGAGTTTTTTTTAAATAAATAATCCGCTTAGCCTCTATTTCAAAAGCTTGTCAGCAGGTGGGAAAGAGAGGATATGGAAGAAAGCAATAAAAGATACACCACAGCACCCAGACCAATTGAGAAAAACATCTTTCTTGGATTTTTTTTATGCAACTAGCGGGAATCGAACCCACTACCCCAGTCTCACAGTTAAACATATAACCAACTGCACCACGTGATGCTTAAACCTAGGACCTCTGATCCGCGACACAAGCCACGAGACCGAAACTCGGTTCTGCGATTTTGTATGTTAGATAAATTGATTTACAATTAAGAATATTATGGGAAGTATCTAAGAGCCGTTTGTTTGAGGACATATTGGTTTCTCAATTACCACAATGCAGATACAAATTTAGCACCTCGGCGTTTTAATTGGCAATAAATTACATGCAATACTGATTAACAATGCAAAGAAGAAAGTCAAAGTTCAATTGTTAGTAAAATTACTTATCTTAGCATATGTTGACGTTGGAATTGTACAATGGCTACTGTTTTATTTCCCTATAAATATTTATTCATGATCATACAAAATTAGTGTTTTATTTAAGATATTATTAATAACATTTTCAGAGTACATCAAACTTACATACATAAAATAAGTCAACAAAATAATTGACAAAAAATCTTGATGTAATCATTGCTTGTGCTATTTTTTTTCATCGTTTTTTAGCGTAAGGAGGTATATCATACAAAATATTTTTTACAGTAGGATATTTAGTTACAATAAACTAATTTTGTTTTGAAGAATTTGCACTACGATTTTTTTATAAGTGAAATAATTCTGCTTTAAATACACTTAATAGCAAGTGTACGTGGTTGGTGTTTATTGATGCAATATAAGTAAAAAAATTGTGCTTCAAATATCCATAATGATAAGAAAATCTGAGCTTTTAAATTTCAACACAAGTGCGAAATTTGTTCACTTCACTTTTCTAAATTATGGTTTAGTTCCTTCTCGTTTTGGGATATAAATTGATAAAATTATTGGAAATAAGAAATTGTAAGAAAAGTCTGTAAAAATTGAAAGTAACTGGTTGATAAGCAGTTTTCAATAAAAGAGACTGACCAAATAAAGTAATTAACTTCTGTGAACTTTTCTAAACGTTTAAATTTGTCATAGAACTGTTTTTGTATAGAAATTTATGATATTTTATGTTTTTTTCTTAGATAAATATAACGAGTAAATTATCCATATAAATAAATTCATATCAATATAAGTCTTCAATGGGAAGAGGATAATAAAGAGAAAGGAATTATTAATGAAGAAAAATGATTTATTTCATAAGGCGTGATTTAAACAGGGCTACAGTTGAAATATTATTGAGGACAGGAAATGATTGATGAATGATTGACAATCCTTGGCCCAGCACAAAGAGAAATGGTAGAGCACCATATATCTAGTGCTGGACATCCCTGAGGACAAAGATGCTCAGCTTGAAATTGAGAAAGATAACGATGAAGTAGAATTACAAACAAAACAATATAAAGTAATAGTATCACATGTACGAGTACCATACCTCCATACATTGCTAGACAATATTATTATGTAGACAGCACTTATTTACAAGTAAATATGAAATATTTTGATTGCATTGTAAAACGCACTTAACTAACTTTCATAGTACTGCAAAATGCGTGGGTTAACTGACACGTAAAAGTACGTATTTGTTCCAAGGATCATTAACCTATTTTAGATATATATAACTTATCTTGTCAATTAATAATAACTGTCATGGTTGGTCTAAAGGTTATTTAGCAGTGAGTGAAATACATTGTCAAATTGGTTACGAAAATTAATAGAAATCCCAAATTACTTTCCGTGCTGGATATTATTTACCTAATTTATAACAGTTTTGTATTTTAGTAGTCTACTACTACTACCATCACGCCATTTCCCCGCAGGGGTAGGCAGTGAGAATATACTAAAATTTACGTCTATGCTGACAAACATTCCTAGCTTCTTCTACATTCATACATCATGTCATACATGCCCTTCAGTTGTTTGCTTTCGACTTCAATCGTCTTAAAATGTTGATTTATTTGATTAAGCTACGTCTTTCTTAGTCATCCACGTCTTACATAATTTATTAATATATACGCCCAATGAGCATTTCAAAGAACATATTTATACATATAAAATTATTATAAAGGAAAGTAGAAAGACACAATGGTATATAGCAAGCGCGTGCGGTGACTTTTATCAGTAAGGATGCTGACAAAAAACCATCATGATCCTTATTTTAGCAGGTTTATTCAGAATTATTTGATTAGCTATGTAAGTTGTCTATTAGAGTATTAATAATTAATAGTTGACAATCAATAAATTGACGGAGCACAGCGCGTCTAGAGGTGAAGATGTCAATTTTCTTATTTTCTTATTTTCTTCTTTTCTTCTTCTTTTTCCACTCCTAAGTGAAGCATGTGGACATCACCAGACGTTTCGGGGAGACCTTATCGTTAGCCGGCACTCTCGCCTCCTCCAACGTCAATTCCGCGTCCCTTAGTTCCACCGAACAAAGCTGAAAGATCGCCATCGATGGTCTTCCAGGACGGTCCCCGTAGGTGTGAAAAGGAAATAACAATATAAACATCAAAACACCTAAAACAAGACCCGAGACAATCGTTTATAAATTTTAGCAAAGTGTCAATAAAGCGCTACTTCAAACTTTATGATAAACGTTATAAGAGTCGTTTTTTTGGCATTATACAAGTTGGATGCTTTTTATCTCTTTGAGTCTCAAAAGAGAACTCTAAAACCTTATGAACCTTAAGCGCATGCGCAAAAATTTGGACAAATGCTATGGGAACTAGACGCAACCCGACAAGCAGCATCCCGCGTATGCAACAAATACTATCAAGAACAAGATACCTAGATATTCATTACGTACATTGGTATAAGAAATACGCATATGTAGCTAGGTATATATACTAAAGATATTGTTTGAATCACGTGCACCCAAACGTTCTCAGTGAGAATTTTAAGAATACATATTTGAAGGTTTATTTCATATTTATAATGTTTTTATTGTAAAATTCATAATATTTTTAAAATTTCAAGGGATGCGCCGCATCCACAGTATCTATGGGCGTAACGCGCCTGGTATATAGTATACTTGATATGGTAGAGGTGTATATAATTGAATTTGATTCAGTGATCGTATGAAAGCAGACAACTTGTTATAAAAGAAATCAAGACTGGTATGTTTGTTGGCAGACCTAAGAATTCTGGGCATAGGATAATAAAAACCATAGTTAGTTCTATGGTTATCGGTATGAAAGGGTAAGTTTTGTCTGAGGTTTCTAGTTTTAGTTTCTAGTTGGTTTCTAGTTGGTATATTTAATTTTATTCAGCTCAGTAGTTCAGGCGCATCAAAGAGTGAGTTAAGAATTTTAAGTAGGACTAGAAAATTGAATTTATTTTGACGGTCTTGAAGAGAAGACAGGCGCCATAGCGCATTTGGTTAGACGGCCAACTGTGAAACTGGCGTCGCGGCTTCGATTCCCGCCAGTTACAAGAAAAAAAATAAAGTTTTTTTCTCAATCGGTTTGGGTGTTGTGGTTTATTTTTCATTACCTATTTCTATATCCCCTCTTCCCTACTTGCTGAAAAGCCTCTTAATAGAGGATAAGTGGTTTAATCCTTTAAAAAAAAGACATAACTTTGTATATTTGTGTATTTGTCTCTATGTAAGCCCAATTTCCAGCCTATCTTTCTTAAAAATCGATGTTGAACTGATTCAATATTTTTGATGTGAACATCATAATATGAAGACCAGATAACAAAGGGAAAAATAAATAACTTTGAGGGAAAAATATATTTTTTAAACTATTTACTAATTTTAATTCTGTCTTAGAGAATTGAAAACAAAATATCAGAAAAATATGAAACCCAAATTATACTAAATTCTAATAATCAAAAAATGACTCAATTGATTATTGTAATAAAATAATGAAGGGAACTTCAAAAATATTTTCACTATACATTGTTAAAAGAACTCTTGAATACAATCATTTTGCTTCATTAGAAAGGTAATAATTTTAAAATGTGTATTTGTAAAATTAAGACTAGTAAAAAAAAAAAATTAAAAAGTGCTCAGATAATAATAACCATTTAATATTTTCACCAATGCTAGTGTTTAAGTGCAAAGTTGAATTATAAAACTGTTTATTTAGAATTTGCTGATACCCATTAGATTTGAACTCCAACCTTTAGAGTAAACATTATTACTGTATGTAAGCTACCCACGCAGCGAGTTACACGTATATTACAATACGATATATCGTCAATGGAAATCTTAAATTCTGTAAAGGACAAAATTATTTCAAATTGTATATCTGTGAGAAACGATATATTTAGAAATATTAATTATTGTGCTTTTTTATTACCGGCATATCGCTCTGTTTTTGCATACAAACCTTTTTATACATCTTCTCATGCACGCACGCCGATTATTCCGACTCTTGATATGTGTGTTTTCAAATATTTGTTGAATTTTGTCTTGCCGTGTTTTTCTCGATCTTCCACGTTTCTGCATCTATCAAGATTGGCATCGTAAATTCTTTTATCGGCTCTTTTGCTGTCCATTCGCTCTACATGTTCAAATCAACGCAGCATTAAATTTTGTCGAGAATGCTTGTTTCAGCCTCCCATGATGCACGAATCATGACATTCGAGCACCTTTCATGCATAGTTTTACGACACATTTGCCTAAGAGATTGCATTTCAACAGCATTTAGCCTCATTTTTTCCTTTTTTTTCTAATTCCATACCTCACTCCCATGCTTAAGGGTTGGCACCAGGACTCCTAGTTATTAAATATTATTATATTTATGACTTGTTCCGGATATCAACAAAAACCTTAATAACTATATAATTATCTTACTCAATGGTGCACAGGGCACTACATTTGTTCACCAACAGCAGCGAATTACGATTTTTTGTTACATGGAGGAAAAATAATTAGTCCTCTACTTTAGCTGCCAGTCCAGAAAACGTAAAATATTCACTCATAAAAATACATTATTAGATCACAAATTGAATAAATGTATGATTAAAAACTGTTTATGTTTGGGTGTTTGATTGTTAAATATTTAATGTAAATACTTTAAATAAAAACAGTTTTGTTTTTAGTCACTGTTTTTTAATTTTTTTTACCGACCGGTTTCAAATCTATACAAGATTCTTTCTTGAGGTATACTTAACAAGTGAATTCTATTCTATTTTATTTAATCAATGCTGCGCATGGAGCTAATAAATCAAGTATTTTATCCTGTAAGGGTGGGAAGCGTAATGTGAGATGGGTACAGTCTTTAAAACGAGACAGGAGTAGACTAAAGAAAATATTTTAAATTTGGTTATTTATAAGAGAAAGAACGGCTAAGAATATTTACAATGCGAATGTTGATGAATGCAGAGATAGAGGAAGACCGAGAAAGACATGGCATGATCAAATCCAACAAATACTTAAAGATGGACATGTCAAAAGTCGGTATAATTGGCGCGCGTGCATGAGAAGATGTATGAATGTAGAGGAAGCGAGATCTGTATGCTAGAGTGTTGTGGCGTTCTATCCTCTCTGCCTACCATTACGAGGAAACGGCGTGATGGTTTGTTGTTGTTGTTGTTGTTGTTGGTTATTTATTATTTTTTTCTTATTATGAACCGATTTTTTTATTTCTAAGTTGACTTATTTTAATATTTTATTTTCAGCAAAAGAACTTTTAATCCAGTGTCTTTATTGAAATTTTGATTATTTTCTGTTAGATCATTGACAAAATAAGAAAAAATATTATTATTTAGGCACCTCAAGTGTTCTTTTTCTCTAATTTTAAAGTTCCCTTTAGGATTTCCAATGTAGGTTGGAAGACGGGCTGAAATTAAACTCAACATAGTTACCGGCACTACACACTACGAAAATGACACAAATTGTGCCGGGTGTCAACTGCGGCACGGTACAAATTACAAGTTTCAAAACACATATTCTTTTCTACCAAAAACTTAGTTTAATTTGAAGACGTCTCCTGCAATGGTAGCCGAAACGTAGGAACGAATCCAGCATACACGGGATTACCAAAAAAAGATAGGTATTGATAACAGTGACTGTAAAAACCGACGCACCCTTTTAACTAGCAATATTTATTAAAAAAATTAGTGTCGATACTCAATTTTGATGGGAAAAGAAAATGAGAGAGGAAAAGTGGAGAAATTATAATAGTGAAAGGAGATGTGATGATTCAAACATGATATCAACAGAAATACTGTAAAAACATCTTTTATAATGGATGGATTATGATTTCATAGTCGAGCCGTATTGATGATATGAGTTAGAGATGGAGAAGGAATTGTGGATGGGAATCAAAAGGGTGCTTTGAGAACAAAACGAAGAATAACGAACTGATAAGCTTTGATAATTTTTACGGAAGTATATTGGAGCGTTGGGAATATGAAATGCAGTAAACAGAAGCTAGAGGATGTGATTTTAAATTGATAAAAAAAGACATTTAGAGCACTTTGAATTTGCGCTGACGATACGCATAGAAAGTTAGTATTTTGCATGAAAACTCATTTACTTATTTCCGTATTGTGATCCAATTTTAATTAAGTTGTAAAGTAAGGTTCCGTTTGGATATACAGTAACTGTATAAAGTTATGATATTACATTTACTATGTCATTTAATAATTTGCCAAGCATAACATTAAATAATATTAATTAAATTATAAATGCATATTAATAATAAATATTATATTATTTCGTTTCCTCGCTTTGAAATTTATTTATTTATTTTTGCCCCACAACTGGCCAGGAGGCTCAATTACAGTAGTGAATTACATCACAGAACACCCAGGCTTGAGATAAATCACAATTTTTGTGTTCTCACTGGGAATCGAACCCGGAACCTTTCGTGTGTGAGTCAAGCATCTTGACCACTACACCACGGAGGCCGCGGAATAAGGAATTCAAGGCATTTACAGAGCTTGGATCTGTCATTCTTCGAAGATTCTGACCCAAATCAAGTAGTATTTAAGTTTTAATACTTCACAAAAATCAAAGAAATATGGATGTTTTAACAAGCAGAACGGTGAATGTAATTAAGTGAATAAATTGACAACTTGAACCAATAAGGTAATAACCAGGTCATAAATAAATAAGTCTTTTAAATGTTTCATATTCCCAAAGTATATTTCCCATTGGTCTTACTCATAAACTTGGTATAAAGTTGCGCTTAGGCATACTGGTAGAACGGGAATCCCATCTTTATTAAAGTGGTAGAATGATCGTATTCCCATAATTAAAAAAAAAAAAAATCTGTCTCCAGGCGGATAAATATTAAAGTTACGTGCGTGCAATAGAACCAGAACCCTGAACGAGTGTTTTCGAATCGATGACTTCTGATGAATAGGTAAAAGTCCACCTCGTTGTGTTGTGGTTAGTGTGTTCCTCTACCATTCTCAAGTTCCAGGGTTCAATTTGTGGCATAATGAACGTGAAATATCAAAAACCCTTGACTTTTATAAACTTTTGTTAAATATTATAGTTTGTTTCTAAAAAAGTCTTAGAGATTTGTCCATTTTTGTTTTAATTATGTTAATCCATAAATCTGGAAATCTGATAATCTTATTAATTGTAATTGTCCCAAAATGGGTTTGCTAGCTCATAAGAATACAATTACATAATGTACATTTTTTGTATTATGAATTAAAAAATAAATCATAATTAAAGGTTGTTTGAACTGCAATATTACATTTTTCCATTACTAGCACCTGAAGCGTAGGACTAATCACCTTACCTTCATATACCAGATGATCAAAATGTGCCCTAGGTGCGTAAATGGAATGATGATTATCATGATAAATATTAAAATAATCCGGGTAAATGGAGATGCGGTGCGGTTATGGTGTTTGCGTTTGCTATCACAATATTTTGATTAACTGGGTATACGCACAGTGGTCTCTAGTCGACATTAATTAGAATTACACGACAAATCTAGTAGATATTATATCTAATGTAGCAATGTTATTATAATGCCATATGGCTGCAATAGGATTCAAGTCAAAAGGTACCGCACTAATACTTAATCCTCTGGCAAAGAAAATTAATATTAAAAATTAAAAATTCTATGTACGTCTTAATTTCGCTCAAATACCTATGGTGGGAAAACAAATTCCCACGCAGATGCGGTGGAAAAAATAGCGGGAGGCAAAGCCCTAGGGCTTCTCCAATACAGTGGACTGTATTTTTAATTTAATGTAAACAGTGAATATCCTCAATATGTGGTTTGCAATGTCAATCAGTAACGACCCCAACAAATGAAATGGATTAGGAATGGAAGCCACTAACCTGGTTTGTTCTTGATGGAATTGCGGTGATTCGACTGGTCAATTGCAAGCGGCACTAACATTAGGACAGGCCTCCGATCTGCAGCTAAACACTGTGGTTGGTGAAAAACAAATGCGGCACACGTTCAACAACATAAACGCGCGATTCACTGCCCGAGGTCTTGTTGTGGCGGGTTTTCAAAGGATACTGAAGGTGGGAAGTGAACAGTTTTTGTGGGTTAAAAGGATGTTGAAGTGTGACAATTATCGACAAATGCACACCCACATGATTTGCCAATAACCTACATATCTTAAAGCTTAGCATATGAAAATTTTTATTTTTATATTAAACGCAACATATTTCGATGTGGTTATTTCAATAAATGAAACCATTAAATTAAAAAAATATATATGGTGAAAATTTTTATAAATACAGTGTTTTGCTAGTTTTCTTACCAGGCATATTAGATTCTGTTAATATTATTTATTTATATTTATTTATTTTTTTTAGAAAAAGAAATATTTGCGTTCTTATGATTTAACCGAATAATTAATTTTTAAGGGCTATTTTTAACGAGTTGTAAATAACTCACTATTAGAAAATGGAAATCAGGTTGGAGTAGAGTGGGATTCGAACCACGGAACTTTGAGCCATGAGTCCGAGACTCTGGACACGGGATTACAACCCGATTCAGATGTGACGTTTAGGACATAATTTTAATTTTAATTTTTAAACTCAATGTGGCCATAGGTCTCGATTGGTCTGGGGGTTGTGGTGCATTTTTCATAACCTCCTTCCATATCCCCTCTATCCCACCTGCTGACAAGCCTCTAAATGGAGACTTAGCGAGTTAATCCTTTAAAAAAAAGTATAAACATAGAGATCTGGTTTAATGCATGGAGGATTATTCAAAAAAAATAACATAAAGTACATTAACGGAGACTGGACTGTTGAACACGGGCGAACCACGAGCTCACTAAAATCACACGATAGACCAAGTTCACTACTTGGCAATAATCCACAGAGCATGAATCGGTTTGTGGTCTCATTGCTAGTGTTGTGAACTCACGGACCAGAGGTCCGAGATTCGAACCCTTCTCTACACCAGCTGGATTATCATTTTTCAATAGTGAATTATTTAAAACTCGTTGAAAATGGCTATCAAAATTGAAATATTTTAGTAAATCATAAAAATGGAGACATTTAAAAAAAATATATATAAAATAGCAAAAAGTGGATTGATATCAATTTATTGCTTTATATATTTTTAAGGTTAAACTTATTTATTTTATGACAAGCAAACCAGTACATCATGAAGCCGACTATTCTCCTCTAGATTTCCTTCAGCAGCAATTTTATCTGAGAATTGTCACTAAATGATTTTTAAATAAATAAAAAATAATATAATAAATATCAATCCACCCTATTTCAACAATGACGTGTGGATTTAGATGATACATGTGAAATGGGTCGTTCTCAGTCTGATTATTTGGAAATTCTTGTTATTGTGAATACGGTACCGTTATTTATATATTTTTATTTCTTAAATCCTTTATTGCCTTTCTTGACTTGCGTTTTAAGGCAACTGAATGTACGTAGTTATGAATGGGTTAAGGAAGCTGTAGTACAATAAACCATTATGATTTATGCACATCAGAAGCAGTAGCTGTTAGTCTGACTCGCTTACATTTATTGTTATGCGTATAAAATATGCACAACTTTAAAATGAATGATGTGACCATTTAGTTATCTGAACACTTCTATGTTTAGAAAACCTGCTAAATGTTTTAAGCCGAGTTCCTTTACATTAAACCCAATAAAAATTATTATAATCTTATTAACCCGATTATATAATCAAGTTTATATTATGAAATGTTGTGAAATCAAAATTATTAATGAAACCTTTCTCAAAACGCTTTGAAATTGTATTTAAGGGCATTTTTATAAAAAAAAATAACTGGGTTTGCATGATTTTTTACTTTGCTTATAATAAGCAAGGTTTATATTTCTTTTTAAAGAAATTAAAATAAAATAAGTTATTACAACTTATTCAGTGAATCGGGTTGTGATCCTGTGGCTAGTGTCTCGGACTCACGGACCAAAGGTCCGTGGTTCGAATCCTACTCTACCCCAACTTGATTCCCATTTTTTAATAGTGAGTTGTAAATACAACTCATTGAAAATGGCCCTCAAAATTAAATATTTGGGTAGAATATAGGAACGAAAATATTTTTGTGAAAAAAAAAACTTTGTATTTAACCACTTATATTTTTATATACCAACCGGTTTCAAAGCTATGCAAGCTTCTTCATCAAGGTGTACTTAACTAATGAATTCTATCCTATTTTTTTTTTATCAATGTTTACTAAATATTATTTTATTAAACAAAATAATTAGAAAAATCTTAACAATACTAAAGCCAATTAAAAAAATCCACTGTAAATATAATGACACATAATATATAAGAAAAGAAGTTTAGTAATTTTATTTGTGTGACGTTTGTATTCATGTGTATGTGAATGTATGTATGCGTGAATGAATGAGGGAGAGGATACATGTGCGTGTGGGAATGAAAGAGGGAGAGGGTGCGTTTGTATGGGTGCGTAAGTATGAAAATAATATATTTGCTTAAAACTTGTAAATTGTATTAAAAATGGTACAATAAAGAGCTTAGTAAAAAGTTAGAAACCTTTTTGTTAAAATTCAAATGACGAAATGATATAAATCGTTTTTTTTTTTTTTTAAGTATGTTAAATTTCAAAACCGTATTCTGAAGAAAAAAAAAGCATTTTATTTTTTAAATTTAACTGATACACATCGAATGAATAATGTGCGACGAGTCCTATACAATACAGTAGGTAATCACAAAATGCAGTAAATACGAAATAATGAAAACAATAAAATAAGGATTGACAATACGCGAACGTTGATTCAAAACGAACACACAAATGCATATTATATGCACCTACATAATATATAAATAAGAATAACACATAAGTTTAATAGAAATGATTCGGATTATAAAAATCATTATGCTGCATATTTATTAATTTATTTATACTTTTACAATGTTTGTATTCTGTTTTTATACAAAATAATGTGCCCTCACTGGAGTGTTCCGTGCCAAGGTAAACATTTTACTATATATAATTGCCTTATATCTAATACATCGAATTTCTCAAACAACTTGACGCCTGGGTACCTAAATGGCTTTTTAAAAATAATTTTTGAGCAGATTCTAGAGGTTTTAATATTGATTTATAAGTGCTTCCTCATCCTTTTATGCCATAACTTATAATTGAGTAATAATTACATAAAATATAAAACAGTTATTTGAGTTTAATTAGGGATAAGATGTTTCGTATCGACTTGAAGATATGAGAAAGTTTTCTATTTTTTTGTTTTATATATTGTATGTGTTCTGTCCATTTAAAATATTTATCAATAATTATTCCCAAATATTTTATATGATGTACCGATTCAAGTATTTCAGAGTTTTTTTTTTGATTGAAGGTTTTGTTTAGGCTGTCCCACTGGGGTTTTACTAAATGAAAGATATTTTGTTTTGTCAATATTTAAAGTTAAGAGATTGTTATCTAGCCACATTTTTATTGTATCGACACCGTTTTGAGCCGCAGAATTAGTTTCATCCCATTTGTCACTTCTAAAAATGAGAGCAGTGTCATCTGCAAATGCAATAATATCACATTTTTTTATGTGTGTCAGACATAGATCAATAATATATAAAATGAACAAAATCGGACCCAAAACACTACCTTGCGATACACCAAAACCAATGTTTTTTTACTAGTAATATTACCTACTTTAACTAGTAATATTACCTATTTTAACTTGTTGTGTTCTCACATTAAAAGCTTATAAACCAATCTAGTAAATGACCTTGTAAACCTATATTTGACGGACGTTTTATCATGATTGAAAATGATATCTTGTCGAAAGCTTTTGCTAAGTCTAAAAAAATTGATAGACATTTCTTGCGGAAGTAATATTTGGAAATAAGATCTGTTTTACCAGAGATTGCCCTATCTGTACCTGTTCCTTTTTGAAATCCGTACTGGTTTTTCGATAAGATATTATTAATTTCTATGTGTTTTAAAATCCTTGTTTTACTTTTTTTTCTATAATTTTAGAAATAGTGTTAAGTACTGCTATTGATCGATAGTTGGCAACATCTATTCTGTCTCCTTTTTTATGAATGGGAATTACAATTGCTATTTTTAAGGGGAATGTTCCAGAACTAAAGCTAAGGTTGAAAATATAAGAGAAAGGCTGCGGAATATTTAATTTTAAATGCTTAAGTAGAATAGAACCAATACCATTAAAACCCGATGAATTCGATGCTTTTAGTTTATTAATAGTTTCAATGATTTCATTTGGGCAAGTAGTTATGTTAGATTAACTAAAAGTAGGGTTTTTTGTTTTAATATTTTTTTCCAACAATAATTCAGTTCTTTTCTGTTTTGCAGAATCTTTGTGGCCAATTAAGCGCCAATTGTAAGTCAAAAGCGTGGTTTGCAATTTTTTTATAATCTGTGTACCTTAATAAAGGATCTCTATCTTTCAATTGCCGAATGGGTGAGTCTTTTTTCACAAAAGTATTAAATGCTTTTTTTATAACTTCAAAGACCTGTTTAGAAGTGCAATCTGGCGAGTCGATGATGTTTTTATAATAATTTACTTGTGCACAGTTTATGACTGTTTGACAAACATTACATTATTTTTTTCAAAGGTTAAAAGCTCGATGTTATTTAGGTCTTTTCATAATTTCAAGTGTATTCGGTTTCCTTTGTGGATAGAATTTAATACTCTTTTAGTTATCCAAGGGGAAAATGTTCGTTTTTTATTACTTATAAGTTTATTATAGCTTTTTTTACACATGTTTATTTTTAAGATATCTAGAAAGGAGTAAAATGCATCATTTACATTATTTTTATTGTAAACGCTTTGCTCCCAACATTTGTTGGCAATGTCATCGTGTAATTGCTTATAATTTAATGCGGTGATGAGTTTCTATTTCGATTTGTTTTTGTTATCATGGTTGTTTAAAAATAATGTATCTGTTGTATAATGATCAGTGATGGTCGTTTTAATTATAAATGAGTTATAAACATTAATACCTTTAACATTAATATGATCTACACAAGATGTACTAGAACTATGAGATCTTGTGATAGTGTTATCTATAGTAGCTTCAAAACCATATTCATCAAGAAAACGTAGATAGTCTAATGCTTGTCGAGTCATCTTTTGATTAATATTGATGTTTAAATCTCCAATTATTATTTGCGTTTTCATCGATTTAATATCATTTAAAATTTTGTCAAATTGTGTTAGATATATATAAATATATGTATGTAAATAAAAATAAATAAACAAAAAACTCCTTTTCTGAACACGAGTTTTTATTCTATTATAGATGTAAAAACGTTATTAGTTATTACGTATGTACAAACCATTTGTAATTTTAAACTTATTTTGTCCAATTTTTTTCAAAAAAGAAAAAAACACAGCAGAACCAAAAAAAGTATGTTTTATGTCATTTTAATATAAAAATACGTATTTCTATATAACTTATTTATTATTATTATCATTAACAAAAAAAAAATGTAGGTTACCCATAAAAAAAGTCACCGCTTGACATTAGTTTCTATATGGTATAATTAAACAAATATAACAAAATATGACCCCGAGCATTAAGTAAAATATAAATGATTAAATTGTATCTGCGTAAGACTTTAATAAGATTTATTCACTTAAAAGGATCGATCATTGTTAATATTAAAGTGCATATCTTTGCGATGGAAACACCTCATGTCCACGGGCTAGCCATTGCATCGGCCGAAGTCGATTTCGTACTTTATGCATTCCAAATAAGAATGGCGCATTAATATAAGGAGTACCTACCCACATAATTGTTTTACACTGAAGGCATGGCAGTCACACATACAACATTGAAAGATGTATTTATTTATTACCGAAGCCTCCTAATATACGATTATGCCCAGTGGAGCGAATTGGTACTGGAGACTCGAGAACTAAAATTAAGGGGCAACGCAATAAACATTTTTTCTTTTCCTAAATTTATTTTGTATTTTCTTATTACTATTCTGGAAAATCAGGATCAGTGATGTATAAGCTACTGACGTCACTGCGCACCTGTGTAAATAGATCTATTTTGATAGGTCCGCGTAAATTAGTTTTCGCCTTCCAAGACCCGGTCTTTAAAGAGTCTGGCTACTGAGTAAAGGGTGGGTGTCCTTATATTGTTAAATCTTCCCCTCCAAGCCCAGGGGCTTAAAGTTTCAAGTTATTGATTTTTACTGTAAGTGTAGTACTCAGCGTTATTTTTTATTATTTCACTAGTCGAGGGTTCTTTCTTAATTTTTGAGGTTTCGGGATCGATTTCTGGCAAAGTCGGCATGTAATGTTGATGTTAAAAGAGGTTTTAAACTCAAGACAATGTATGAACATTTTCAGTTTAAATCTACCATGATTTGATTGGGCACTTAATAAATAGACCAAATTATGTCTTTATGATTTAATGTTTTGTTGAATGCCTATTATTTAATGGTTTTTCCCTTAAAATTGTTATTTTAATGATGCTTCTAATGTATCTATCTTTTGGAAATTTCCGAACTGGTTAACTTACCTTCATGAGACAGATGATTGAAATTCACCCGCAGTTGGGGTTCAAATATAATTTGCACCACTGGGTACGGATGGGAAAAATATTGATAATCTAATTTTTGTTCATCTATGTAAGATTATGTACTTGTGGGGGGTATAGTGATCGGCGATAGCGGGGTGGTCCGCTGTCGTTCGGGTGAATATAAAAATATTTAAGCGAGTGAACGTGGATTGTTTTGCTGTCGCTTCTTGTTGAACTGCCTGCGGGTGCGATACCATCCCGTTACCACACCATAATGTACAACTGGCATAAATCTTGGTGCGAGTTTACCTACATAGATGGATGCAACAAAAAAAAAAAGATTTATACAGATAACATTGTAATCTTAGGAATTACATAAAAATATTTTTTAATGTCAAAACGAATTGGATAAATATTACTTTTAATATGTAAAAGTGATTTTTTTCTTTATATGCAAATTTAATTAAGCTAAGAAAAAAATCTGCAGGCCATATTTAAACTTTTCTCCAATTTGATGCGTTGCACTTAATGAACATAAAATTTAAAGAAATCATTTTTTTTTTTTAAATTACAAAAAAACTATTTTTTAAAATCGGTGGTATTATCGAATTACCCAATACGTTTATGACAGCAAGGTTAGTTTATATTAATCAGTTATTTATGTGCCAGGTATATGTGATATACCTAGATATCAATATATTTTACTTTATGTTTATAAAATTATTATCATATGAAATTATGAAGAGTTAAAAAAAGAAGTCTTTAATAAACATAGATCATTTCAAATGAAAAAATTCATTAAAAATAATAGATTGTTTGGAACATAGCTGATCTTCTTTACAGAAACTTTGTTCAATAGCTTTTAATGCAAGTTTAATTCCAGACAACAGAAAAATGAAATTAAAAATTAATTTGTATGAAAAGAAGGACATGAACATATCTTAGAAAAATAAAATAAGTTAAAAAATAATGATGAAAGTAGGTTGAATGCTGTCGAAATGCGATCCCCCAGGCAAATGTGTGGTAAAACGATGTATGATAGGTGCACAAATGTCGAGATCCGTGAAGTGTGTAAGGCTGAGACATGCATTATTGACAAAATCAAGAAAGGGGTGCTGCGTTAGGTTGGACATGTAGTGCGAATGGACAGCGAAAGAACGGCTAAAAGGATCTACGATGCAAATGTTGATGGATGCAGAAAACGAGGAAGACCGAGAAAGACATGGCACAATCAAGTCCATCAAATACATGAGAATTGAAGATGGACATTGAAGATGAACATGTCAAAAGTAGGAATAATCGGCGTGCGTGCATGAGAAGATGTATGAATGTAGAAGAAGCGAGGTCTGTATGGCAAGATAGAGTGTTATGGCGTTCTATCCTCTCTGCCTACCCCTACGGGGAAGCGGCGTGATGGTTTGTTGTTGTTGTAAAAAATATTAGAATTAAGAAAAAGTAAGTACAGTTAAATCAGTAAAAAAGTAGACAAAAAAAAACATAATAAAAAAAAAGTGTTTAATAAAAATGGCTGATGGTTCACCCGTCCGAAGGGTGGTCACAGGCCTGAGTAATGACGTCTCGGTTAAATCCCCGAGTAATTAGTTATTAAAACGTATCAGATGCGCGAAATTGAATATCCTCCATCAATTGACATGACATTAGGGCCCGTATTGTGAGTTGATGGGCTGAAATCGCGTGCTATATTCTCTTCAGCCAGAATACGGCACAGTCCATGAAAACTACACTCGAGTTCTCATAACTTGGACGACGCCGACGCCGACGGTAACGTGACAGTAAAAAAATCTTCATTCCCAACGAATTTGTAACGGTACATAGGACACTGGATACGTAATCGTGATCTAATATGAAATACTGCGCAGAAAAAACAACCATTTATACATTTTTTGTATATGTTCCTTACGTAGGCAAACGTGCTTGTTACCAAACCACGCGGCATACTCTCTTCACGTTATCTTTTATATCCTGTTATTATTTTATAGAATTATTTTTAAGTAATGAGCTGATCAAACAGTGACTTTAAATATACTATATAATTATTTAAAACATTTATGTCTAACGGAATATATGTTCAAATATTACCAATAATGGAAACGAGTTGTTGTCCCGTAGAAAAGTTTTTGACTCACAAATTGTCCGAGGTTCGAGCCCCGCTCCATCACAACTTAGTTATCATTGTATAGTACAAAATTTTCTTTCTAAAACTGACCCCAAAATTTAATAATATTTAGATCAATTAAAATATTAAAAAAATATTTTTAACATTCAATATCTGGTACTCCTGGTCTAATGGTCTAGTCGTCACTTCCACATCATCTTATTTATTTTCGGCTTTGTTGGATATTAATTAATTTAGGAGTAAAATTAATTTTTGAACTAAAAACTATCCTAAGTCGTGGTTTTCGTAGGTCTTTGCAAAATATGGCTTGATCCTTTGTTCCTCCTGTGAGGTCCTTACTACAACAGTGTTTATGATTTCACTTCTAATCCTGTCAGTACTATTGCCACGAAGGGTGGATCTAGCGAAGTTATTGCACTTATTATACTAGGCGCATTTAATAGCTTGAACATGTTTATTGATTTCACTGCTTTTTAGATATTTTCTTATTTGACAACGGTTGTACATATCCACACGACACGATACAGTTAGCGTGGATTTATTTATATTGTATTCAGGTAAAAATCAAAAGTTAAAATGCAAAAGAAAATTGAGTCAAGATTATTCAGCCTTATTTTTGCGTCGCGTTGCGTTACGTTAATTTATGAAAACATTTTAAAAATTGTTCAGGAGGTTAATCAAATAATGTACATTTTCATATTTTTTTTGTATACTTTAAAATTTTTACTTTTGTTTTTTATTTTATTAGGAATACGATGTCAGTAAATATGTATGTACTCGAATGTTCATTTTTATATTTTTGTACCTTCTACATTATTTTTATATAATTTTTTCTTTTCTTATTCTTTAAATTAAAATTTATCTTGTTTCTATTTACTTCACTTTTATAACTGTTTATAAGTATATGTTTTTTTATTTTATTTGCAACTTCTAAGTGCCTAACAATTGTTAATTGCTTTGATTAACTTACACCACTGTGAAAATTTTTTATTGACTATTTTCACAATTTTCGTTCGTATGTATTCTTATTTTCTGTATACATTACATGTAAAAACTGTTGTTTTTTTTCCCAAATTAAAAAAAAATAAACAAACCTTTATGTGGTTACAATGCTTTTACATAAGGGAAAAAAACATAACAATCCCTGCTATCCAATTAGATGTTTTATATTTACTTAAATCTAAACAAAAATGTAAAATTCATTCGATTAATCAATTGAACGACATTCTGAATATCAAACGAAAATACAAAAAAGTTACACAAAGCGTTACTTTCGCGTCTATATTACAAGATAACATACACATTTTATTAGTTTTTTCTGAAAAAATATATTCACAATATTACAACGAAATGCAATTTTATATAGATTTAATACATATATTTATTTTAAGATTGCCCATTGCGTTTCAGAAAAAAAACCATCATTGTGTACATAAGAGGAGTAACATATTACAATAATGGGTATTCTTTTTTTTATTTGTAAATATTTTTAATATGAAATATACATTACAAGAAAATATACAGTGTATATTCAACGAGTGCTACATAAATTAGAATTTTGCATTTAATTTTTTCTTTTTTAAAAAATATGTTGTATTCCTGACTACACTTTTTATTTTCCTTATTTATTTCACCAAGGTAAAATTCATAAGCTCGCCTTCAAGTATTTAATTTTCAACATTTGAGTTAGTGATGTAAATGTTTCATATCATTATCTATTTTTCGCATATTTAATTTCACCATTCTTCTATCCGCACAATGGTAGGTACTCCATTAAATACATTATTTGAATATTTATTTTAGAAATAAGATCCACTTCACCAGTCTTACGCTTCAGTATATATGTTTATAATAATTACACGGACAACTGTAATGTTAATAAGTTTTAATTTATTTCACAAATTGAGTCTGCATTACTTTACTGGCGGTTTAATCCATAACGTAATGGAGACTATAAATATAAGTTGAAAGTTAATGAATAGAAAGCAGATAGCTGCTTAACTCCCCAGAAGCCATATTCAGTAAGCAAATTGCCCTATTAATAGGTGAATTCTTCTATGTGTAAAACAGTGCAGGAAATCTCGCTCTAGTATAATTATTAGGGACAGACAAACTTATTTCTTTTAGTATATTTGGACTATATATACTTCCGAAAATTAGTTTATAGAAATGTTTCCCAAGAAAAAAATTGACCATGAGATTCGAAGATATTGTAATCCAGCAGACATAAAGCATTTCTAATATGCTACTTTTTTGTATTTTACTTTTTCCTTCACCTGGATACGAAAAGAGATATAAATAAATCTTTTTTTTTTAAAAGTATAATTATACATTTTTTCATTTGAAAAAAAATTTCACTTGTTATATTTTTACTAAAACTAAAATCCCACCAAGCCACTTTTTGTAGCTTGTTGTATTAATTTAATGTAAAAAATAATGAGGAGGTTGCTTGGAGTTTTTCAACCCTGTTTAGAGATATAAAAGTCATTAAACCAAGAGCGAGTTTTTTTTTTATTTATTGGAAAAAAATGTTGACAAAACAAGTATAAAATTACAAATGGTTTGTACATAAATAAGTAAAATAAAATGAGTGAAAACCCGTGTTTAGACAGGGAGTTCGTTTTAGATTTCTTTTCATTTAACATTTGATTTTTACTCTCTAAAATAGATTTCTTAAAATCGAATATTATATTCTTAAAGATAAATAATGAATACAGTAAATAATTTTGTGGGAAAAATGAGAATCAAAATAAGGTGAATGCTTTTTAAATGCGATCTCTTAGGCAAGTGTATGTTGAAACCTTAGAGTAGTAATTTGCTCGCGTTTAAAGATACACCCTATAGCTCTCTATTGCATTGACCAAAAGCGTTTCAAACTTTTTGGTTTGGTTTTTAGTTTAACAGCAAACGTGTAACTAACGATTCCGGTTTACGTTTGCAATTCTCGACTTGAGTACACACGGCTTGTTGTATTGTTGTAAGCTGTAGCTAACTTCATAGTTGATAATCATTGATTGGGTTTTGTTCGCATAGGCGACTCTATTAGCCGGTAGCATATTGTTACTTAAAAGTTGAAACTATCTATGAAGGGTGCACAAATAATGTCGAAAAACGTGCAGTATGCAAGACTGACACAAGCACTATACAAAAAAATAAAAAACAAGGTGCAGCGTTTGTTGGTACGTATAGAGCGAATAAACAGTGAAGATCGATCAAAAATATTTACAATGCAAATGTTAATGGATGCAGAAAATATGGAATATGGAGAAAATTTGATTTGAAAAACGAGTCTACTTCAAAAGGCTCTGTATCTCTTTAAATAGTTCCAATATTCTTTCTGACAATAAAGTATACAAATATATTTTGGATACAAGTGTACTGGAGTTTAACGTAGATATATGGAATGTTCACAAATTTGCTATCTTCTCCTTGCGAGTACCTACAAACAAGATAGTTAGGAAGGTATTCCAGTTGTTGGGCTCAAAGCGGGGTAGGTTGGTAGATATAATTGATGGGGGATGTTTGTACCTATATTTCTCGATGGACAATAATTACGCTCTCCTCCGCCCGCCCGTGTTTACCGCTGCCAGAGGTTACCCTCGACAACACGCAACAGGGTTGGCAGGAAAAAAATGTTTAAATAAAACATACCATTACTCCCAATTTCCCACCTGTACATTAAAAATTACAAAATAAAATACAATCATCCACATAAATTAAGCAAATACCTGCTAATGAAATTTTGCTATTCACATAATCTTTTTATTCACTTTGTAAATTTAAAAAATGGAATCAATTAACTGTACACGCCTATCTTCAATTTTATATTTTATTTTTTTCATAAACTCATTTTTTTATTTAAACACTTTATCTATATATGCAGTTTATAAACATAAACGCATAAAGGCGGGCATATTGCTTTAACGCAATTTCTTTCTACCTACCTAAACCGTTTTATTTGAGAAAATGAATGGTTTACATGCAAATATTGCAGGAACATAATGATATTTTCATTAATTATTTATTTATTTATCCACTAAAAATTTCACTATTAAACTAAATATTGATACATATGTATTTTTATATATTTATTCATCGACGCTGGAAAAGAAAAGGCTACTAAGCGACATATACCAACTTTACAAAATATATGTACGGTGTTTGTTTTGTATTTATTTTTCAATAAGATGAAAATATTAGAATTTCCAATATGGTTTATATACCTACGAAGTGTTCCTTTACAGGGGTTGTGTTAGGATCCCCAGTCTCTATTAATCCAACCTTACTCTAAGTCTTTATGTGTTAGCTTTCTGATTTTTTTTTTGTAGTTTATTTAAAAATGCTCTTGATTTTTGTTAATATGTTTTTTTTTATATGCACCCAATTATGTTTATGTCCTGTTTTTATTTTCATTATATGGGTATCAATAGGAAAAAACATAATGGTGAAATTGAGAAGATTCAATGCGTTTGGAGGGATGTAATGGTCTCTGTTTATGCAAATTCGTCTCCTCTTGTTAAACTAAAAAAGCCAATTACATAGCTTTTTTTTTCTTGCACGGCAGATAGTTTATCCTTGAAGTTTTATAAAAGTAAGCAGGTATGCTAAAACTATAATGTTTCAATTAATTTTGGTGATAAAAAATAACTGAGACTATTTAAATAAGCAAATGATAAATGGGATCACTCGCAAGAGATCAAAGTCAGAATAGAGGTGGCGCGAGACAGCTTTTTCAGGATGCGTGAGCTTCTTTGCAGTAGAGACTTTAATTTAGACCTCTGAATGCGCATTACTGGATGGTACGTCGTCTCGGTACTTTTTTACGGCGTCGAAACGTGAACACTCACCCAAAACACTTCAAAAAAGATCGAAGCTTTTGAAATGTGGTGCTACAGGAGGATATTAAAAATCTCTCGGGTGGATAGAGTCCGAAACGATGATGTTCTCCGACGGATGGAAAAAGATAAAGAGGTACTAAAGACTATAAAGAAAAGAAAACTTGAGTACTTTGGGCATGTGATGAGAGGCAAAAAATATAAAATTTTACAAGTCATTCTACAGGGAAAGATAGAAGGGGGACGCAGTGCAGGTAGAAGGCGCATCTCTTGGCTCAAAAACTTGCGCGACTGGTTCCATTGCAGCACTCAGTCCTTGTTCAAGGCAGCTGCCAATAAAGTAAGAATCGCAATGATGATTTCCAACCTCCATCGGGGAGAGGAACCATAAGAAGAAGAAGAAACATAAACAGTTGTTTACAAATGCAGAGAAGGAGAAAGAAGATCGCTAAAGAAAAAAAAGGAAGTTAAAAAAAATGACCAAAAAAAGAAGAAAAGACGAAAATGAGAGAATACAATCTCTTTAAATTATAACTTAAAAATAATTCTAATAAATACATATGTATAAATAAAAAAAACCGAGTTTTTAAAAATTTTAGGAATACATGATGATAAATTGCCTCTGCTATTAATTTTTTTATAAAGAAGAGAAATTCCTAAATTCTAATTGTTTGCTCAAATATTTAAAATTTCCAATCATTTCTTAAAAGTTGTAAATAACTAGTGCTGGGAAAATGGAAATCGAGTTGAGGTAGAGTAGGATTTGAACCTCAAACCTTAGATCTGTAAGTCAAGTAAGTGAAACCACAAGTCGGTTTTATCTCCTAATATTTTGTTTTGTATGATTAAGTTAAAGGTTTAAGTGTTTAGGTTTTTTTCTATAGTGTTTGCCACTAATTGTTTTTGTATTATTTTTTTAATATACACAAATGTTTTGTATTTTGTTGAAACAATAATGTTTTCTTATACTTTGTTAAAGGAATAACCCTTTTAAAAATGACATTCATTTAAAATGTTAGTTCATTGATATGTTTACAAAAAGTATTATATAGTCGTGAAAATCGTGAAATTGGACTCATAAATTATATTTAAGTACGAATCGTTAAAAAAATTTCTGTTGTTTTTCAAAAAAAAAAAAAAGGAAATTGACAAACATCTCAATTCATATTTTTTTATGTTATACCTAAAGTTTCGTGATAAATATACCTACATATACGGGAATTTGATATGTTGTTCATATAATCCACCAAGGCATTTATTTTTTTAATTATAATTTTTTGAAATTATAATTAAAAACAAAAGTTAGTTCATCCCTGCCAGGGGCACAGAGCCGGTCCAGAGGTCACTGTAACACACGACCCGGAGCTGCGCGGCGCTGCAGTGCGCAGTAGATAGTGCGCACCCAGACAGCGTTCCCACGAATCAGCTCTTGATTACTATGGCAGAGGCCTTAACAGACCCGCTATCTACAGTAGGTACTTGCCTCAGTACCTTGGGATCGATAATATGCTGACCAAACAATGAAACAACACGTGGATATTTCCCCATAGCGCAATTTTATATTATTTATTTATTTATTTAATTTTACAAAACGCGGGGCATTTACAAAAAATATACAGGTAAGTACAAAAATTGTAAGTAATAATTTAAAAAATAAACAACGCTTTTTTGTATACATATAGACACAATAAAAAGCTTGCTGCTATGCAAAATAAAAAGTGAAACTTTACATAGTAAAAAAGAAAAAATATGGATATAAGAGACGTTTATGAATTAAAAAGCAAATTGTAAATAACTTGTAAAGAATTAATACAAAAAATAAATACATATTTACGTTTGAAAAAATGGTGTTAACAAATTAATGTTAAAAACAAATAATAACAATTAGTTCACAGTAAGTACATATAAGATAATAATATAATATATATATATGTGCATATAATATATACTTCACAAAAATATTTGATTCATTAATTTCAGAAAGAAATAGGATAATAATAATACATTTAAAAAACAGAGAAAAAGTTGCATGAAAAATAAAGTTTTATTACGACATTAATAATAAGTTAATAACAGTGCATTTAAAAACGTTTTAAAATGAATAATTGTTGCATTAAAAATGTCTATATCACAAGTAAATTTGTTGGCTAAGAAATGTAAATGCGTTTCATATATACTCAACTATTTTTTTCAATTTTATCATCATTCTCATTTCGCACCTAATGCTGCATAGAGCAATGCATTGGTACACGAATTGCAGCGTATTTGAATTAGTTTTGTTTTATATAGGTAAGATATCAGTCATACGCTTTAGGTAACATAAGATAGTGAAAACACCCTTGAAAATAAATATCGGGATCAAACCCAAGGAACTTTGAATGGTAGGCAAACGCGTTGTTATACCACGAGGCCGACGTTAAGCTTGACTAATTTTTATAAAAACGTTATTATAAGTACATAAATCGATGCTTTTTTATTTGTATTATTTTTCATTTAATTACAACAAATTAGTCAATAATGTATTCGCCTTAATCTTTTTACAAAAGTTTAGTGAGTAATTCATTGCATCTTCATCGTACACTGCGCAAATATCGCGAGCAGCTTTATTTCCAAAATTGAACGCGAAAAGAAGGATGTGTTGTATATGCTTACTATCGTCTAGTTGACTTTCCATTTTGTTTTTTCCAACGGCTTGTAATCAAATAAAATTATTTTGTCTTACGTAAACGCAAATGCAATATTTTAAAGAACCGAAATTTTTTCTTCCGAATGACATATACACTTTACCATTCTTTTTAACTTTTGGTGCTCATTTTAAAATTTTGAAAAAAACAGACAAAACTAGTGTTACCACTCAAGTTTCAAGTGGTAGAACATAACATTTTTCAAAAAGTATTTTTGAATAAAATTTATATTTGAAGCAGTTACTTTGTGGTTATTCATTGCAGCCTCCATGGTGTAGTCAAGACACTTGACTCACACACGGAAGGTTCCGAGTTCGATCCCCGGTGAAAACACACACAAAAAAAGTGATTTTTCTCAAGCCTGGGTGTTTTGTGATGTAATTTACAAAAATAATTGGGCCTCCTGGCCTGATGTGGTGCAAAAAAAAGTTACTTTTTAAAGTAACAATTAAAAAAATTAAAAAACTTTGGTTTTTAACACTCAGGTATTTTTTTTTCCTACCAATGCATTAAATGCTTTAAAGTTACTCAAGCATTTTCATCAAGGTATAATGTAGTAATAAACCGTATCCTATTTTAATTTAATTGCTTTATGTACACATATGTATATATAAGCTTATATGCTCCATACTATTAACTTGAATATTTAGTAATCACCGTTAATTTTTTTTTAATAATACTTCAAAATCTAAACATATTTCCACCATAATGAAATTTTGTAAAAAAGAAGTTTATGCTGCGGGAAATTGGATTTAAAAAATGTTTTCCTACTCGCGGTAAAAATTATAACATTTAATTGAACGGCAAAGTTTGTGAAAAACGAACCAAAAAAATAATGAATATGGTTTAAAAAAAAAATAACTACGGTACTAGTTCTAAAGAAACAACTGATGATAGAGTATCGGAAAAGATTTCTGGTTTGCGGGTAGCCAACACACCAATCAGCAGAACTCTTCAACTAGAGCTTGTGACCTCACAGACCTTAAAAGAAAAATGTTTTTTGGTTTAGTTTGATGGTCTGTCAATAAATAAAAAAAATAAATTGATAAAAACCACGGAATTTCCGCATTAGTTTTTTTACGGTCTCGATAAATATAACAAATTACTTTGGTGCGATAAATCCACACGACCGACAACAGGTACTTTCACAAATTAGTAATCAGCATTTCGAAATGTGTCGTAAGTACCCCTTAGTTTAGATTCTCTGAATGAGAACTTATGAGAATTTTTAAGTGAAGTATTTGAACGAGCGGGCAAGAAACCTACTCGTATTGTTCGGGAACGAATTAGCGTGCAGGTAACGTATTCAAAACAGGGTGTCAAGAAGACAAATTGCAGGCAAAGGTGATGCGAAACTCCTCATGCATTATATTATCAAGTGCCGAAAACTTATTAACATACAACCTCCTCTTCCTTAGTTAAAACACCTCTCTGACAAGCTTCGTTATTTGATACAGCCATAATGTAAAAGCTTTCTGAAAAGGGGTGTGATAAATAAAGTGAATTGAAATTTAATTAAATAAGTTTCATTTTGAAATTTATTTCAACAGAGAGGGAAAACAGTTTTGAGAAGGGAATATGGAAGTCTAGTCATTTACAGGGCTCCGGGTCATTGGCTAGTTTAAGTGGCCACTTTACACACTGTGTAAAATTCACCATTCTGCCCATGTTTGAACATCCACATTTCCTCAACTCTTCCATTTGTTGATTTTTGTGAAGATAAAGAACTGAAACCATTATTGATTTATCTTTTTATTTTTCTGCACCGCCGCAGGCAAGGCGGGCCCATTATAGCGGTGACTTACAGCACAGGGCTCACGGGCTTGGTGATCTCACTAGGAATCGAACCCAAAACCTTCCGAGTCAAGGGTCTTAGCTATTACACCACGGGAGTCTTTTGTGAAGTAATAGAGCTTAAACCTTTATCACGTGGGTGAGATTCATCCGGCTGAACCAATTCACCTACTAGGCAACGCCTGAAAACAATTTTCCAATTTTTCATACTTCTTCTTTTACCAGGTAGTTCTAGATTTTATCATCTCTGGATTGTGTAAAGTGGCCACTTATGAGGCTCTTTAAATGCCTAGACTTTCATGTCCCCTTCTCAAAAATGTTTCTCTAACTGTTTTAATAAAGTAAGATTCATTAAAGAATAACATTTAAAGTCAAAATTAACACAGCACAAAAACCCAGCTTTAGAGAAATCTTATTAAATTTCCGATGTTTCAACGGATATCAACTTTAAAACCCTTATGTGCCTGGTAAAATAATGACACTACAGGGAACGCCAGTAAACAAAAATAAAATGATGTATTTTGTTGGATCTCTCGGGCAAATGTGTGGTAAAACTATGGATGATAGGTGTGCAAATGTCGAGATTTATGCACTTGTAAGGCTGAGAAAAATATTATCGACAAAATCAAGAGAATCGGTGGCCTCCGTGGTGTAGTGGTCAAGACGCTCGACTCACACACGGGAGGTTCTGGGTTTGATTCCTGGTGAGAACACAAAAATTAAAATGTAAATTTTCTCAAGCTTGGGTGTTCTGTGATGTAATTCACCACAGTAATTAGGCCTCCTGGTCTATTGTGGTGCAAAATAAATAACTAAAGTAATAAATAGCCAAAGTAATGAATAACTAAAGTAACCAAAGAAAAGAGTGCTGCGTTGATTTAGACATGTAGAGCAAATGGACGGAAAGAAAACGGCCAAAAGGATTTACGATGAAAATGTTAATGGATGCAGAAAACGAAAGAGAACTAAAAAAGACATCGTATAACCACAATAAAAAAAATGTTTCAAGACGGATAT
Organism: Micrasema longulum; assembly: GCF_059751315.1. NCBI lineage: Eukaryota > Metazoa > Arthropoda > Insecta > Trichoptera > Brachycentridae > Micrasema > Micrasema longulum. Next base: position 358,094 of record NW_028278433.1, read on the forward strand.
GTCAAAGGTCAGAATATTACGCATTCGTGCATGAAAAGATGTATGAATGTAGAGAATGCGAGGTCTGTATGCAAATACAGAGGGATACAGTATTCTATCCTCTCTGCCTACCCCCATGGTGAAACAGCGTGATGGTTTGGTTTTTTGCGTTTGTTTTTTTCTTCACATTTAAATTCGTCTGAACGGATGAAAAAAATACAGTTATGTGCAAGAAAGAATACCAGAAACCTGAATGTGTGTATTTGACTATGGTTATTCTCAAGTTAAAATCCTGAATAAGGAAATTGAGTAGAAATAAGTTTTCTTCTTAGTGTAGTGGTTTGACGTATATACTTTCAATCCTTGAGATCCCGGGCTAAATTTATAGAAAGATTAACATAAAATATTGATTTAAATTGACCCTGGATTGGCCACTGAAGCGTAAGACTGATCTTACCTTCATGAAACTGAATATCGAGAAACGTTGCATTTTGTTTACTTATGCTGTAATCTGCACTCCATCGGGACCTCGAAAGCAAATGATGATGATACATTCAATTTTGGATAATTAATTTATTCACTTCAAATTTTGTTTCATTTTACAAATAGGTATTCAATTATGGTTGTTTAGGCTTTGCCTGAAAAAAAGTGATGGACTGGAGGCTGAAAACAGGACGCAGAAGCGTAACAAGACCCCAGATCCGATGGTCTGACATCAGAATTGTTGCAGGTCCAAGGTGGCAAAGGTTGAAGGCTGACAGAGAATTGTGGAGGTCCAACAGAAGGTCTTAGTTTTCCTCCCGAAAAAAGGGAACACCAAGTAAGACTTAAAATTTATATTTGAAGCACTAACTCTATGTTATAATAAACGCACCCTCTCTCTCATTCATTCCCACACGCACATGTACTCTCTCCCTCCTTCATTCACGCATACACACATTCACATACACATGAATACAAAAGTCTCACACATGACAATTACGCTAACTCTTTTCTTATATATTATGTGTCATTAGATTTACAGTGGATTTTTTAATTGGCTCTAGCATTGTTAATATTTTTCTACTTATTTTGTTTATGTAATAGCTGTAAAAATCCCAAATAAAATTAAAAAAAACAAGCTTCTTTATCAACTTTTTAAATAAGTTAAGTATACTTTAATAAAGAAGCTTGTGTACCTATAAAATCAGTTGGTAGAAAAAAAAAGTTGATTGTTAAAAACAAAGTTATAGAAAATGCATAGTAAATTAGACGTTATCTAAAAGTCTTTTTTAGTCCTACCAAACAGTAAGACACATAGTTTTATAAACATAACATAATGGATTAGCGAAATTATATCAAATTAAAATAATAAGCGAAAAAAATGACAAAAACAGCGATAAGTAGCTAATAATTAACATTAAAATAGAAGTTATACATTTATAAACTGTTTTTGATAAAAAAAATAAATTATTATGTTTGAACTGTAGCATCTATTCACTACGATTGCGCTGTAGTCTCTTATAAAAAATGATATAATTCTAGAGAGCAGAGCTAATATTGTTTTATAAAATGACAGTGGGCGATCCAATCGATAGTAAATATGTTCCATTTCAAATTACGATCAAATCCCTCTCTACATTTTATTGTATCGATCAGTTTCGTTATTATGTTGCAGTATATAATCATAACGGATAAATTGCAATAATTATGCGTTTGTCTAGCAATCTGGTACGTATTTTGGTTCCAATTGTTATTCTGATGGAATTATCAATATTGTTTGCGGAAATATGTAACTTATTCCATTCGGACAGTTATATTTTGTATCTAAGTCAATTAGTATAATATTCAGTTTTTTTGTTTATTATTGCGTCTATAAAAACAACTCAATAAAAAAATAATATTTCCTGATAAAAAATAGTTAATGATTTTGATAAAATTATCAATAAAAACTCCTCGGATTAATTTTAAAAAATTAATTTGACCGACTGGCACTTTTGCATAAGTAGGTATATTCACTTATTTCACAAATTTAAAATGTACAGAGGTTATATGTTTCGGGTCCTGACTAGCTAGGAAAACTCCCGTGTTTAGGCAGGACTTCTATTTTTTCTTCATTTTTTTTTTCTTGTCTTACATCATTTATTATGTATCTAAAAACTAGTTGTAATTATATTTTCTTTCGTCTGACCCCGAATAAAATACTTATCTCTATCTTATCTTCTTATCTCCCTAGCTTGTAATAAATAGTATGCAAGTAAAAAACGATGCAAAAAAAATCAGTCCTGAAGATGCTTACTTAGGCGAAAGCGCTCGTTGGTCAAAATAATAAAAAGTAAAACTAAACCAAGAAGTTTCATTGATAAGTTTATTTATAATTTTATTATAATTATTAACTATGGAGTTTTATCAAGAAAAATCAACACTTCATATTGTTTAATGTGGTGCCTGTTATTCCTAGCCGCACTCCCAGTTCTTTTTGATAACTGCCATTTTCAAAAGATGTTCTATATTAGACGTTAATCACAAAACTAAATTAATAAATAAATGTGCCCATAAAAGATGCGTATCCACACAAATTTAACACTACTTAATTTTAATCACCCACAATATTAACTCATTTGTTAATTGAAAAACATGTATTGTTTTTTTTTTTGATTTTTTTTTTAAATATGTATTTTATTAGTGTTTGCGTGAAATTTATTTTTTTATGTGCATTTTTCTGTTTTTAAGTATCATTATTCATTGTATGTCAACCAAATAAATAAATCATCTATGTCATTTCATCACCAGCACCTAATGGTGCATATGTCATTACATTGGTTCTCCATTACAGCGTAACTATATCATTTTTGTTACATCGAAGGTAAGGTGATCAGTCTTACGTTTCTGGTACCACTCCTGGAACGTTGAATTGTAGCAGTGTAGAACCACCTCTAAAATCGAAATTTCGAGTCTTTCCCGCCAGGACTCATGACTCAAGAATAGCTGGCAAACGCGCTAACCAATGCAAAACGATGACGATACCTGAGAGTAGCCATAAATAATTTATTCATATCTTCATAACTCCCTAGGAGATAAATTCCCGTCCTTATCTACATTCATTATTTAGAAAATCTCAGAATATGATCAGCAAACATAGAAAACTCTACCAAAAACTAAAATAAGTTATTAATGCCAAAATATACCATACGTAAAAACCTACCTACCTTAATAATAGCGTAATTAAAAAGCATCTCTTAATCTTGCAAAAACAGATTTCAATCATACTACTTGACACCGCAAGCTTAGAAATCTCCATTGAGTTGGTGAAGCATAATTAAAAATCTCACACTTCCCTTGTCAAAGTATTTCGCAAACGTCTATGTTACTCCTTCAATGGAGATTTTTAAGTTTGCTTCCAATGCTCTCATATGTATTTTTATTGGGTATTGTTTAAGTTTTACTCTGGGTGTACCAATGCATAAAAAAAAACGTAATTAATTAAGTTTTTGGTGGTTATAAGTTACTATTGGACTCGGTAATTGGGTTGTGGTCCCGAGGCTAGTGTTGCGGACTCACGGATCAGAGGTACGAAGTTTGAATCCCACTCTTCCCCAAGTTGATTTCCATTTTCTAATAGTGAATCTAATAGTCCTAAAATTAAAATATTTCGGTTAATCATAAGGAAGCAATATTTTTTTTTATAAACAAATAAAAAAAATCTAGTAAATTTCCCCTCCCCAGAACACAAATTGGGAGGGGGTTGTAATCAAAAATACCTCGGGAATTTTAAGACATTTTATTATTTGCAGTCAAATTATTTGTTGTGAATAAAGATTTATACCTTGTAATCTCTATGCACCAACCAAAAATATTCAGAATCGGTTATTTTTACCCAGTTAAATACGTATTTACGCTGAGTTGTTTGACGCTGACGGCCTGTATTGACTGTATTAACATAATGAAGCTAGATTACTGATAGGGCTATTTATGTAAAAAAAAAAAACAATATGACATAATTGAATTTATGTAGTTTTAAGTACCAATAGAAAAAAACCACCAAAACATGCTTTACAAACTTGTGGTACTTATGAGTACGGACGGGACTTTAAGGGTCAAAGTGTTAACTTTGTGGTCAAACATTTTGACTTATATTAGTAAATATGAGTACAATTTATGAGCACTTACCGACTTTTTATGTCTACCGGTTTCGAGACGTACCCGTCTCTTCGTCAGGATACTTACTACACCACCATGTAAATACTAAAATACACTTTCACCTTTACCATGGCCGAAGAATGCATAGTATTAACGAAAAAATATAAAAGTTACACGCAGAACAAAAGGGGATGCAAACATTAAAAGGACTTAAATTAAACAACATCTAGATGCTTCATTAAAAAATCTTTAAAAATTATATTCCGCTAATAAATAATCAAATATTTTATCTATATAGCTCACTTTTTTATTTTAAAATTAAGCAATCGTGCAACGTTCAACCTCTTAGCACCTTCTTTTCCCAAACCCCTCCCCACACATTCTGCAACATTTCACTATAACCTAGTTGTATGCAAGTAATTTATTCACTTTTTTGTAAATACTATATATACTATGGTGATAGTAAAGGTGAAAGTGTATTCTAGTATTTGAATGTAGGTGTATGAGTGTCTTGACAATGAGACGGATACGTCTCGAAACCGGTAGGCACAAAATGTCGGTTAGTGCTCATAAACTGATATTAACTAACATTAGGTATTTTATTAGGTGTTAAAGTGAGTTGTGTCCGTTTTTATCAACATTTAAAAATAAACACAAAAAGTTATTAGAGGGGTTATATTATAGTTATTGCCCACTCTAAATCTAATGGTGAAAAATTAATCAACCTAAGAATTTATCTACATCATAAAAAAAAATCTTTTTTGTGTTTTCTCTAAAAGTAAGCGCATCACATCTATTTATTTTTTACCATTACCGCAGCATGTACTATTACCATAGCACTTACCTTACGTCATTTGAAAGAAAATTTTATTATCTACAAGATGATGTACTTCCTTTTACGTAACATATATAATTTGATTTGATTGTAACAGTTCAAAATGGAATGTGAAATAAAATGGGCATTTACGAAGTCTTCTTATATTCGCATTGAATCGAGGGAATAAAGGCGAAAACAAATAAGGGGATTTAGGAGGATACATTAATGGCTGTTTTTTTTTGTTGAGTCTTCTAGTCCTCTTCATTTGGAAAAAAATGGACCCATCTTACCTTAACTTGGTAGTATTTTTTTTTTATCCTAGTTTTTTTTTAAAAGTTTTATTTTATTTCAATTATACCTGTTTATATGAGGCGTTATTTGTTTTTGTTAAATGTACCGAATAAGTCCGTAAATAAATAAATATTTATACACCTAATAATTTTTTAATTACATTTCGATTGTGCTTTAGTGACCATGACAGCTTTTATATTGTGGTGGTTAAGACGCTTGACACACACACGGAAGGTTCCGGGTTCGATTCCAGGTGAAAACATAAAAATCAAATGTGATTTTTCTCAAGACTGGGTGTTATGTTATGTAATTCACCACTGTAATTGGGCTTCCTAGCCCGTTTAGTGAAAAAATAAAAAAATATAAAAATGTAATCCCACACCAAGCACAAAAGGGTGTCTCTTTTTTTGTTGTGATATATAATTTCGTTTGTACTTTTTGCCGTATGGGTTTAATGTTTATATAAAGATTATTATAAGACATTTTTATTTTTTTTAATATTTAAAAATATTAAAAAGGGACTGTTTTAATTTGCGATCCACTTGTCCATCGAATTCCCTGTGAAATTCTTCCCGCTTGTGACCTGGGCATTCCGCATTCCGCATTCCGCATTATTGATGGGCGTTTGTTCTTAGTTGGGAACAATTAATAAGGACCATCATTGTACTGATTCCTCGAGCACGCCCGCCGCCCGCCGCCCGAGCGACCGGCGAAATGTTATTTCAAGTGCACTCCTAAAGAGCTTTGCCGTATAATCAATTATATTGTACCTGGGTACTCATTTATTAATCAGATACTGCAAAGGTAAAAACATAACTCGAGAATTGTGAAATTATGAATTTTAATATGAATTAAAAAAAAAATTCCGATTGTTATTTTATAACCCCGAATTACAAATTATTTCAGGTCGAACATTATATTGTAAAAATAACTTTATTTCTTCTTTTCATTCGTTTATTTTTTTTCCACCTTCTGCATCCATAATACATTACATTTTATCATTTGTATTTTATTCAGTTATGTATAACACTACAGAAAAAAAAAACCCAATTCATTCTCAATACAATAATAAATCACAAATACTAATACACAGTTTTGTTGGTACAATAATATAACAAAGTGTAAAAAGAAAAATTACAAGTTAGAAAGTGCTTTCCCAAGGGAAGACCCACTGTCGTGAAATATGTCGACATCCGAGGTGATGCGATTAGGTAGCAAGATTGCTCTACCAACCGGCATAACCATTGGCATGTTGATTCTGCATCGTGGTAGGTAAAACAATCGATGTTGTCTTTGTCGATGATAGTTATCAGGTACGAACAGATCTACATCCATCAGAATTTTTGAATTATATATGCGACCACCAATCATCAATATAAATACGAAATATACATTATTCATGATATTAAAAAATATATAAAATTTACCAATTGATAAATATGGGCACACTAGATGCGGCAATATGCACCCAATTTGTGTTCCATTCAACATAGGTTCCGGGGCCTATCTTGTATTTAGTGGAAAATCGTGTTTTTTCTTGTAAACGATAAATTTTTCTCTTCTGTTCAATGTACTTCATAGTCCTTACGCTCCTATATACCTGCGTGAAAAAATTCAACGCTTATCAGTTCATGGTTTACCTCTTCGTTCTAATTCTCATTACTTTTTTCTCTGTTTTTACTGTTTTACTTTTAAATATGTATCATTTTTGACAGGCTTATAACGGGGTAAATAATTCTAGTTAGATAGTCGAAACATCTTTGTATGAATGTGTAATTTTATGTATATGATATGATAATGAATTAAATGAATAAAAAAAACGTATAGAAATGTAACCAAGGAACTAAATTATACGCAGTGTGCTAATATAAATGAAAATAATATGATAAATAGTTTGCAAATGTAGTAGATTTTTTACTTTTTATGTTACTAAACAAACAAATAAATATTACAGAAGAGGTAACTTTTTAGAAAAGGGAATTTCAACGCTTATCAGTTCATGGTTAACCTCTTCGTTCTAATTCTCAAGGCACTCTCTTAATACCCATCCACAATTCCTCTTTCTTCTCTAACTCATTTAGTGTCCATGCGGCTCGACTGTGGAATCATCTCCCATCAACCATCAAAGATGTTATTACATTATCTCTGTTTAAATCACGTCTGAAAAAACATCTCCCTTCTCTTCCTTAATCTCTCTTCCTTTCTTATTTCCTCTTTTTTCCTTTTTCTTATTGAGTTATTGTTTTGATTTAAGGTAATTTCTAAACAAATAAGTTTATTTAAATTTTTTATATCTTTAGCTTTTTAATCTTTATTTTCTATCAAATATGTTA